>NW_012151574.1:513519-586701 GCF_000956105.1 Propithecus coquereli | reverse complement strand
TGTCTTCCCGTGGAGTCTCCTGTAGTTTCAGGCACCCTTCCTTCCGACCCTCACCCGATCTATGTTTCTCTGCTCGTTTATTTTTTCTCTCTTTCTTCTAAAATTCGTCTTTTTTGCAGAGACCTTCTGACTGGCGGCTTGTCTCATCCGCCATCTTGGCTCCTCCTCAAAATAAGAACCAGTTTTAACTTTAAAAAGAAAAAAAGCCAAATGCTTTTATTACTAGTTTGAGCTTGTCCTGCTCAGTTGTAAAAATTCCTCCCTTTCATATAACAAATTTCTACAAATGCTCAGGTTTCCTTTCAGACATTATATTCTATTCCATTAAACTATTTGCTTATTTGAGTACCAAAATAATATTACATTAACTATTATATCATTGCCATGTTTTGATACTTGGTCTGGCCAGCTTCCATTCTTGTACTTTTTAAAAATTTTATTGGCTCTTCTGCAACCTTTATATTAATCTATTAACTGTAGGATAACTTTTTCAAGTTATTTTCAAAGATCATTTTGGGGTTTTTATTGCAATTACATTGGACTTAGAAATGATTTTAAAGAAATTTCCATCTTTACCTTATTAAGTCTTCTCAGACACAAATATTATTTCTTCATCTACTGAGTTTGTATTTTAGACCTCCAATAAAAACAAATTATTTTAATCCATGAAAATCTGGCACAATTTTGACGTTTATTTTTAGGTTATTTTGTAGAGTTTGTTTTTTTGATTGTTTACTTCTACTTCTGTTATTTCTGATTGGTTATGGATAATGGTGTAGAAATGCTATAGAATTTTATATAGGCCTTATACCCAGCAACTTTGATAAATCTTATTTTATCAATATTATTTGTCTGTTTTAAATTGTTAGGTAGGAAATAATATTGTCTGCAAATAAGGACTATTTTGTATCTTTCTTCCCAATCTTATACATCTGATTCCTTTATCTCATTTCCTTGCATAGTTTTATATATCTCATACATTGTTAAAAATAGTGGTGATCCTTTTTCTCTTTCTGATTTTGGTGACAATTCCTCTGAAATTGAATGTAGATTTTGCCACAGAGTTTCAGGTGGGTTTCCTTTTTTTTTTGGATTAATTTCTATTCTTTCACTTCTATTCTTAATTTTAACAAAGAATTCACATTCACATTGAATCTTAGGAAAGCTTTTAAAATTCTGATGAATTTTAGTTTATAACATTTTATTTAGGATCTTCACACCTACGTTTATAGAAGACATTGGCTCATAATTATCTTTTCTTCCATTGTCCATATTTAGTTGTAGTACCAAATTTATGCTAAATTCATTGTATTAGTTATTAATTGCTGCATAACGAATTGCCCCAAAACTTAGCACCTTAAAACCACTAACATTATCTCACAGTTTGAGGGTCAGGAATCCAGGAGTAGCTGAGCTGGGTGGTTCTGGCTCAGGGTCTCTCATGAGGTGACAATCTAGCTGTCTGCTGAGACTGCAATCATTTCAAGGCTAGAGAGGGACTGAAAAATCCACTTCCAAGCTTGCTCACCAGAGGTGTTAGTTCCTCACCCTGTGGACCACTCCACAAATGGCCTGAATGTCCTCATGACATGGCAACTGAATTCCCCCGGAGTAAGGGATTGAAATTAGAGAGCACGCTTCCACAATGGAAGCTGCAAACTTTTTATTAATATCACCTAATCTCATAAGGATGTAACTATCTCTCGCTTTTGCAATATTTTATTGGTCACACAGCCCAACCGTGGAAATAAGTGGGAGGGGACTCCGCAGGTTGCAAATACCAAGAAGTGAGGATCATCGGAGGCCCAACTTGGAGGGTGACTACCACACTCATAAAATGAATAACATGGTCCCTCCCGTTTTTCCTCTTCACTGAACAGTTGGTTAACTTAATACATCCAGTTATTGCTCTTGGAGCATTGGTTGAAAGTAGTAAGGAATATTTTCTTAGTTCAGTGACCTTTTCCAGGAAAGGATTGAATTACAATATTTTATCTTTTTGATCATTATCTAATCAAGCTGTCTCTTTCTGCCAGAGTCCAGGAGCACAGAGCAATGTGGAGCAAAGCTCTCTGCCTGCTCCTGCACCCCAGTAATCCACCATTGTTACTCCTGCTCCATAGGTCAAGAACACCACCACCCTTGCCCGTACTGGCCAACAACATCTCATACACATGATCCATTATGGCAATATTCTTACCTGCAAATAGAACAAATAGTGTCTTAGGAGAAAGAAGAAATGAAAGAGACTCAAAATCACCCCAGTAGGCAACAAGTAGCTACCATTTCCGGAGAACCTGCCATGGCCCAGTAACATTGCTATTTATTACAATGCATTCCCCAACGCTCAAACACTGAGAGAAACTGATTTGTATTGCCACCTCCCAGATAAAGAAATTGAGACTTAGGAGATAAAGTCACTTGTCCAAAATCACAGAGCCAGTACCTTCAGATTCATGATACAAGTTCAAGTCTGCCCAGCCCCTAAGCCTCTTCCCTCCCCTCGTATCTGTAGGAGGGAGGGCTCATATCCAGACCTTCCCTCATTGCCGCCCACCCTACTCATACTCCCAGTGAATTACAGAAGCAGGATGTACAGAGAAAAATAGCCTCATTTATTTATTCACTGATCAACTAGCATTTCCTGAAAGCCTACTGTGTGCCGAGACTTTCCCCAAGGTGGGTTTGGTGGAAGCAAACCCTTGGCACAGAGTGCCCAGTGATCCATGCTGGGAGCAGAAAGTGAGCTCCCCGGCCAAACAGAGTAGGACTCCGGAGCCTCCTCCAATGGCAGGAATCAGACTGTGAGAGAAATTCAGAGAAGCGCTTCAGTATAGGAACCAGTCAAACCATCTCCACATTCTTCCCTGCCCAGGACCCCCTGAGATAGAGAATAGCAAGGTGGTGGTCTAGTTGAAAGAGTCTTGGTGTCAGGACACTGAGTTCAAGCCTCATTTTCATGGTAAAGCTCTAAACTCAGAGCACTGAACTAGATTATCCTCAAACTCCACTGATCCTTTGGGCTTTAACCCTAAACAACGTGATGGAAATAACCCGAATAATAAATATTTAGTGCACCTAGTGCTTTACAAAGCACTTTCAATTTCATTATGTCCATTTTGCAGATAAGGAAACTGAGACTCAGAAAATCACTTGCCCAGGGCTTTTGCCTGGAAAGGCTGGAATAGAATCAAAGCCACAGGTGATACTGTGGAAATCCTTGCCCTAAGGCCTGGGGAACAGTGCTCTTGGAGGACAGGGGAGCCAGACAGAGGCTCTGTTCGGGGTAAGGATCAGGCGTCCCTCTGCCATACACCTGGACCTCCAGTGGGGTGAGGATGAGAAGGGCTGGAGGGAGGAAGCTTGATCTGTCCCAGCCACCGGCTTACCTTTCGCAGGGTAACTGCAGATCTTCCCACACACACCCACGCAGCACTTGAATTTATCCTGGCACTGGCCATCATTCTCACAGAAATTGTAGGGGTTAAGCATCAGACAATGGCCATCGACCATCGGACACTTCCCAGGTTTCTCCTTCACTGATGAGAGTATGCCCACAGGTCAGAGGCCTTGTGCTTTAGACACCGGCCCCTGCTTCTTGGGCTGAGTCCCTGCTCCAGCCTGAGTGGGGGCATCATCTCCTCCCCCATCCCCATCACTACCACCTCCTCCCTAAGACATCCCCTGAAGGTAGCATCTGGCTCCCCTCCAACATCAGCCCCCAGTCAATGCAGGCGCCCAGCTGCCCACCGCCTGGCTGCCTGAATGCCCTGATGACTACCTGGAACGCTGACCTCCTGACAAGCTGGCTGCTTCACCAGCCAAGTGGCTAATGCAGTGTGACTCTTCGACCCACTGATAAACTGGGCTCAACAAGTCTTGGAAAGAGGAGGCCTGGCAGGACCCATCGCCCAGTCCCATCCCCCTAGATGCTGTGTCCTCAGGTCACTCCTCTCTGTCCAGCTCCCCCACCTGCTCACCTGAGTTTGAGATCTTATGCGGATGCTGGCATTTGATGCCATAAGGATAAGAACAACATTTCTTCAGCCCGGGACAAGTCCAGTCACTAGGGCACTCGGGTTTCTCTTGTTTAAAGCACGGGGCGGGTACTCTAATAGGGCACACTCCAGCTTTCACACCTTTTGAAGACAAGGTCCAGAGGTCAGGAGGGGCCTGGGGGCTGAGTAGCCATCCTGACTCCTGGACAAAGCACCACTTTCCAGGAGGAGAGACCCTCACCTCAGTGGCCGTCCACTAAATCCAAAGGGACATGCCCGTCTAACATCCAGGGGCTTGATTAAACTAGACACTTGGACGGGAGAAGTCTCGGACCTCGGAAAATAGCAGAGGGCTTCCAGGCAAGGTCTCCTGCCCGAGAGCAAAACAAGGTTACCCAAAGGCAGAGAGGAGAGTGAGAGAAGTAAACAAAGATAAATAGAGCCAGCCTAAGCGATGTTGAGGACTAGAGCCAGAAGCAGAAACACAGACACTAAAGAGCAGAAACAGAGACAGAGAAGAACCAGGGAGAGACTGGTGACTGGCGAGTTACAGACAGGGTTGGAGAAGGGAGGGGAGGAGAGGGGAGGAGAGTAAAGGAAGCACTTCCGGAAGCCCTCACGGAGACCATGGACATGTACTCCACCTTCTGGGAGGTCTCTTGACACTAAGCTGAGAGATCAGAGCCTAGAGAAGGGGACATACTCACCACCAAGAGACCCCGATCTCTGACCTTGCAGCCATGATTAGCCCCGGGGACTCCAACTCACCACTTGGAGAATCTTCCACAGCCCAAGGTGCCAGGGTTCCCAGGGCAAGAAGCACCACGAGGCGAAAGAGGCCACTGGACTTCATGTTGAAGGCAAGTGGACCTGATGGCCAATGCCAAACCTTGCTATTTATACTTTCACAGGTGGGAGTGGCCCCACCAGAACTTTCTTGGCCCCACTCAGTTGTTACTGCATGGGCAGGAAGCTTAGCCAGAGACCAGAAATCCTGATGCCAGGGAGACAGTGGCTCTTTCTTGTTCCAGACAAGATTATGAGGCCCACAGAATAACTACACAAGAAGAAAGGGAAGGGATTGGCCTAGAAGGGTGTTAACAGGCTGATAAGGAGGCCATCTCTGGCGTCTATCTGAGCCCTGAACATCATGGGGCCCAGGCCTATTAGCCTTGTAGGTGGAGAGGGGAAGAAGAGGTCAATCGCAAAGGTGCTACCTGACTTGGAGCTGAAACCGGACTTGCAGACTCACAGCTGAGACTTTGTACAATACCTCCCAAGTTCTCACGCTCCTAGTCTCTCAGGCATTGCGAACCTCTGCCGATCGCTCCATGCAATTTCCTTCTCAAAAGTATAGATGACATATCACTCAACCACCAGATATTTAGTGCCCTGAAATATCTGCCCCAGTGGCGCTGTTGGTCCTGGCTGGCCTCAGCACTGGAGGGGAGCAGGGACAATTTTGAGGAAAGTGCTCCAAAGCACAAGGCCCCCTGAAGTGTGAGGTCCAGAGCAGGTGTCCCATCGCTCAGGTCTGAGGGAGAGCTGTGCCAGGTCTCTCTGTTCTGACAGCAGATACCATCTTTACCCTTGGCTAAAATTCGCTGATCTTAGCTAAAATTCAGTATGTTTCACAGTCTCAATTAAAAAAAAAGAAAGAAAGAAAAGAACACCAAACTCTCTTTCAGACTCTGGCAGGAGATGAGGTTCTCATGGCTCATGCTGCATGAGTGAGGCAGCCCCTGCCTTTCTCTGGGCCCCAGTTCTTCCATCTGTCCCAAGATGGTAACTGTGGCTCTAAGACACAATTTCACCTTCCTTCCTCCCAGGCCATAAACTCACCCCAGGAGCCTTGGCCAATTTTCCAACCTTTGCACTTGCCTTTATAACTTAACCTAAAATATGCCCTTGAATGAAACACACAAAATATCCCATAATGACCAAAGGGGAATGGGGACACAGAAGCCAGGAGTCCTGGGGAAGTAGCCCGGCGTGGTGGTGCGAGTACGGGGAAGAACACCACTGCGCTGGGACTGAGAAAGAGATGAGAACAGGAAGGGTGGGGTCGTTCCCATCACCTCTGGAGATCCATGGGTGACAGAAGTGGCAGCCACATCTCCCACACATTAGAGGCAAACAGATGGCCTGACCACCCCTTCTCAGTATTTCTCCACCCAAGAAGGTTAGAATTTTACAAGCTTTGAATTTCCTCCCCAGCCACTCGTCCTAGTCCTAATAAAACCTAGAAAGGTGAACTGTTCTTTTAGGCTCACGTGTGCATGGGTGAGGGGTGGTCAAGCAGAATCTGGGCAAGGGTGAAAACCATCCACCCATCAAAGCAGCAGCAGGAGGAGATAACCAGCAGTGGTGGGTCTCAGGTGTCTGCCTATGTAATCACGTCTAAAGAGATGGTCAGTGTACAGATCAGGGTTCTGCAATTTATTCCTTCAAAGGCTGCGTGTCTGTCTCCCTCGGGCAAGGCATCCATGTAGCCTAAGGTTAATGAAACAGAGGCTGTGGTATGTCGTTAGGAAATACTTTAAGGGGGATCACTTGAGGCCAGGAGTTTGAGACCAGCCTGGGCAACATAGCAAGACCCTGCTTCTTAAAAAAATTCTTTTTTTTCCTTTTTTTTATTTCAGGGTATTGTGAAGGTACAAACATTATGATTACACTTTATGTCTTTGCCTCACCCAAGTGCGGGTTAAAGGCATGCCCCTTCCCCCCTACAGTGCTCCCTGTGTCCTTTAGTTGTGGATTTACCCCCCACTCAATCCCCCTAATCCCTGGAGAGTATTTCTGCCATGTGATCACCCTAATGTTGATCAGTTAGTACCAGTTTGATGGCGAGTACAAGTGGAGCCCATTTTTCCGCTCTTATGGCACCTCATTTTGGATAATGGGCTTAAGTTTAATCCAGGAAAGTATAAGAGGTTCTGGATCACTGTCGTTTCTTGTGATTGAGTAATATTCCATTGTAAACATATACCAAATTTTAATAATCCACTCATGGATTGACGGGCACTTGAGTTGTTTCCACATCCTTACAATAGTGAATTGTGCTGCCATAAACATTCGGGTGCAGATGTCTTTATCGTAGAATGTTTTGTGTTCTTTTGGGTAGATGCCTAATAGTGCTATTGCTGGATTGAATGGTATTTCTATTTTTAGCTCTCTGAGGTGTCTCCAAATTCTTTGCCACAGAGATTGCACTAATTTGCAGTCCCACCAGCAGTGTAAGAGTGTTCCTGTCTCTCCACATCCTCGCCAGCATTTGATGTTTTGGGATCTTTTTTTTTTTTTTTTTTTTTGAGACAGAGTCTCACTCTGTTGCCCTGGCTAGAGCGAGTGCCGTGGCGTTAGCGTAGCTCACAGCAACCTCAAACTCCTGGGCTCAAGCAATCCTCCTGCCTCAGCCTCCCAGGCAGCTGCGACTACAGGCATGCGCCACCATGCCCGGCTAATTTTTTCTATATATTTTTAGTTGTCCGATTAATTTCTTTCTATTTTTAGTAGAGACGGGGTCTCGCTCTTGCTCAGGCTGGTCTCGAACTCCTGAGCTCAAACAATCCGCCCGCCTCGGCCTCCCAGAGTGCTAGGATTACAGGCGTGAGCCACCGAGCCCAGCCTTGGGATCTTTTGATACAGGCCAATCTCACTGGGATTAGGTGATATCCCATTGTGGTTTTGATTTGCATTTCTCTAATGATTAGAGATGTTGAGCATTTTTTATATGTTTTCTGGCCATTATTCTGTCTTCTTTTGAAAAGTTTCTGTTCATTTCCTTTGCCCATTTGTTGATGGGGCTGTTTGATTTTTTCTTGTTGATTTTTTTGAGTTCTAGATAGATTCTGGTTATCAGCCCTTTATCAGATGTGTAGAGAGCAAATATTTTTTCCCATTCTTTGAGCTGTCTATTCACTCTAATGATAGTTTCCTTGGCAGTGCAGAAGCTTTTTAATTTGATCAGATCCCATTTATTTATTTTTGTTGCTGCAGTGATTGCTTTGGGGGTCTTCATCAGCCAGGGGTGGTGGCACATGCCTGTAGTCCCAGCTACTTGGAAGGCCGAGGAAGGAGGATCGCTTGAGCCCAGGAATTTGAGGTTGCTGTGAGCTCTGATGACACCACCGCACTCTAGCCCAGGCAACAGAGTGAGACCCTGTCTCGAAAAGAAAAGAAAGAAAGAAAAGAGAAAAGAAAAGAAAAGCTTTAGCAATCTGGTAAAAAAAAAGGAAAAATAAGTCTTGGACAGTAAGAACCTGCCAAGATAACTACCTATGAAAGAAAACAAGGAAAAGAAAAACTGAATTATTTTTATTAAACTCTAGAACAGAGCTACAAGTAGCCTGGGAAAATATTTCCCCAAATCACTGGAATCCACCTCCTTTTACCTGGATTCTGCAAACAGGACAGACTCTGAAACCAGTCAGGCCTGGGTTCGATATGGCCTGCCTTCACCATTTAAGAGCTGTGTTACTTTGGACAATTATAATCACCATCATTAATATTTATTGGGAAAGCGCTTACTGAGCCAGTCACAGTGTTAAGTGCTTTGCATGTTTTATAACACTTAATCCTCACACAAAACTTGGTAGATACCAATGCCATCTCATTTTACAAATGAGAAAATGAGTCTCAGAGAAACTCCCCTTGCAGCATGACAGGAGGTGGCAGGATCTGCGGTGGACATGGTATACAATGCCTTGTTCATCACTACCACTGGAGAGTTCTGTGTCCAAGCCTGGGGTCAACATGAGAGCATTACTGTGAGGGAATCTCTGTGACCCAAACAGAGCAGGGTGCCTGAAAGATAGTGGAGGACTCACACCTAACTGCATCACTTCTGGCCTCCAAGGCCCTGTGGTCAGCTAGAGAGACAACATGGAGGTGATACCAGACTCAGGTTACTGCGCTGGAATCCCAGCTCTGCCCGATTTGATGTAGAACTTGTCATTTCTCTGGGCCATTTTTAAGGTCAGAGCATTGGAACAGATTCTGATCCTTGCAGGCCCCAAGTCTGGGATTCTAGCTGAGATTTGACCTTAAAGAGTCGACCTTTCCAAAGAATAATCCTGGAAATAGACACTACGCATGTACCCGGAACCTCACAGCGGACCAAGCACTTTCACATCCCATGTTAAGAAGGAAATGGAGCCTCAGAGAAGTGAGCCCACTGGCCCAGGAGCACAGTGATGTTCAAACCCAAGTCTTCAGAAGTCCGCTCTCTGCTGCTTCATTCTAGTCCCTCCAAGAAGTCTTCATTCCCAGGCCTGGGATTGCAGCTTCTGATAGAAGCACTGCCCAGATGATCCTGGGGGGTGGGGGGCAGAAAGCAAAAAGCAACCTGAAATATGCAAGAACTGAGAGTGCTGACTAAACCAATGAGAACAGGTGCATTTTCACGTGCAATTTAATCAAGAGCTCAAATTACAGCTCGCAGAAGATTCTCTCTACTCCGCTTCCCTTCATGTCGGCTTTAATCTTGGGGGTCTCTCCAAGTGTTTGTAATGTGACTATAGCATCTTCTCCCACCTTCTCAAATTCAAGGCCAATCAGGACTTCTGAGTAATTCAACTGACTAAAATTGACTAGAATTAAATCTTCAAACCAATGATTGGGGCCAGGGAAATGGGACATACCGATTAGTTTAAGCCAAGGCTGCAGGACTCATCACTGTGTGAAACCACCAAATGCAATGCAATTTTCCAGAGTAGGAGAGGGAGTGATTCCCCATGGGTAAATTAGGATGTAGCTACCAGAAAAAGGACAAAAGGTTGCTCAGTGGTAAAAACAGCAGTGTCCTCTATAGTCTAGCCCTTTTGGGTTACTGAAATCTATATAACTATAAATTTTCATTCAAATACTTTCCAAACCACCAACACCTACATAAAATGCACTCAACCTCTCTCCCAAAGAAAGACAACAAAATGTCTCTCCTGGCGCCACATTCATCCTCAGCTCTAGAATTAGGACGAAAGCAGTTCTGCGGATGGCCACGTGCAGGAGACTGAAACAGGATCCGCACCTCTCACCTCTCACAAAAATCAACTCACGGTGGATAACAGACTTAACCCTAAGGCATGAAACTATAAGAATTCTAGAAGAAAATGTTGGAAAAACTCTTACAGACATTGGCCTAGGGAAAGAATTAATGAAGAAGACCCCAAAGGCAATCACAGCAACAACAAAAATAAATAAACCTGATCAAATTAAAAAGCTTTTGCACAGCCAAGAGAACTATCATGACAGCAAACAGACAACCTACAGGATGGGAGAAAATATTCGCATGCCACACATCCCATGAAGGGCTGATAACTAGAATCTGTATAGAACTCAGGAAAATCAGCAAGAAAAAATCAAGCAACCCCATTAAAAAGTGGGCAAAGGACACGAACAGACACTTTTCAAAAGAAGACAGACTAATGGCCAACAAACATATGAAAAAATGCTCAACATCTCTCATCATCAAGGAAATGCAAATCAAAACCAAAATGCGATATCACTTAACTCCAGCGAGAATGACTTTTATCAAGAAGTCCCAAAACAATAAATGACTCCTGCCCCTGAAGCTCATGCCTCTGCCTGATTGATTCCCTCTCTTGTACTCACAAATACCATCTGCTTTGCCACCCGCTGGTATTGGGGGAGGTGAGAGTAGGGGGTCTCTG
This sequence comes from Propithecus coquereli, assembly GCF_000956105.1. NCBI lineage: Eukaryota > Metazoa > Chordata > Mammalia > Primates > Indriidae > Propithecus > Propithecus coquereli. The sequence continues at coordinate 576,032 of NW_012151574.1, read as the reverse complement.
ACTCCCTTTCTGTGCTAGAGGCCCTCCTCTCTGCCTCACTTTATCTACCTCTTTGCCTGTGGATTTGCATGTCTCCACTCTAGACATGATCTCCTCCTTGAGGGAGAAAACTTGTTATCAATTTTGTTCTTTATTGGTACTAGCAAACAGTGGGTCTCAATAAATGTAAGTAGTAAATTCTATGAGTTTAAGAACTGTGTCTATTTGGCTCTTCGCTGTATCCCAGCGCTTAGCCTGACACAGAAAAACAGTGTAGTGAATGAATGAGCCAGGGAATAAATGAATGACTTGGCGAACGAACCTAGGAAGAGGCCATCAGTGGGCCATCTATTCATCTCCAGGCCTTCATAGTTTTCCTTTTCCTGAAGTGAAGGACCTTAAGACCAGAAGCTCCAAGAGACTGGCTAACATGCAGGAAGGGTAGTAGTAGCAGATGTTTAAAAAAAGAGAGAGAAAGAACCAAAACACTTATGCAGATGGGTTGAGAAAAGAATGAAAACACAAGAGGGTCAGTGTCCAGTCATCCCTGTTGTTCTAAGAGCAGCTGTGCACGTTGAGAGGGAGGCTGGGCATTCAACTCCTTCCTTTTAAGCTTCTTTTGGTTTGAACTTGGCCGTTCATCCAGGTTGGATTCTTCTCAGCAATTCTGGAGAGATGGAGAAATGTGGTTGCCCTCGGAGAAGAAATCAGTACTAAGGAGGGCTAGAGATTGCAGGGATGGGGATAGCTAGGATCTGGGGGCAATCACAGCAAATGTCTGAACCTGGAGTAGAAGCCAGAGAAATACAACGGTGGCAGAAGCATCGACACCTGTGATGGTGTCAGATTTAAAACCAAGACTAGTTAGGAGGGAAGCAGAGTGAGGACATTGATCTTGCTGGTGCAGACCGTGGCAGGGGCAGAATGGTTCTCCGGCAGGCATCTTCCTGAATTGGGGCCAAGGCAGTGTGACTTGGGGGAAGGAATTTTCCCCAATACTCAGTTTATGTCCTCCTCCTTCAGCCCTTCTAGTGGTTTTATAGGAAACCTAATCCTGATAATAAATCCCTTTCTGCTTAAACTAGCTAGAGTAGTTCCTGATTTTGCAGCTGGTCCTTAACCCATATGGAGGATAAGAGAGATACAGGGGCTTGCCTGAGGTCAATTAGCCAGTTGATGGCAGCAATGACGTTCAAACCCAAGACTCTTTAAGGATGTGGCCTCCTGCTCCCCACCCCCAAGCAGCATTCACTCTCAGGACTCTGATCAGAGGGGACTGAGGTAAAAGGAATTCTTGGGGAGATCGTGAAGGCTCCTGTTTTAATTGCTCCCTCTTCACTCCATTGGTGAAGGAGGGGTTTCTGACCTAGGTTTATGAGCATGGCCAGATACATGCCACCCAACACTGGACAGGTGAGACTAACATCTCAGCCTAGGGGAGGAGGATACCACATGCCACGCAGGGACAACCAGGGCTCGCACTTGGGAACAGAGTGAACAACCAGGGACTGCAGGAGGCAAGACTTACAGTATCGCGAGTGTAGGGTGTGCTCTGCTTCCCACCGGGGGATATGATTGGCTTGCTTGACTAATTCTGCAGGCTGGGAGAGAACTGAACCCCACCCCCCCACACTCAGGAACAAGCAGGAACTGTGTCTGTTCCCTTGATACGGAGGTTGCTTAGCTAGGGGACTTTATTTGCAGGAGTAGAGTGGGGAAGGAAACTCAAGGTTAGAATATTCCAGGTCTCCCCTAATCTTATCAGATGTCAAGGCAGCAGGTTAGATTGAATCTTAATTTTGGATTTTGGACCACAGCTCCTTGCATGAAACTGTTGAGGTGATGGAAGGAAGTGTTGAAGATAGAAATGCCAGTCAGATATCCCCGCAAAGGAATAAACAGGCAAGTGACTTCTTATCCATGGCCCAGGGCACCAGAGGTTGTGGCCATAAGCGGGTTACGTGAGGTCAGCCTTTCCTGGGTTTTTCACAGTGGGAGTACAAGCTTTTCCATACATGCCCTTGGTGCACTGGAAGTCATCTTGCCTTTCTTCTCACAGTTGTTTAGGGCTTTGAGCATCATATACTGGTACTTCCGGGCCTTCACTGCAATAGGGGAGGGCGAAGCCATGGGTCATCCCTGTCACTATGCCCCGGCCCCGCCACTTCCTGCTGGTGCAGTAGAGCCTGAGGATTGTCTTCAGGAATGAGCAGCCACTCTGTGGGCCAACGTTGGACTTTCCCTGGCAATGTCGCCCATACCTTGACTCGGCTTCGGGTCTGCTTGCTTCCAATCAATGCCACGGACTTGTAACCAAAGCCAAGTTTCCTGTTGCATAGGTGTTAATTTATTCACTCTGCTCCGCACCTGATGTATGCTTATGATCTGATCACTCACATCTTCCTTCAAATCTAGAAAATTGTCCCCTGTTACTTCTTTAAATATCCCCTATCATTTTCTTTGCCCTCATTCTAGATGAGGGATTGGATTCCAGTTGGATATATTTATAACCTCTTATTTTTTCCATATCCATCTGTTCTTGATTCATATCTTTCTGGTTTTATTTTATAACCTCTTTTATGGATGTTAAAAACATGGATGGATGTTTATGAAACCTCTTCTCTTTTTCGTGGATGTTATTCCTTTTATCCACTAAGGGTCTTAAAATTCTCATTTCAAAGTGATATTTGCAATGAGGCTGTTATTTGCATTCTGTCTGGAGTGAACCCATCTCCTTATTTTTAAGTTTGTAGGTTGTTGTTTCAAGAGATCTCTAATCAAAATGCCTTTTATAAGCCTGGAATCTCCTAACACTAACAATAAAACTACTTTTCTCAGTATTGGTTTAAAAATAAAAATAAATTAAGAGTATAACAATCGTGCAAGTTATGCCAAGACCAGTGTGCATTTCTCAGAAACATAAATTTTACATGTTGCAACAAAAAGAACATGAAATGATTACAAAGCTTGAGACATTCCTCTCTGTGCATATTGTGCCAGCTGGCTAGTTTGTTTAATGTTGCAAAGCAGAGAAGCATGTGCCTGTGGAAACTGCCTCAAGGGAAATAGTGGAATTAAAATAGGTTTCACCACAACCGATCATTTGTGCATCAAGAGAGATTAGGAAAGGGAACAGAACACCTTCCTTCTTAAAAATAAAGTTATAATAAAAGCCCTTTATGCTCCTTCCCACTATTACTACCCACCCCCGTAAAAGTGCACATTTGTTTGGATTTTTAGAAAATGAAAATAAATCTATCAAACAGAGGACTGGAATCAGTGTGCTGATGACTGAATAGTGTTTTGGGAACAGACTTTAAGGCAACAGGAAAACGGGTCACAATCTATCTTGATTTTCTAAAACTTGGGCTTTGTGGCTTGTATTAAATTAATCAAAATTAGCTCTAGCTTAAGAAAAGAGTCTCCCTTGGTTTTGTCAACTGCCTAAAACAGCTCACTTTTCTAACATTGTTTTTATGTATATGTTGTTGCATAAGGTATGGATATGTTATTATGTATATTGTTTTTATTAATTTAGTTTGCAGACTTACCTAGAATAGAAGGTTTTTGTTTCCCTTCTCTGTCCCCACCCTTCCTGGTCCATGTTTTGAGACATGATCTTGCTCTGTCACTCAGGCTGGAGTGCAGTCGCATGATCATAGCTCAGTGCAGCCTTGAACTCCTGGGCTTAAGTGATCCTTCTGCCTCAGCCTCCCAAATAGCTGTGGCCCACATGAGCCAGCAGGATCCCAGGTCCTACCCAGCACTGTGAGTGACATAACATGCAAACCTGGGCAAGTTACTCTCCCTCTGCAGCCCTTGAGTCTTCCCTTCTGTAAAATGGGAATAACTGCATTGCTTTGTCTTCCTGGCATGGCTGTGTGGCTCTGTGGAATTATGAACAATGGGATATTGCTTTGTGAATCGCCTGAAACATTAGTCACTGTGATTGTCAGTATCATCATCATCATCATCGCTATTGTTCCTCAGTCCACATACCAGCTGTCCGCCAGGCCCTCTCTCCTCCTGCCCTTCTGGAACGCAGCTGAGTTGAGAGTGGAAGGTTGCTCAGCACTCACACCGGCGCCCCCCGCCCCGCCACTCTTCCTTTCCTCGGAGACCCTCAGCCTTTGGCAGCTGGCACAGAGTCGAGAGAGAGCCCCACTTTCACTCCACATGGTCTCCCCATGACTGACCACCCTGACCAAGTGGGGAGGGCCCTGGACATCAAGGTAATCACTGAGTGGTTTGGGGCCCATCTCCTCCCTCTCTGACCTCAGTTGCCTTATCTGTAGAATGAAAGTGATGACACTGACCTCACAGTATTGTCATGAGGATTACACGGGATGGTGTAGGATGAAGAGCCCACACAGTCCCTGGGACACAAGAAGTGCTCAGTACACACATGTGGCCTTGGCTGCCTGGAATCCCGCCACGAACAGGACCCCCTTTGGATCAACCCTTCCTTTCCTCCTTCCAGGGCCAGTACCCCTGGGAGAGGACAGCTGGTCATTGGTCCCTGAAGGTATCGGAGGCCATGCAGACATTGCCTCCTATCTGAAGTAAGACCCCAACACTGTGAGGACAGGCCTGGCTTTCAGGGAGGGGACTGAACATAAGGGAACCAGGCGGGCTGCCCCTGCCCACCCCCTCCCGAGTCACCCACGACTTCCACCCTGGCCCACTGAGCTCTCTGTTACTCTGAAACCTCTGGCCAGTCCTGCCTTGGTCAAGTGGGCAGAGGTTCACACCTGGCACTGTATGACACTGTGGACTGAGGCCACCTCCCACCCAACTGTGTACCTGTGTGGAGGGGTGGAGTCACAGGAAAGGGTCCCAAGGGCCAGGCAGGAGGCTCTGAGAAGCATGTCATCATATTCGTCTGTGTAGTACAATAGCTGTGAGTTAGCCAGATACCCATCACTAAGGGATGATTACATGAATGTGATGCAAATTTAGAGTGGAATACCATGCAGCCCTTACAAGAATGAAGCAGGGTGTGGTTAGAGTTCTTGGATGCAAGCAACAGACACATCAGCCTGGCTGATATCCAAGAAACCGTTTCACAACTCTAGGAAGCACCATTCACACTGTGTTCCATGTAAATACCCTCCTCTTGCCATGCCTTTTGAAATTATGCAACTTGGAAGCTTTGCAAGGACATTAGGTAGTTCATAGAAATAATGATCAGACACAAAAAAAGTCAGCCAGGGTCACCAGCAAGAATCATCTGGTTAGGCTTCCACCAGTGCACTCTCACCATCATCACCATCGTAAAGGACTTCCCAACTCTTCCTGCACCTTTGGCTTATTCTCCCAAGATTCATATTCCCATAGGGAATGTTATTATCCCCATTTTACAGATGAGAAAACTGGACCCTTTTTGACCGATGCACAGAGAAGTTAAGAAACTTGCCTAAGATCACACAGCTAGTGGCACTGCTGCGTTCGGATAGGCAGGCTGACTCCCACATCTGTGTTCTTAACAGCTGCACTATCATGCTCACATTCTAGCATCCAAGGAGTCAGAAAAGGAGTACCTGGCTCCCATAGCCTCCCAAAAAGACCCATAAAGAATTTCCCATTAGGAAGGATGGTCTCATGGCCGGGCGTGGTGGCTCATGCCTGTAATCCTAGCACTCTAGGAGGCCGAGGAAGGAGGATCTCTTGAAGTTAGGAGTTCGAGACCAGCCTGAGCAAGAGCAAGACCCCATCTCTGCTAAAAATAGAAAAAATTAGCCTGGTGTGGTGGCGCACCTATAGTTCCCTGGGAGGCTGAGGCAGGAGGATTGCTTGAGCCCAGGAGTTTGAGGTTGCTGTGAGCTAGGCTGACACCACGGCACTCTAGCCTGGGTGACAGAGCAAGACTCTGTCTCAAAAAAAAGGAAGGATGGGGCCGGGCATGGTGGCTCACGCCTGTAATCCTAGCACTCTGGGAGGCCGAGGCGGGCGGATTGTTTGAGCTCAAACAAAAATAGAAAGAAATTAATTGGACAGCTAAAAATATATAGAAAAAAATTAGGCGGGCATGGTGGGGCATGCCTGTAGTCCCAGCTACTCAGGAGGCTAAAGCAGAAGGATTGCTTGAGCCCAGGAATTTGAGGCTGCTGTGAGCTAGGCTGATGCCACGGCACTCACTCTAGCCCGGGCAACAAAGCGAGACTCTGTCTCAAAAAATAATAATAATAATAATAATAATAATAATAATAATAAAAGACAATTATAAAAGTACATACTGAAATTGCTAATATTCACATAGTGCTTCCAATGTGCCAGACACTGATTGCTTTATTCTAAATAATTTATTTAATCCTCCCAACAATTCTATGAGATTGGTGCTGTTATTAACTTCATTTTCCAGATGATGAAATGGAGGCAACTTGTCCAACATATTCGACAAATAAGAAGCAAACCTGGGATTCGAAACCAAGCACACTGGCTTCAGAGCGCCACACGAGCTGCCTCCATACACACAGGAAACGCCTGGAAGCAATTACACAAAAAAACACTGTTCTGTGGTTATTTCTAGGGAATGGGATTAAGGGGCGGCGGGGGATTTTTTTTTTTATTTGATACCTTCTGTGCTATTTGTTTTATTTTAACGACGAGCCTGGGTGGTCTGTATAATAAAAAAAATTTTTAATACAAAGGTTTTATTTACTAGATTTTTAAAAATCTGTGTATATGGAGCTCAAAATTAATCCCACCTGAGGAGGAGGAGGGCTAGAGAGCACAGTGAACCATCAAGGAATCTGTCTGAGTTGGAGGCTGGGGGACAATTTGTTGGGGGGGCAGTGCTGACAATGAGAATGAGGAGGAGGAGGTGACTGCCACCATTCCTGACAGTGGTTCTTAAACCTCAGTGTGTGTTACAACCACCCAGAGGGCTTGTGGAGACACAGGTTGCTGGGCCCTGTCCCCGGAGCTGTGAAGCAGTAGATCAAGGGTGGGGCCCAAGAATGCGCATTTCTAACACGTTCCCAGATGAGGTCGCTGCTGCTGGTCCCCGACCACACAGAACCACGGCTCTGCCCTGCTCTAACTGGCAGCGTCTTATAATTTAGGAAGCATTTGCTCATCGCCTTGTCTCATCTGACCCTCGCCACAGCCCTGGGAGAGAAGGGGAGGGAGGGGCGGCCATACCCACTGTACTGCTCAGGCTCCACGGCAGTGACGGACGCAAGCGCCTCACCCAGCCCGCCGGGCCCCAGTTACCTGCCCCCGCCGCCCCTCCACCGTCACTGAATTCCAGACTCAGGGGCCTTCTTTCCACCCTAGAACACCGAGTTTGTTTACCCGCGAGGCCCCACATTTGCACTGTCTCCCCCTGGAACGCTGGAAAGCCGGTTCCTTCTCAGCATTTGGACCTCAGTTCAAATGTCACCACTCAGTGAGCCTCCCTTGATCACCCCATTTAAAGTAGTCACCTCTCCCTCTCCAGGTACCCTCTGCACCTGTGCTGAACAACGCAGTAACCACGAACCATATGCGGCTATTTAAATTTTATTAATTAGTTAATTTTTTAAAAAAATTACAGTTCAATTCCTCAGCCACTTTAGCCACATTGCCAATGCTCACTAACCACGTATTGGCTACCATATTGGACAGCTCGGATATAGGACACTTCCATCATCACAGAAATTCTTCCAAGTTAGAATGAAGAACCAGGCTCTGGACTCATGGCCTAGACTTTGGTCACTGTTCCACTGCTTACTTGTTGAGTAAATTGAGCAAATTACTTTCTGGGACTGAGTTTCTTTATCCATAAATTGAGAATAACGATATATTTTGGGGGAGGACACTGTCTGAGCCCTTGCCCTGTACTCTCTCCCATCCCCCGTAGCCCTGTGTCTCCCTTCTCCCTCTGATCACCTGCACAGTGTCACCCAGGAGCTGGTGGAAACAAAGATTCCTGGGCCCCACTCCCAGATGCTACATTTTTAACAAACTCGCCAGGTGTTTCAGGAGTCCATGAAGTCTGGGAACCACTAACCCACAAGCCCTCATCATGCGACGCAGTATGATCCATCTTGGGGACTGAGTCCAGCCTTCTTCCCCAGCCTCACCTTCCTCTTCTGCCCTCGAAATGCCACTCGAGCTCTCTTCCCAGGAACCCTCTCCTCCTTGATCATCTGGGGAATGTCTGTCTTTCCCCCTGCTGCATCTCACTTGCCGTCTCCTCCAGGAAGCCTTCCTGGGCTGCACAAGGCTGAGCTGCTCATGTCCTCCTCTGCGTGCTTCACAGCAACTTGTTTTCCATTGTGATGTGGCCCACCTTCCTCACTGGGACTGGGGAATCTGCAGCCCCCCAGGCAGGGTCTCCTACTTCAGATCAAGTGGGAGGGTGGGAGAAGGGCAAATAATGTCCTGAAATGAAGGCGGCCCTTCCTGGTCACCCACTGCCCAGGTTCACATTCATCAGTGGCTTCGATCTTTCCTCCAAACCTGTGAGGTTGGTGCTGTCATTCAGATTCTACGAGGGGGGACACGGAGGCAAAAGCGCAATGTGGAGACCACACTGCTGATGAACGGCGGAGCTGGGCCTCTGCCTCTGGCCCTTGTTCATGCCATGACTTGAGCTGTGCTCTTGTCTGCCCCTTAAGTTTCCCTGGAAAACGTTCTTAGAAGAAGTCCAAACTTTTCCCTGATTACTGAAGGGTAGAAGTGTGAAATGGGCCTACTCTGGGATCAAGGACATCTGGGTTTAAACCCTAACTTGGAAGCTCTGGGTCTGGGGCAACTGGCCTCTTTCAACCTTGGTTTTCCCTTCTGTGGGTTGAGGGGTTTCAACAAGACAGCGCAGGGGCAGGGCATGGCAGTCCCCAGCACACAGTAGGTGTTTTGTGTTTTGTATTTGATAGCTTTCTTCTCTCTATTCTCACGTTCCTGGGTCCAAAGAGACAGAAAGAAGAGCAGACAACCCTTGGAGACAGCAGCTGCACCAACCAGAGAAACAGGGAGAGCTGCGAGCTAGAATAGAAGGATAGGAAGGCCAAGAATCACGGAAGAAGAGAGAGCCAGAGCACACAGACGGAGGAGAAATCGGAAAGGGGGTCTGCAGGGGCTGAGGTTGCAGGCCCTTCTGGCCCTTTGCTTTCCCACCCAAGGCCACGTCTAGTGCCTATTACCGAGTGTAAGAAATAGTTCCGTAAGTGACATCTCTGCCAAACACTGGGGGAGATATGATATTGTCCTTTTTTAATTATTCAAAATCTCCAGGAAACCAAGAGGACTAAGGGCACTGAGTTCCCTCTGGGGACCTGGCTCAAGACTCCCCCGGTATGGAAGTGCTCTGTGCCGGGTCTCAGGCTCTGAAAGCCACCTCAATTCCTGCTTTCCTGGACACCTAGAGACTCAGGCCCAGGCTCTGTGCCTTCTTGGCGTAAGCTTTCTTGGCAATGCTAGTCTCCCCACTCTGTCACTTAGGTTCTCTGCTCTTGGGTTAATGGATGTTTGTTTTATTTAAGCGACAAGTCCTTTGTACGTCTTCTCCTATCCTTTGAGGTAAGAGAGGGGTATAAACAAAGAAGCAAGGGCTGGCTACCCTTATGTGGGGCATGTTTAGTGATCAGGAATTCTGTCCTAGCCAACAGGATAAAAGGGGTAAGAGGAAAGGGACATGAGAGAGGGGAACCAGGAGGTGAGAAGGGAACCAGTACCCGGCAATACCAACACACACCTGGTACATAGCAGGGCTGGTCTTCAAATCCAGGAGTGTGTGGCCAATGTCTAGGAACAGAAGCAGCTTCTCCACTGGCAGGTGGGGACTGCCACAGTGCGGGGAGGAGTGTTAAGGGAAAAGGACAGCCTCATCAGTCCCAGTGGCAGATGCCAAGTGCCTGCAAGGCCACAAAGACCAAGCTCTAAATCAGAGCTTCAAGCGCCATCCTGTGGCCACAGGGGAGATTGCAGGAGGGAACAGCAGGTGAGAACAGAAACCGGAGAGAGGGCAGCCCTGACCAGCACCAGGAAAGAGGGAAAGAAGGAGCCTGGTCTTTGTCCTCTGTGCTCCCTAGCAGTTGAGCACCCTGTTCCGATTTTACCCTCTCCAGGCGTCTTCCTGGTCCAGCTGGTGTTTTCTCACTGTGTGATCCTGGGCAGGCAAATCTGTCCTCTAGGCCTCAGTTTCCCCAACCACAAAATGAAGAGTTGGGCAAGGTGAGGTCATATGCCAGGTGCTGTGTGTAACACTGTAGCTTGTCTGATGCTCATGTCCAGGTAAATGATCATTCCCATCCCCCCATACTCCAGTCACTCCAGACCACACATTCATTTACCTGTAAAGTCCCCCACGGCCACCTGCAGAAATTTGAGCTAAGGCTGGGCTCAAAGATCACCTGCCCCAGTATTTCTCCCTCCTTACCTGTCATTTCAAATTGCCTCTTTCTGCTAAAGTTATAGTCAAGTGGACCTCATCCCCTCCAGCCGTCACCTCAAGGGCTTTTCTCGGTCCTAAAGTTCTCCCTCTTAACCAAGCCTAGCAAAGCGCCAGGCACCTGCTCGGACATCAGTCAACCTTGCTTCCAGCCCTGTGTCGCAGGCAGGATGACCCCCCCCAAAGACACGCACATTCTAATCTCTGGAACCTGTGACTACTTTACCTTACATGACAAAAGGGACGTGCAGATGTGATTAAGATAAAGAACTTAAGGCCATGTGTGGTGGCTCATGCCTGTAACCCCAGCACTCTGGGAGGCCCAGGTAGAAGGATCCCTTGAGGCCAGAAGTTTGAGACCAGCCTAGATAACATAGCAAGAGCCCCATCTCTACCGAAAATTTTAAAAATTAGCTGCGCATGGTAGCATGTGCCTGTAGTCCCAGCTACTTGGGAGCCTGAGGCAGAAGGATCGCTTCAGCCCAGGAGTTTGAGGCTACAGTGAGCTATGATCATGCCACTGTACTCTAGCCCGGGTGACAGAAGGAGAGACCCTGACTCAAAAAAAAAAAAAAAAAACAAATAGCTTGAGATGGAGAGATTATCCTTAATTATCACGGTCATCACAATATAATCACAATGGTCCTTACAAGACGGAGACAGGAGGGTCAGAGTCAGAGAAAGAGATGTGATGATGGAAGCTGAGGTTGACAAGATGCAGGGCCATGACTCAAGGAATTCCGGTAGCCTCTAGAAGCTGGAAAAGGCAAGGAAACAAAAGCCTCCAGAAGGAATACAGCCCTGCCAACCCATCTTGGACGTCTGACCTAAGAACCGTAAGGTAATAAATTTGTGTTGTTAGCGACCCAATTTGTGGCAATTTGTTATAGCAGCCATAGGAGACACCCTGGTTCAGCTTCTTACTAGTTATGTGACTTAGGGGAACTTAACCTCTCTATGCCTTAGTTTCCTTATCTGTAAAATGGGGATCAAAGCAACAATTCTCATCTCACAGGTTGTGAGGTTAAAATGAAAATACCTGCAAATCACTTAGAATAATGGCAAGAGTAAATATATTAGCTATTACTATAAATAATTAATAGCCACCATTAATTGAGGGCCTAATACGTACCAGGCACAGTGTCAGATGCTTTAGAAGAATTTCCTCAATTCTGGCCTCTTGGGGGTGACAATTTCAACCTCCACTTTACAGATGAGGAAACGAACCCAGAGTAATTTGCCCCAACTCACTCTAGGGCTGGAAGCACTGTAAGCTTTGCAGTTTCTTGCACGCACCTGGGAAACTGTCCTGGTTTGTGTTCTTTCCTGATAGAGGTGTTGGGGGAAGGCGGTAGGGTGGCAGAAGGAGGGCCACGGGCTGGGCAGCCAGGGGTCCTAGCGCCCTCTCTTACTACCCAGTGCAGGAGGAGATAAAATCCGGGAGAAACTCATCTATCCACTCCCATCTCAGCAATTTAGAGGTTTTATTACTGCCTCTCACTTTCTCACCAACACCCCTCCGCCCAGCAGCTTTTGAGCCGGGTTTGGAGGCACCATGAGGTAGGCAAGATCAGAGAGTGAAGTGTTCAATCCGCAGGGGAATTGCGGGGGGGCACAGACTTGCTCAGACCCCAAGGGTTCCCGTTGAGCCCCCTCCCTTCCCCAGCCTGCATAAGGAGCCATCTGTTCTTGGCTGAATAAACAAGGACGGGGAAGCAGCCGGGTCTCCTGCCCCTCAGCCCGACTCCAGCACAATGCGCCTTTCTCCGCCCGGGCGCCGCTGGAGCGCGCGTACCGTCTGGCCTCCCCTCCCACTGGCGGCGCAGGAAGACCCCACAAACCGACCCCGTGGAAATCAGATTTTTTTTTTTTTAAGAAAAAGAAAACAAAAAAGAAATCCAACAAAGAGCTGCGGGCAGCACGCGGCGAGGGCAGGCGAGTGTAGCACGCGTCCCCCGCCCCCACCCTCGCCATCCTCCCTGCCCAGCGCAGTCCGGCTTCTGGTCTAGGCGAGGCCAGCTCGAGCGCAGCGCTGGGAGCCGGCCAGCGCCTCCACCGCGACAGCCCAAGCCCGGAGACCCCGGCGCCCCGACGGCCCGCCAGGGTCACAGTCCGTGGGGCAGAGCCCCAGCCGGGTCTGGGTCATCAGTGGCCCTCACTGCTGGTTGGCCAGCTGGTCCTCCAGATCCTCCAGGCGCGCCGTCAGCTGGGCCAGTGAACTGTTAAGGAAGCCCTTGGGGTTCTCCTGGGTCCCTTCCCTCTCCCTCCAGCCGGCGCCCCAAGCCCCAAAGGATATGGTTCTGCGTCAGGCTCTCGAGCGCCCCCAGCGTGCGTCCCTGGAACTCCACGAGGCTTTCGCATTCGCACGGGCTCCGGAGCTCTGTCCCGGCGCTGATGCCCTCCTCTGCAAGCGGGGCACGGAAGGTCAGCGGAATGAGAAACTGCAGGAGGCCGAGCTGGCCCGGGCTTTGGCCCTCTGATTTATCTACACCCGGCCTACGGTTGAGTATATGGGCTTTGGATTCAGACAGACCTGGGCTGAGTCCCAGCCAAGAAGCTGTGAAATACTGGGAAACGCAACCTTTCTAAGCCTCGGTGTCCTCTTTGCAAAATGCACATGTAAGAGAATCTATTCATTAGTGCTTTCGAGGATTCATTGATCTGTGTGTGTGTGTGTGTGTGTGTGTTTAAGCTTACAACTTAACAAGAATGTTTTTCAAAACTCAATGCCCACTGGAATCATGAGGAGAGCTTGTTAAAATACAGACTGATTCAGAATGGAGACAGAGCTGAGAACCTACATTTCTAATAAGCTCCCAAATGATGCTGACGATGCTGGTTCATGGACCACACTTTAAGTAGCAATAGTCCAGCATAGCACTCTCCATATGTGACTTTATGCAACGATGGACGTATTCTACATCTGCCTCATTCAATGTAGTAACCACAAGCTGCATGTAGCTATTTAACACTTGAAGTGTAGCTGGTGCAACTGAAGACCTAAAATTTATTTGATTTTAATTAATTTTAATGAAATAGGCACATGTAGCAGCTATTGCCTACCTTATCGAAAAACACAGATCTAGAACATTGCCTACCACAAGTAAATACTTTATAGTGTATTTCAACTATGCCAGTGGTTCTCGAATGTGGTCCTTGGACTAGCTGCATCAGTATCACCTACGAATTTATCAGAAACGCAGATTGTCAGACTTCCCTCCAGACCTACTGAATCAGAAACTCTGAAGTTGGAGCCCAGCAATTTGTGTTTTAGAAAACCCTCCAGGTGGCTGTGGTGCAATCTGATGTTTAAGAATGACTGGTCCGGCCAGGCACGGTGGCTCACACCTGTAATCCTAGCTAGCACTCTGGGAGGCTGAGGCGGGCGGATCGTTTGAGCTCAGGAGTTCGAGACCAGCCTGAGCAAGAGCGAGACCCCCTCTCTACTAAAAATAGAAAGAAATTAATTGGACAACTAAAAATATATACAAAAAATTAGCCGGGCATGGTGGCGCATGCCTGTAGTCCCAGCTACTCGGGAGGCTGAGGCAGTAGGATCGCTTGAGCCCAGGAGTTTGAGGTTGCTGTGAGCTAGGCTGACGCCATGGCACTCTAGCTGGAGCAACGGAGTGAGACTCTGTCTCAAAAAAAAAAAAAAAAAAAAGAATGACTGACCCAAGTCTATTGCCCCACACATTTCAACATCTTGGGTTGGAGGGGGGGGCGGTGGGGTGGAGGAAGCCTTACAATTAAATTTGGCACCTGCTTTTTTTCTTAGCAGCACACAAAATAATGGTGAATTTTAAAATGGATAGTATCTTAGGTTCACTAGAATTCTGTAAATGTGTGCCATTGTTAAGATTACAGGTAGCGAAATACTAAGCACAATGCCTGGCACTTAGCCTTTGGCGACATTGCTGTAATGATTTAAAAGTTATCTCTTAGTCTTGTATGTGCCTTTAACAAACTGCTGTATATTGCATTATTGATAGTAATGATAATAGTCCCACAAAGACCCCTAACTTCACAGATGGAGAAACAAGGGTCAGAGAGGGGGAAGGGCTGCCCAGAGTCATACAGACAACTGGTGAAGAGCCTTGACCACAGAGCCCAGACTTCTCTTAGAATTCTAGAGTGGCAGGCAACCTTGGCAGCCAACACCCTCCCCTGTTACAGAAGAGGAAAGTTAAGGTAGGGGTGGGGGTTAAGTGACTTGTCCAAAGTCACACTGCAGGGGATAAGAGTCGGGACAGAAAGGGCCCTGAAAGAGAAGTTAATCTAGTACCTCCCCAATACCCTAGCTAACTGTTAGAATTAGTTTGGGGTGGGAGGGGACGTATGTGTATATGTGCATATGTATACACATGCGCGCACACACACATGCTCCAGGCCCTGCCAGCCCTACCGAACCTGTTTCTGAAAGTGGAGCCTGATGATCTGAAGGAAGAGTCACATCTTTAGCCTGGGTTATAGTGCAAAGACTCTGGTAAAAATTACCCTGGAGACATTTCCTCTGTCACCTGTAAAGCACAGTACACGAGCTCAACAGCCCCTTCTTCTCCACTGGTGGCGCAGATGCCCTTTTCCTCGGCTGAGCACCGGATGAAGTGGATGGGTTGCATTTATGAGCTGTTGCCCGCCCCTCACCAAATACATGTCTTTGTGTACCTAAACACACTCAGTCCTGCCACTTTGCCAGGTCCATAAAGTTGAATTCCAGCAAGTTCAAGGGATATATGCTGTGACTCCACTTAGAAATGCTAAATTTGGTGTACCTTTGAAAAAGTTTCCCAAAATTATTCTGAATACCCACTAATGTGGGGGACAGGTAGCCTAGTCTAGTGCTTCTTAGACTTTAATGTTTATGAATCACCTGAGGGTCTTGTTAAAGTGCAAATTTGGATCCATTTGGTCTGGAGAGCACCAGAAATGCTTCAGTTCTCACAAGCTGCCAGGTGGCCACCATGCCCTTGGACCAGGGGACCACACTTTGCCTAACAAGACTCTGTCTAGTGAGCCCGGCCCCTGGCTGTAACTGTATGAAGAGGGTGGGGAGTGAATACAAAGAGGAAATATCGCAGCGTGGGCAGAGAGAGAAGCTGAGGAGTCCCCAGAGGGATGTGCTTACCCGGGCAGATGCTGCCTCTGAGGTTCTCCAGCAGGTGCGTCATGGTGCTGAAGTCCGGGGAGTAGGACACGTGCAGCTCGGCTGGCTCCGAGGCGATCTCACGCAGCTCCTCCTCCACGGCCTTGCCCACGCCCACGGCGTACATGACGATGCCTACATGGCCGGGAGACTCAGAGGGTGCCCCAAGCCTCGGGAAAGCTGCCTCCCAGGGTCCGACCCAATCCCAGTCCAATGTGCCCGGTGCCCAACCCACCTTCCTCCTTGGCGCGCGCTGCCCACACCGAGATGTCATCTTGGGAGCGGCCGTCGGTGAAGACCAGGCCAACGCGAGGCACGTTGAGGGCGCGAGGCCGTGCGCCCTGCGCCTCGGAGAAGCTGTGCTCCACCATGTGCCGCAGCGCCAGCCCTGTCATGGTACCGCGCTCCATGTACTCCACGGCGAGGACCGCCTGCTTCACCTCGGCTGCGGTGCCGTAGCGGCCCAGCGGGAACTCCGTGCGCACGCGGCTTGAGAACTGCACCAGCCCCACGCGAGTGCCATCAGGGGACACATCCAGGAAGTCTACGATCTGGTTCACGAAGCGCTTCACCAGCTCAAAGTTCTGCGGGCGCACGCTCTTGGAGCCATCCACGAGCACAACTAGGTCCACGTGGCCTTCTCGGCATCCTGCTCAAAGAGAAGAGCTTGGATGGAAGGGCCAGAACCTTGACTGGCGGCAGTCGTCTATCCATCTAGTCATTCACTTGCAAACATTTATTATATAACAGATAACATTTCCTGAGTCCTTGCTGTGCCAGGCAGTATGCTAAATAATTATCACCATTATCATCATCATCCTCATTACAGCCCTTGATAAAATTTATTGAGCACTTAGTACAATTAGCAGGCACTCTACAAAAACACTTTTTTTAATGATAATGACAACAAGCATAACTACCATTTATTGGTCATCTACTATGTATCAGGCACAATTCTAAGCCTTGTACCAGTATTAATAATAATAATAATAATAATAATAGCAAAAACATTAACTGATAGCTTACCATGTGCCAGGCACTGAGCTAGGTTCTTTATATATATTCTCAATTCTCCCAGTGGCCTTGAGTATGAGCTCTATTTTCTATAATCTGAGGTTCTGAAGGATAAAGTGATTGCCCCAGATTTCACAGCTAGATGTAACTGAGCCAAGACTCGAAGCCAGGTCTGTCTGACCCCAAAACTCATGCTCCCAATCACTCTACAATGTCGCCTGCCCTATTCTAAGCCAGGGACTTTGCTAGGCCCTGAAGGGGGTTCAGCAACAAATAAAACATAATCCTGATCCGTGAGGAAATCAGGATAGAGCCGAGCAAGTCAAACATGCCATATGCTGCAGTCGAGGAAAGTGTTAGAACAGAGGGGCATCAAGGAGCCCAAGGCAGGGATAATGTATTCTTTCTGGAATTGGTAAGGAAGGCTGCACAGAAGTGATGACAATTGATTTGATCTTTGTTGTGGACTGAATCATTGTGTCTCCAAAAATTCATTTGTTGAAACCCTAACCCCTAATGCGATGGTCTTAGGAAGTGGGCTCCTTAGGAGATAATTAGAATTAGATGAGGTCATGAGGGCAGAGTCCTTACGAATGGAATTAGTGTCATCATAAGATTTCAAAGAGAGCTTGCTTCCTCTCTCCACCATGTGAGGATACAGTGAGAAGACTGCCATCTATGAACCAGAAAGCAGGCCCTCACCAGACACTGTATCTGCTGGCACCTTGGTCTTGGACTCCCCGCCTCCAGAACTGTGGAAAATAAATATTGTTTAAGCCACTCAGTCTACGGTACTTTGTTATAGCACCCCGAATGTACTAAAACAGTCTTGAAGGATGAGTAGGAGTTTGCCAAGACAGGGAGGGACAGGCTGGAAAGTGGAGAGCAGCACGTGCAGAGGTATGGGAGCTGGGAAGCTCTCAACACTCTCAGCAGGGGGCAGGCCAATATGGCTGAATGAATGCTCAAGTGTGGCAGGAGACAGGCTGGTGGAGTGGGCTGAAGCCAGATTGTCATGCGCTAAGGCAGTGGTTTCAAAATTTTGACCACAACTCACTGTAAAAATAATAATAATACATCATGACATACTTCATGTGCTCACATATAACTAACCAAGTTTCGAAAATAATATATATTTTTTGAAACAAAGTCTCACTCTGTCACCCCAGGTAGCATGCAGTGGTGTCATCGTAGCTCAGGGCAACCCCAAACTCCTCGGCTCAAGCGATCCTCCTGCCTCAGCCTCCCAAGTAGCTGGGACTACAGGCTAATTTTTCTGTTTTTAGTAGAGACAGAATCTCACTCTTCCTCAGGCTGGTCTCAAACTCCTGAACTCAAGTAATCCTCCCACCTCAACTTCTCAGAGTGATAGGATTGTAGGCATGAGCCACTGCACCCAGCCCAAAGATAATATTCTTTCTATATGCAGTCAACTCTATTTTGTCTTCCATTCTTTATTTTTCTTAAATGCTGGCTGTAACACACTAATTTGATTTCATTATCCACTAATGTGATTGTGTCCACTATTTAAAAACCTCAGAGGTAAGGCATTCGATCTTTATTTCGTAGGCATTGGTGAACCACAGAGGGCTTTTGAGCAAAGCAGGAATGTGATCACCAAATATATATTTTTTTAAATTAATGTTGGCAACAGGGGAGAGGATTGAGGGGAAAGAGATGGGGGCTGGGCACAGCACACTGTCCAACACCACCCCTCCGCACACACACATTCATACCACAGCCTTGGGCCCCAGCAAGGGCAAAGTCAAGGACATTCAGAATGTGGGCAACGGGGCAGCAGCAGACAGAACACCCTCCCACCCATCACTCACGGTTGCAGCTCTTGCCGTCTGCCTGAAGCTGCCTCCCCTCAGGGCACAGGCAGCGGTAAGAGAGGCCCTCGCTTACACACTGGAACTCGCAGCCATGGTCCACGCCATTGCAAAAGTCCCGGACTTAAAGGAGAGACAGATCAGGATGAGTCAGAGTGGACCCCACCAAGCTAAGGTCTACTCTGACTCCCCGCAAATGTAGGAGACCCCTCCTCACCCCGACAGCTCCTTCCATCAGGCAGCAAGTCATGGCCCTCTCTGCAGTGGCACCGTGGCCCAGCAAGGGTGCTAACACAGTCGTGCTGACAGCTATGGTTCCCGAAGCTGCAGTGGTCAATGGCTGGTGGGAAGGAAGAAACAGCAAGATGTCACCTCTGATTACAGCCATCAGAGGCCTCAGTCCTGGGTGCTGGTGGGTGGGCGGGGTGCTTACCCCTGCAGCTCCGCTGGTCCTGCTGGAGTACAAAGCCAGCTTGGCAGCGACAGAAATAGGAGCCCGGGGAATTGACACAGTGGTGCTCACATCCATGGGTCCTTTCAGCACACAGGTCAATAGCTGAGAAAGAGATGACGTTAGCCTGTGCCCAGGACTGCCTCTGTGAGCCCTGGCAGCACAACCACCTGAGAAAATTTTTTAAAATACCTATGCCCAGGCCCCAATTCCCACAATCTTGACTTAATTAGTCTGGGGTGGTACCCAGGCATCTGTAGTTTCTATAAGTATAAGCCTCCTTCCTCCGGGGCCAGGTGATCCTCCCACCCAAACCCCGGAAACAACCTAGAGACAGTGGGCCCATGACTGAGCCAGGCGTGAGAAGGAGAATCTGCTGTTGCCCTGTCCTCCAGATGCTCCCTGGCTCACAGGGAAGGAGCAGGCTCAGCCACTCTAGCTATGTGAACTTCCATGTCCCCATCTGCAAAATGGGAATATAATAGGAGCGAGCAATTGCTATTTACAACTTCCTTCTGAGGAGGGTGGAGACCTATCGCCCTGTTGACCCTCTTGATGGCTTGGATGTGTAAAGGTAGCCTAGAGCTGAGCTTGGGAATAGGGACTGCAGAGAGGAGAATTGCTCTGTCTAAAAAAAGTGAGAATTTGGGTTTCCTGGAAAAGAGATGGGGATGGAGAGAGGAAAAAAGAGAACAGGGGAGACGGAGTGAAGATGAGTAACTCTGTGGGTTGAGGCTGCTGGTGACAAAGCCCCTGCAGTGGGCTGACTGAGGACTTCTAGGAATGAGGGTATCTAATATTCAATTACAAATGATGAGTTTTTCTTCTGCGTGTGTGTGTGTGTGTTTGACTTTACATAGATTTAACTCACACCTCTGTCACTCCTATCTTTAGTAAAACAAACATGCACACTTACATACGTACACACACCCTTGTGTGCACAAGTGTGTAAACCAAAGAAGAGGCTGATTTACATGCATGGAGCAAGAACGGCATGTGTGGGGCTGAGAAATTGAGAGAAGGTCCGTAGAATCAAACGAATGCAGCAGAAGCTCACAGCGAGAGGTGATCATCTGAATGTAAGCCCTTGGGAATTCCCAGAGAACTTGGAGAGGGATTTGAAGGTTGATGGTCATCAAATGGGGGTTGTCAAGCCAACCTTTTGAAGTTTCTAGAAAGAAGACCCAGCTGACATCTGGATTGGGATCACATGATTTCTTTTTCCAGCTTGTAGTGAGGCTGAGAGGTACTGTATGAAATGCAGCTAGCACAATGTCTGATACTAACTTGGCACTCAATAAATGGTGGCTGCAATTATGATCACAGAGTAGACATAAATACACACCAAAAAGAAAAACCCAATTGTACAATGTGAGCAAGGTATTGCGTGGCATTGCTTTTCAGAAGACAAAAATGAAGAACCATGTTTTGAAATATTTGTGGAGGCCGAGAGGTCAGGCAGGTGAGCCCAGGCAGGCAGCACACACAGAGCTGAGGTGCAGAGGCAGGAATGGGTGGCATGTGGGGGGAGACCCGCCTAACTGAAGACCCCTCAACAGTGTCTAAGAAGAGAAACTGTAAGGATGTGCCTGTGAGAAGACAGAAACAAGTTTGGGAGGTGGATTAGAGCCAGGTAGGAGACTGGCCTGAAAATGGGCAGAAAAGGAGATAGAAACTAGCAAACTTAACTGCAGGGTCCCACCAAGGACTGTGTGACCCCGGGGGATATCTCTTTTTCTTAGGCCTGTAAAGTAAAGGAAGTGGGCTTTTACTTCCAAAGGCTCTTCCAGACTCATTGGTCTGATGCTGGGGCAATGGGGAACCAAAGAAGGTTCAGGAGCAGTGAGATTGCAGGGCAGGAGTAACTCTCACCCAAACAGCTCTTGTTATCTGGTGCTAGCTTGTAGCCAGGGTTGCAGGCACAGTGGAACGTGCCTGGGGCGTTGACACATTGGTGCTGGCAGCCATGTTTCCCCTCAGCACACAGGTCCTTCCCTGAGGACACACAGGACTAGAATCAGCAGGGGACAGACAGGCAGAAGCCTCCAACAAGAGAAATCTGGGGGTCAGAGGCTGGCATCACCTTCAAGCATGGCCTTAGGAGGGACAGGACGCATTTGAGACAGGACCAGGTGGGAGGCTTAGGGAACCAACAGGGCTTGAGCAGCCCCCGTGAATAGGTTCAGAAGAGGGGCACTGGACAAGATGGGTTGGTAGGATAGAACTATACAGGGTAGAGGTGGGGTAGGGAGGTGGAGAGGTGCTAAATCAAGGTAGGCAGAATAACTCAAGACGAGACTAGAACGGATCCTGCGGCACTTGTGGGAGGAGCTAAAATGAAAGTGGGAGGAGCCATGCCCACGTGAGCAGTGGGGCATGACTCTTTGGAGCGGGTGATTGCTCTCCGCTTCCAGGGGCAGTGCTTCTTTGTGTCCAGGGGTTTGGTGTTGGAGTTTGGCCTTAAGCCTGTGGTAAACCACAAACGCTCATCCTGGTGGGCAGGGTAAGCTCAACGTTGCTCCTCGTGAACAGAGCCCAAGCAAAAGTGGCCAGAGGTGAAATCTGACACAGGCCGCGGTTGGCCAGAGCAACTCAGCTCTACCGGCAATGCGCGGGGCCACCCGACAGAATGGGATCTACTGTGCTGGGAGCAGGACTCCAAGCAGCTGGTCTGAGAATTCGAGCCTCACTCAGCACTTCCCTAACTCACCGCACAGCCGGCCCTGGAACTGCAGGCCAAACTCCTGGATAAGGTCGAAGGACTCAACGAGGAAGACGTGCTCGTCTAGCGGGTGCGACGCCATGGCGCGCAGGGAGCCCACATCTGCGCGCTGCACCCCCACGGCGTAAATTTCAATGCCGCGGGCGCGGGCCTGCGCCGCCACCTCTGCCACGCGGTCCTGGGGCCGCCCGTCCGTCACGATGACGGCGACGCGAGGCACGCGCTCCTCTGGAGGACGCGCGCCCTCGGCCACGCTGAAGGCCACGTTCATGGCGTACTGGATTGCCAGCCCGGTCATGGTGCCCTGAGCCAGCGGCACCAGGGCGCGAATGGCGCGCTCCATGTCCTCTGCGCGCGAAAAGGCGCCGAGCGGGAAGACGCTTTGCACTTGACTCGAATATTGTATCACGCCGACACGCGTGGCATTGGGCCCCACGTTCAGGCCATGGAGGAGGCCCATCAAGAACTGCCTCACTGTCTCGAACTCGAAGGGGCGTACGCTGCGCGAACTGTCAATCACGAACACCAAATCCAGGGGCCCAGTGTGGCACCTGGGACCTGCGGGTCAGATCAGAAAGGCCTTTCCTGGGTCAGCAAAGCCTTACTTCGCCTCTGAGGAGACTCCCGGGGAAACCCAAGGGAAATGCTGTCATCTCGGTATAACAGCACCCAGCACGTAACCAACACGGCAAACGCAGGTTACACCCATTCATTCATCCAGTATTTATTTAGGACCCAAGCTAGCAGATTTCACAAATTTCCCAGCCTACGGCTCTGAAACCTATTCTGAGGAGGTATTATCCATTGAGGAAGGGATGAGGAGGAGATATTGCAACTCAGATGCCTGTAGAGGCAACACAAATGAGCGAACTGGGTTGGTTAGGATGGTGGACACCCAGAGAGCCTGTATCCCTCTCCTAAGGTGGGCAGCTCCAGCCAAATGCTGCCATGTGGCCATGCACACTGGACGTTAGCAGATTCTCGGATTTTTCAAGAGAAGTCTCAGATAGGGATTATTATGTAAAATCTCCTGGATTTCCTATGTTCGCAATTAATTTTTCAAAATTGAACACCAAATGGGCAGTTTTGCATGAGCCCAAAACTATGATGAAGAAACTGAGGCCCACAGAAGTGAAGTGGGGAACTTGATCCCATCCCGGTATGTTTCAAGGTCCTTGCTTTCCTCACCCGAGCAGGCCCAGGTGGCTGCAGATGGAGAACCAGCTTCTGTTCCCCTCTTCCCCTGGTGGGGGTTGGGTCCCAGCTCACCTGCCACCTGGAGCTGGATTTCCCAGGGCTGAAGAAGCAGCAGCCACGCTAGCAGTGGCCAGCAAAGAAGGCCCCTCATGGTTCTCTGGGGACAGAGAATAGGAGGTGTCAGAGCCTGGAGCGGGGAAGGAAAATCATAAAGCAATAGTATTTACAGAGATCTTATTCTGAGTGATGGACACTTGGAGGGAGAGGAGGGTCATGGGTTTATTTTGCTAATCTCTCTATTTTTGTGTATGTTTGAAATGTTTCTTAATTTTAAAATTTATGGCTGGGCACAGTGGCTCATGCCTGTAGTCCTAGCACTCTGGGGGCAGAGGTGGGAGAATCACTTGAGCTCAGTAGTCCAAGAAAAGAAGAAAAAGAAAGAAAAATCACCCGGGCGTGGTGGTGCAGGCCAGTAGTCCCAGCTACTCAGGAGGCTGAGGCAGGAGGATCCCTTGAGCCCAGGAGTTTGAGGTTGCTGTGAGCTATGATGAAGCCACTGCACTCTAGCCCAGGCAACAGAGCAAGACCCTGGCTCAAAAGAAAAAAAGAGAAAAGAAAATAATAAAAGAGAAAAAAAAAAAGAGAAAAATTTCATCAGAGTGGGATTGCTGGGAAACATGGGTGATTCTTTGTAGAACTGCAGAATAGCAAATAAATAAAAAGTAGGTAAAAATATACAAAATTTAAACAGAAAAAAAGTCTTTCTTAAATCGAAGCATAGTGTAAAATGTTTTTCATGCATTGTGGCACTTAATCCCCTCTACAGGTCTGAGACCAAGGCTGTTATTTTCCCCATTGTACAGGTAAGGAAACCGAGGCTTAGAGAAAGAAGTTAAGCGCTGGTACCCAAAGCCATGCTGCAAGGAAGTGGCCGCGCCAGGGTAGAATCCTACGCTTATTCAGTTCTGGGAGCCAGCAGGGGATGTTCGGTGCCCTCTTCTCCCATCAGGCCACCCTCTGCAGACAGGAGTCATTTCCCACCTCGGCCCCCTCCCCTCCGCACACAAGGAGCTGTGTGCTGTCGTTGCGACTCCCCTTCCCCTAACCCTTGCACACACACGAATAGACACGCACCGCCCGACCGCAGGCGGCGGGGAAGGGCCGTGCGCGTCCGCGGGGTTGAGTGTGGTGGGGTGGGCAGAGAGTGGGCCAAAACCCACCACGCACCAGAATTCTCGGCTTGGAGCCTTCATTTCCCGCGCTCTCAGGAAAGGCCGCCAGAGGGCGCCTGCCTGGGTCTGGCTGCGACGGCCGGGTGGCCGTGGGAAGCCCACATCTGCCCAGCAGGTGCCCCAGCCTAGAGCAAACAGGGGGCCGGGAGCCCCGGGTCCTTGGAGATAAGACCTGGACAGGATATATCCCGCGCGAGGGTCGGGGTGCTGGGGTGAGCAGGTTCCGGGGACGGCGTCACTGCACGCGCCCGGGGGGCGCCCTCGGAGAGCAGCCATGGATCCCGCGCAGGCAGCAGGTGAGCCCTCACCTTCCCGCTGCCCCGTCGACACCCCTGGAGAATTACTAAGGACCCCCATTGTACAGATGGGAACATAGAGGCCCAAGAAAGCAGCCTACGGAGCTGCAAAAGCAGGATTAGAACCTGGGACTCCTGGCTCCCTTTCCCCCTCCTGAGCCCCGCCTCCTCCTCCCTGGCGCCTAGGAGTCACTAAACTTCTGTTTCTTCCATTCCCTAGCCCACCCCCTGGGCCCCATGCTGAAGCTGTGTTAGACATTTTTTTGTTGCTATTTCTTGGCAGAGAAGGCCAGCCGCCCCTAACCCAACCGCAGCCCCGCCCCCGACCCCCCCAATTCCGTGAATGGGCCTATTCTGAGCAAGGTCGGGTGCCTGTGGCTCACTCCAGGCGGCTTCCTTCCGGTCCCGGATTCTTTACCCCCTTCGCCTTCCAGGCCTGGTAGAAGAACAGAAATCCCTCTGGCAGGGCCCATCGTGGGAGGGTGACTAAGCTAGATGTGCCAGCGGCTGGAGGAGGTGGGAGGGTGGGGAATGCCTTCTGTAGCTCAGGCCATAGCGGAGGCCAGCATCCCTGGGCAGCATGAGGGTAAAATGACAAGGGGCCTTTGCCACTCCCCATCCTTTCCCACGTGAGAAGCCTCTGGGCCTCAAAATCTTGATTAAGGTCCCCCTTATCCTGCTCTTGGTCTGAGCCGACATCTCACCTGGTTCCCCACCTCCACCCCAGGAATCCGAGAAAGTCACAATAGCCACTGCCTCAACGTTCATCACCTTGCCAAACCCCCTCATTCCATAGAGAAAGGAACGTGGTCCAGAGAGGGTAATGTCTCAAGCTCACACAGCAACATCCTGGCAGAGTTGACAGTAGAACCTGGGACTCCTCCTTGATCCTTGAGTTAGAGAGAAAGACTCAGAGATGCTCTGGGGAGGGAGGAGGAGTGGACTGGCAAGAGAGGGGAGGTCTGTAAATAATTCCTCGAGAGTTGTCCAAGAAATGAACACCTTGAGGACATTCCTGCCGGTTCCTGGAGGGACAAGAGGAGGGCAGGGGTGACCCCATTTTGGCCGCCTTGTTGGTGGGAGCTTAATTTGGAAAGGACCCGACAGAAGCAGGGAAAGGCACTGCAGGTCAGATAGGGGCATCGTGGGCGGTGCATCGCTGCTGCAGACGGTCGCCTGTTCCCCTGCAGACCCCTCAGCGCCCCCGGACTTTTTGACTCACCTGAGCCTGCCGGACAGCTCAGAGGCGCGGCTGCAGAGCGGAGCCGACGGGCGGAGCCTCCCAGGCAGTTGGACCAGGTAACGGCGTGGGCAGCGTGCCCTAGGTGGGGACTGCCAGGCAGCTGGAGCGCGCGGAGGCGGCGGCCGCATTTAACCCGGGGCTGGCGGGTTAGGAGGGGGAGTGCGGGCCGCGACCGCTCCCACTGGCAGGGAGCGACCCCCCTTCCTCTGAGGGCTGGGGCGGGGCAAGCCCGGCGGCCCCTGTTCCTGCCACCTAGGAGCCGCAGGCGCTAGCTGCGGGGCCGGAATCAGGCTGCAGAGGGAGACTGGGGCGGCGACACTCCGCAGCCGGAATGCGTTGGAAGCCTACGAGGCACTTCCCTGAGGAGCCCCAAGGGGCGGAGCGGCCCTGGCTCTGGCCGCCGACTGCCTGGCCCCGCTTCCGAGGGTGCGGCCCCACTCTTGCCCTCCGCTGTCCCCTCCAGGAGTGAGGAGAGGCCGCGGACTCCCGTCCTGCCAGCAGGGTAAAGGGCTCAGAAGGACAGCCTCAGTGTTCATGGCTCTCCTCCGGCCCCAACCTGCTGTCCTCCGAATCTCTCCCATCGCAGACTCCTTTACATGCTCCCTGCAATTGCCTAGGCCTTGGCCCACCCGCCCGCACCCACTCAAACCCAGGCCGAGAAGCGCCGGGCCCCAGGCTCTGCCCGGCTCGCTCCGCAGGACCAATGGGATCGGCCTCGATTCCCTGTAATCAAGGGAAGCAAAGCCGACGCCGCAACAGGACTCGTCTCACGGGAGGAGAGGAGTACTGCGTTGGCCCCAGAAAGACTCAGATTCCCCGACCCACCCCCGACCTCCGTCCTGGAAACGCGTTTGGGGGCCCTTTGGTGTTTGCAGGCGTCTGCCGGCAGGAGGCGACACAGCAGACTGGGCTGCGGGGCCAGCAAAGGCTGTGCCCCTCAGGCATTCCCCTGGGGTGGGGAAGCTTAACCTCTACCAACTCCGAGGGCCCTAACTCACCTCTCTCCACCCCAGGGCCAGCATGAGAGAGGGCCTTTGTATCACAGCCACGTGTCCCTAAGGCCCTGGGCTGCAATGGGCGTGCAGCCAGACCATCAGAGTGGCACCTGGGTGGTCCCGGTGGGCTCCATGCAGGCCTCATTGAGCACTTTGCAGACCAAATATTTAGCCCACGACTTGCACCCGAGCCCCCTCCTTACCTTCCTCTCCCTGACCCTGTGGAATGTAGAGCCGCCCCACCCCCGCTTCATTTCACTCAACCTTAGTGCTTGGGCTCTGTGCCACCTTGCCCCTTGACTCTCCCTGGTGCGGGCTGGTTGTCCTGCCCGCCCCCCACTCCCAGGTCATCCCCAGAGCATGCCACCATCCTGAGGGAAGGGGTGCGCGGGTGCCTGCAGCAGCAGTGTGAGCAGACGGTGCGGATCCTGCATGCCAAGGTGGCCCAGAAGTCCTATGGAAACGAGAAGCGGTAGGTGTCCCAGGGGTCCCTCCCAGTCTCTGCAGCCTTCAGCCCTATGCACCCTCCATCCGTTGGGCCTCTTTTAGAGCCAGGGAAGGCCTCAGGGCAGAGACCCCAGCTTTTGGCTGACCAGGGGCCTTAGCTCCCACTTTGCTCTATAGCAGAGCCTCCCTGTGAATCTCCCGACCTCATTCGTTCGCTCACTCACACACTTATTCATTCTTTCATTCAACAACTACTTACTGAGTGCTTATCATGTGCCAGGCTCTGTGGCACTGCTGGGCAATGGACATACAGCCGAACAAGACAGGTGCAATCCCTGCTGTCCTGGCATTTTCACTCTGGTGTGGAAGAGACAGATAGTAAACTCCTTATAAATCCGTAAACAAGATACTTCCAGGTGTGATAATGAGCGCTAGAAGGAGAATAGAACAGGGCACCGTGATAGAAACTAAAGGTGGGGCTAGGTTAGCTAAGGGCTTTTAGGAGGTGACATCTAAACTGCGACTTGAATGCTAAGATGGAGCCAGACATCGGGAAATCTGGGGAAAGCATGTTACAATTAGAAGGAACAGCAAATGCAAAGAACTTGAGGCTGTACCAACGAGGCCTGTTTGAGGTTCCAAAGTAGTCCGAGTGGCTGGAGACAGAGGGAGGAGTTGCAGGAAATAGGTTGACAGGTAAGCAGGGCCCCATCATGGGAAGGCTTTAAATTTCAAAGCAGTGGAGGGCTTGAAGAAGAGGAGTAACAAGATCTGACTCGTGTTTTTAAAAAAGCTCTCTGTGTGAGAAACAAGTTGAAGGGGGGAGCAGTGGAAACAGAGGTAATTTGGAAGGTGACTCAGTGGTCCCGGCAAAAAGTAATGCCAGAGGGACCATGGCCGAGGTAGTAGGAAGCCAGTGGATTCTGGGTATGTTTCGAAGGTGGAGAGGACAGGACTTGCCGGTGAGTTGAATGAGGGGTGTGAAAGAAGAAGGCTAATGGGTGTTAACGGGGTTCACAGTCATGGGGAAGCCTGCGGGGTGTGGGGGCGTACGCAATCCAGGGTTCTGTTGGGTTTATGCCACTTTGCGATGCTTGCAGGACAGTCGGGTGGAGACAGATAGAGGAACCCAACACTCTTATCTCCGCAGGTTCTTCTGCCCTCCACCCTGCGTCTACCTCTCCGGTCCCGGCTGGAGGGTGAAGCCAGTGCAGGGCCAAGGTGAGGGCGGACTCCAGGGCTGCCCGCCCTCTACTCTGGCGGGAGGACCACGCATAGGGCCTGGGCGCCGCGTGGTTCGCACTTGCGGTCTCGCCGCGCCCTCTGGCGGGCAGAACTAAGCTTGCCTGGCACCTGAACGCTTCCTGAGTCCCTCCAGGGCTAGCCCGCGTCCCTTTCCAGTTCACCAGGCAGGGGAGACGGGGCCCACGGTCTGCGGTTACATGGGACTGGACGGCGCGGCCGGCAGCGCCGCGGAAACGCAGAAGTTGAATTTCGAGGAGCAGCCGGACTCCAGGGTGAGCGCGCAAGAGAAGGGGTTTGATTCCTGCTCCCCTCCCTGCCTCTCCCTTGGAAAAGAGGGCTTCTTCACTCCCCTCCGGAAGCCGAGACATGGGGAGGGAGGCTGGGAGGCCAGGGTGCTGCCTTAAGGCTGAGCCCGAAAGCCTGGATCGAGGAGCTTCTTGTCACCTCCGATGGGGCGGACGTCAGATATCTGGGGGAGGCTGGTTCATCCGGTGTGGAGGGCTGGAACGAGAAGGCCCCGTCCCCACGAGCCCCGCAGGAATTCGGTTGCGCCAAGACCCTGTACATCTCGGACGCAGACAAGAGGAAGCACTTTCGGCTGGTGCTGCGGCTAGTGCTGCGCGGGGGCCGGGAGCTGGGCACCTTCCACAGCCGCCTCATCAAGGTCATCTCGAAGCCCTCGCAGAAGAAGCAGTCGCTGAAAAACACGGACCGTGAGCGGGGCGGGGCCTGAGCGCAGGGCAGGGTGGGGAGGTGCAACCAAGAGCCGCTAATTTGGGACGGGTGGGGTGGGGGGGCTGGATTATAGGGGTGGGGTCAGAGTGAAAAAGGTGCAGTCTGAGCCGGGAGAGGGGAGGAGTGTGCGTGAGTGGGTGCGGCTTAGGCCTGGGGGTGAGAAGAGGGAAGGATCAAAAACAGAGGGAAAAGAGGATGACACTAGACTCCGAGGGTGGGCTCTGGGGGTCCAGAGCAGACAAATGGCCGACAGGTGCTGAACTAGGGACAGATTAAAAGTGATGATAAAGGGGCAGAGGAAACTCAGTTAAAAGTATACGTATGCCTGGCTCTGTGCTGGGTGCTGGATCCCTATAAAATAAAGGCAGGTGTCTTTTCTAGTGGAAAGCACAACCTAGCAGGGGACACACAGAGCGGATCGAAGAAAAATGTGAGATTAGCACTGTCCTGGATGTCAAGTGGCAAATCCCAGGGCTGGGGGCTCTAAGAATAGGGAGGGGAAAAAAGCCTAATTAACAATGGCAACATCAGACAACCATCACTGAAAGGTGAGCGGGTTGGGTAGGAGGCGGCTTTCCTAGAGGGCATTTACTTGCATTACCCTATCTGATGCTTGTCCTTGCATACCTGTGACATAGGTACTATCATTGTTCCTATGTCGCTTAAGAAATATTTAGGCCTATCACATCCCAGGTGACTTTGCTAAGATTGCCCAACTTAGAAGTGGCCAAGCCAGGATGAAAACATGAGTCGATGTGACTCCAGAACCCAGCTCCTACCCTCTACCACACTTACTTTCTGTCTGTTAAAAACCCTTGTAGAATGTCTCAGATCCAGGCAGTGTTCTGGCTGGGCCGCAGTATCAGGAAAGGGCCAGAGAGGGGTGAGTGTGGTATAGTGTGATGGTTAAGAGCCCAGATTCTGGAGCCCAGTGGCCTGGGTTTGAATCCTGGCTCCGCCATTTGCTAGCTGCATGATATGGTGCAAGTTGCTCTCCTAAGTGGAGATCATATCATCTGCCTCAGAGGGTTGTTGAGAGACTCAGAGGAGCCAATGCATGTAAAGCATTTAGAAAAGCACTTGGCGCACAATAAATTCTACGTCTAATTCAAGGGACAGGAACTTGGGCTAGGTATAAATTGAGCACCTACAGTAAGCCCTAGCACTGTGAGAGGAGAGAGGAAGGTGACCCACCCAGTGCTTTCTCCCCAGTGGTCAAAGTCAAGTGAGAAAATGAAACCGTGGCTCTGATTATGTGCAATAGGCCGGAAAAGATAAATGTCAGCCTCTAGGAATATGGTACTACAACCTTTGCTTATGCATCCTCTGTGTAACTCCTACCTCATGCCTGCTCCCTAGCAGGGCATATAACCTCCTCCAAGAAGGCCTCCTTAACTCAGCCCTTATGACTTCATACTGAAATTTTATATTTGTGTCCCTGTCTTCCTTTCGAGACTGTGAACTGTTCCAGAGAAAATCTGAGTTTAATTCACCCTTTGGTACCCAGCACCCTGCACAGTCCCTGCCACAAAGAAGGCACATAGTGACTAGTTGATAAAATTCTGCCAGGCATGGTGGTGCATGCCTATAGTCCGAGATACTTGCGAGGCTGAGACAGGAGGATCACTTGAGCCCAAAAGTTTGAGGCCAGCCTGGGCAACATAGAGAGACCCCTGTCTCTTTAAAAAAATATTTTTAATTTATAAAAGTGTTTTAAAATTTCTGTTTGTTGAACTGAAGGATGCCCAGGCAGCAAAAAGGAGCTGGTGAAGGTAAGGAAGCAGGACTGCAGCAGGTACTAGATAAATATCTGTGGAATATGAATGCCCAGTGTGGCTAGGCCAGTGGGCATGTTAGCCAGGCTGGCACAGGGGACAGAGGATTGGAAATTGTCTGGCAAGTCCAAGGGACCATGCCAGGCCAGGGTACTGATTCCACCTCCCCCCACAGTGTGCATATCCTCGGGTTCAAAGGTCTCCCTCTTCAACCGCCTGCGCTCCCAGACGGTCTCCACACGCTACCTCTCTGTGGAGGACGGGGCCTTTGTGGCCAGTGCCAGACAGTGGGCAGCCTTCACGCTGCACCTGGGTAATCACATCTGCGGGCCGGGGCCGGGCACTCCATGCATAAGGTTATTTAATCTTCACCACAACTCCTCAAGGAAGGGAAACTTTGCCCTATGAAACTGAGGCTCAGAAACACAAATAGACTTGCCCAGGGTCCCAGTGAGTCAGCAACGGATCCAAGCTATTCTGACTCCAATGTCCATGTCCTTTCCCCTCGTATCAACTAAGCTGCCTGCCCCGCCCCTGCCCCCACCCCTGCCCCTAAGGGCAGACATTTGTGAGGATGGCCATAAATGACCTCTCCAAGATTAGAAACTTCAGCTTCAGCTGCTACCCTGGGTGCCAAAGCTTCCCCCAGTGCCCATGTGGGATGTGGCGTGGAGCCAGAAGGCAGGGTTTGGGACAGAAACTTGGGCCCCTTGAAACCCTCGTTCCTTCCCTTTTTTGACCCTCAGCTGATGAGCACTGTTCCCAAGGGGACTTCCCACCTCGGGAGGGCTACGTGCGCTACGGCTCCCTGGTGCAGCTCGTCTGTACTGTTACCGGCATCACACTACCTCCTATGGTATGGGAAGGGAGGGCGTCCCTGGAGCGGCCCCCCCAGATCCATATAGAGAGTATGGCCCATATGGGCAGAGCTGGAGAGTGAGGGCCCAAGCATGAAGATACCTATTCTCACTCTGGGGATACTTTGTAGGACTGGGTGGAAGTCAAGGGGCGGGGGGACTCTCCTAGTGCCCACGTGGCTATCAGAGTGGCAGAGAACTGGCTGGGAGGGCAGCCTCTGTCACCCAGGCACCTTCTTACCACCCTTCCATTGCAGATCATCCGCAAAGTAGCCAAACAATGCGCACTCCTCGACGTGGATGAGCCCATCTCCCAGCTGCACAAGTGTGCATTCCAGTTTCCAGATGGTCCTCCAGGAGAGGGTGGCACCTACTTATGCCTTGCCACAGAGAAGGTGGTGCAATTCCAGGTGAGAAGCAAAGAATACTGGCACCAAGCATCCAAGAAAGTGAGAATGCAGAGAACCAAAGAATGTAAGATAGTCATCATCATCATCATGGTTGCTACTTACTGAGCAATACTGCCTCCCATGGAGTATTAAAATCATAGACAGAATGATAGTATGCAGAAAAATAGTAATAATATTACTGAGCAATACTCCTTCCCAAAGAATTTTAGAATCATAGAATGCTGGGATATAAAATTGCAGGATGTAAATAAAAGTTGTAATAGGTAATAGTATGGAGTTTTATTGAGTAAGTACTATTAGAATCATAGAATGTTAAGACATAGAATATGGAAAATTGTAGAATGTGGAAAATATTATTAAGCAATATTACTACCAAAAGAATATTATCATAGAATGTTAGGAGATAGAATCATAATATGTAGAAATAACAGTTATTAATGAGCAATATTCTTTCCCAAAAAATACTAAAATTGTAGAATGTTAGGGTATAGAACTGCACAATGTTAAAAAATAGAATTCTAAATTGGGTGTGGTGGCTCAGGCCTGTGATCGCAGCACCTTTGTAAGGTCGAGGTGGTAGGATCGCGCGCGTGGCAGTAGGATCTCTTGAGGCCAGGAGTTGGAGATCAGACTGGGCAATATAGCCAGACCCGTGTCTCTACAAAAAAAAAAAAAATTTTAAATTAGCTGGGCATGGTGGTGGGCAACTGTAGTCCCAGCTACTCCGGAGGCTGAGGCAGGAAGATCGCTTGAGCCCAGGAATTGGAGGTTGCTTTGAACTGGGCTGACGCCACTGCACTCTAGCCTGGGCGACAGAGCAAGACTCTGTCAAAAAAAGAGAGAAAGAAGAAAAGAAAGAAAGAAAGAAAGAAAGGAAGGAAGGAAGGAAGGAAGGAAGAAAGAAAAGAAAAGAAAAGAAAAGAAAAAGAAAGAAATCAGTCCGACGAACTTATTTAACTCTAAGCGAGAGAACTTAAGGGTCTTGTCCAAGCTCACGGGAAGGTAAACCGCAGAGCCTGGGGCTGGTACCTCTATTCGGTACCCAGTGGTACCTAACGCGGTGCGCTGGCGGCCGCCTTGCGAAGCTTCTGCCTCCGCCCCTCCGGTCTTCCCCCCAGGCCTCTCCCTGCCCCAAGGAGGCGAACAGAGCGCTGCTCAACGACAGCTCTTGCTGGACCATCATCGGCACGGAGTCGGTGGAGTTCTCCTTCAGCAGCAGCCTGGCGTGCACGCGGGAGCCCGTCACCCCGGTGCCCCTCATCAGCACCCTAGAGGTGAAACGAGCGCAGGGGGCGCTGGGACGCGTGGACCCGGCCTGCACCGGCAGGCGGGGATGCAAGTGAGGGAGGGCGGCGGGTTCCGGGCCCCATGCCCCCACTCCAACTTGTCCCACCCCCCCCCAGCTGAGCGGCGGGGGCGACGTGGCCACGCTGGAGCTCCACGGAGAGAACTTCCACGCGGGGCTCAAGGTGTGGTTCGGCGACGTGGAGGCAGAGACCATGTACAGGTACGCGATGGGGAGACAGCCTCCCTTGGGCCCGGGGGAGCGGGGGAGGAGTACCTGTCATCAGAGTCACTGCAGCCGTAACCCTGGTGCTCCACCCCTAGGAGCCCGCGGTCCCTGGTGTGTGTGGTGCCCGACGTAGCGGCCTTCGGCAGCGACTGGCGCTGGCTGCGCACGCCCATCACAGTGCCCGTGAGCCTCGTGCGCGCCGACCGGCTCTTCTACCCCAGTGCCTTCTCCTTCACCTACACCCCCGAGTACAGCGCGCGGCCGGGTCCCCCGGGCGCCTCCGAGCCCGCTGCCGACGCCGACACGCTCCTGGAGAGCATCCACCAGGAGTTCACGCGCACCAACTTCCACCTCTTCATCCAGACTTAGGCGTGGCCTGGGCGCCGGGGCTGCCCCCGCAGGGGTCTGTGCCCAGGCCTGGGGCGCGGCCGTTTTTCTAGGTCTTCAGCCCTGCTTCCTTGTCCCTTTGCTGCGGAAGGGCAGCAGAAGGCTCACCATGGAAACCCGGCCTCGCGGGCCTTGCATGGGTCACTCACTCATCCTTATACATACAGGAAGACACAACCCGAGTGATGCTCTCCGTGTCCAGTGCATATAGCTCTCCCTGTCTTATTCTCTTCTCATCGTCTCTAGATCAATCTCAATCCCTCCCCAGTAACCTCGTCTCTGTAGATGTATTTGTGTACCCTATCCCTCCGTCTGCCTCCCTCCCGCTCTCCCTGTGTGTCACTCACAATTTCGTACACTCCGAGGAGCCAAGCCTGAGGCATTTACCCGCCAGGCATCTGTGTCCTCTCTGGAAGAGACAACATAGTTTCACACATGCAGGCATGGGGCACAGCCTCCTGGAGCATGGCCAGCATGCCCTGGAGCATCAGATCTGACCTGGAGCACAAGGACCTGCTCCTCCCTGTACTCCCTATGGCTGGAATCAGGCACAGAGCCTTGCCTGTGTTTGCTTTGGTCCACAGCTTTGGTGGCTGGGCAGGTGCCTGGACAGTGGCCAGGTCTTGCCATTTTTTTTTTTTTTTTTTTTTTGAGACAGAGTCTTGCTCTGTAGCCCAGGCTAGAGTACAGTGGTGTCATCATAGTTCACTGCAACCTCAAACCATCAAACTCCTGGGCTCAAGTGAACCTCCTACCTCTCAGCCTCCCCAGTAGCTGGGACTACAGGCATGTGCCACTGTGCCTGGCTAATTTTTCTATTAGTAGAGGCTGAGTCTCGCTCTTGCTCAGGCTGGTCTTGAACTCCTGAGCTCAAGCAATCCTCCTGCCTCGGCCTCCCAGAGTGCTAGGATTATAGGCGTGAGCCACTGTGCCTGGCCTAGGTCTTGCCATCTTGACTGTGCCTCAGTTGCTTCTCCCACACGCCCAGTAAGATGCAGTCCTGAGGCTCAGGGATTCCTCTGCTGTACTAAAACCAGCCCTATCCAAGGTAGGGTCTGATCTGAATGACCTACCTCCCCAGGGAGGGAGGTGCCCCAGTGTACTTCCCTCCACCCTCACATACAGACACACACACACACACACACACACACACACACACACACACACAGAGACCTGCAGAGAAAAAAGGACCACAAATCCGATAGAAGAGAGAGCCTGCCTTTTTGACCCTTTCTAGAGGAGGAATGGGTTCACAGGCCGGTGGCATTCCCTGAGTTTCTGTCCCTGCCCAGTGGGACACCTGTCAGCTCTGGGGATGAGTTACCCTACTAGCTATCTCCCCATCCCAAGCGAGGATGCATCCTAGGCCCAGAGGTGAACTGTTCAGAACAAAACTTTCCCAGGACAACCTCGGGCAGAACTCCTGGGATCGACTGGGCAATAGCACAGCTGAGAGGGGGCTTCTCTCATGGGGCCCATGGACAGAATGACAATCCGTCCCTATCCGCCCACCCACCCTCTGCCTAGTCTGTGCATGACAGGGAAGCAAAAAAAAAAAAAAAACCCCAAAAAACTAAAACAAACAAAAAGCCCAGGCAGAATCCTGCCTTGGGCTATTGGAACTAAGGACACTGACATCACGGGTGCCAGCGACCTGTACCAGCCTCTGGTGGTGCCCCATGGGAGGACTGGTCTGAAATGTGGGTTCCAGGTTCTAACTCCCTGGGGCCCTTCTTTGACTTCCTGAGGAAGAGCTTATTTCCTGTAAAACGTCTCCCCCAGAACATGGAAAGTCCCTTGAGAAAAATGCTGACATTTCCCAGAGGAAAAGAAGTGGGGTTTGCTCTGTAGACGCCCCAAAGTCCTGATGAAGTTCCATCACCTGCCAGCAGCAGGCTGAAACCCACTGCGAGGGGCGATGGAGAAGCCTATTTAAAGCCCGGTGTGGTGAAGGTGACTTCTGACTGAGAAACGCAGAGACCAAGTTGAATGAGAAATGTCCCCAAAATGAGTGGCTGCCTCAGGAGAGATTGAGCTCACTGTGCCTCAGTGGTGTTGAAGCAGGAAGCCACTCATAAGGAGGCTAAGAGGAGTTTCATAGCACGGCACGGGGAGTTGGGGCTCCAGGGCCACCCAGCCCTGCCCTGCAGGGCTTTCTCCACCACCCAAGGCAGGAGATCCAGAGGCCAAAGCTCAGACCCAGCCATGCAGCTCTGTCTTCTTCTCCACCCCTCACAGGGGATCCTATAACCCTTGATCCCACCTAGGCACCCACCTGGAAGTCTGTGACCCCAAAGCTTTAGCCCTGGCTCATCTTCTGAGTTCCATTTGCTGGACCTGTCCTTGGAGATCCTCCTTGCACTTGAGCCTGAATCCATCTAACATCAAACTCCCTTCCCTCCCTCCCAACCTCCCTTGGCAGCACCTGATCTTCTGCCTCCTTCCCCAAAACCATCCAGTCACCAGGGCCAAGGGACTCCACCTTTCCTGTCATACTACAATATGCTGCTTCTTCTCCTCTCCCTCCACTACTGCCCTGCCAGGTCAGATGTCATCTCCTCCAAAATTTCCTCAACCACCCCAGATAGGACCCAGCTACATAATTTGTAGGGCCCAGTGCAAAATGAAAACGTATGGCCCTTTGTTCAAAAATTATTAAGAATTTCAAGACAGTGACAGGAGATGATGAAACCAAGTGAAGGGCCCTTCTAAGCACAGGTCACGCACCCGTAAATTCAACCCTGGCCCCAGGCTTCCTTCTTATATTCCCGCAGAACCTCCCTGTGACCCTGTCG
Organism: Propithecus coquereli; assembly: GCF_000956105.1. Classification (NCBI taxonomy): domain Eukaryota; kingdom Metazoa; phylum Chordata; class Mammalia; order Primates; family Indriidae; genus Propithecus; species Propithecus coquereli. The sequence goes on along the minus strand of NW_012151574.1, from coordinate 539,386 downwards.
GTCACCATCTTGGATCAAAGGGCTTTATGTACACGCCTGTTCTCCCCTCTAGACTGTGAGTTTCATGTGGAAAGGAGCTCTTATCATTGTATGTCCTGGAAGGCGCATCACAATGCCTTGCATGTTGAGTTGATTTTCAATAAATAGCAAATGCATTACATTGCATCGGCAGATATTTGGATATTGCTAATGCAAAGTGAAACCAGCAGGTGGCACTGTTCCCCTCCCAAGCATTGAGTTTTCATTTATTTATGTGTACTTAAAAACTATTAGGTTCCTTAAAGATAATCTTAACTTGCTTATGCTCTCAGGATCCTTTGGAGGTTTAGACACACAATTCTATATACTTCCATAGAATTTCCAAACACTCTAAAACCTATTTACAGATTTAGTCCTCTTCACATTAGAATCATCTACCGAGATATCAAAAATTAGATATTCGGGTCACAGTGATGCACACCTGTAATGCCAGCTACTTGGGAGGCTGAGGCAGGGGAGGATTGCTTGAGCCCAGGAGTTCGAGTCCAGCCTGGGCAACAAAGGGAGACACCCTAACCCTTCCCCATTCCTCCCCAATCCCCACTATCTTCATCCGTCCACCCCTATTTTTGAAAAAAAAAAATTAGGCATCCAGGTCACACCACAGATCAATTGTATTAACGCCTCTGAGGGTGGAGCCCAGGCATCTGCATTGTTTGCAGAGACCCTCCTATGTGACTCCAGAGAGCAGCCAGGGTGGAGAATTGTTGCTCTAGACCATATTCCTCTTCATTTTATAGATGGGAAAACTGAGGCTCCAAGAAAGGAAGCTAAGGTCACAGCAGGTTGATGGCAAAGATTGTCATTGGTTTAAATCCTGTACTCCTGACACTAAGTCTGGAGCTCTAAGGTTCTCTTAATCCTCCTTCTACCATGCTGCTGTGTGTAGGCAGAGTATGTGTTGCAGGGGGCAGAGGATCGGGGGCGGGATGGGGTAGGCAGAGCGATTAAGGCCAAAATCTCTGTTCTAAAACCTCTCAGTTTACCAGCTCTCATGCTGCCTGAGGTTCCACCACTAACAAGTTCGTCTCCCAGTTTAAGCACTGACCTTGGGGTTTCTTTCTCTTTTTTGTTTCTGTTAAGTAAGGTTTTCTGCAAAGAGAAACTAGTTATAATCACACAGGATGGGTAAAATTGTAGGCACCCTCCTCCCTGGAGAGGACGTGGGTGGCTGAGCACAAGGACCTGTGAAGATGACAAGGGAGAGAGAAAGTGGCTTTAAGGGAAGTGAAACCAATACATCTACATGCAAGGTTTTGCCCAAGGGCCAGCTCTGAGAATACTCACTTAAAAAAGGCCCCCTAGTTAGGCTTGGCTCTTTTCCAGACCCCAAGGGACAAAGGCAGGCAGGGTAGCGGTGGTACAATAATGCTTTCAGAGGGAAAAATGGTAAACACCTGCTATAGCTGGCTGCTTGCCAACAGAGAGGCACCTTTACTTTGGCTAGCTAATGTAACCTAATCATTAACCTCATGGCATCCCATCATATTTACAGGTCCTGCACATACTCAAGGGGAGGGAATTAGACAGGTTGTATACAACAGGGGGCAGAAATCTTGGGGTCCATCTTAGAATTCTGCCTTCTCCCCCAAACCACACAGCGTATCATTGGCAGGGGAGATCTGTTTGGTTTGTAGGCCTTCCCACGGCCCATGCATTGTCTCATGCAGAAGTCAGTGCTTCTGCTGCCTCAGAAGATTAGCAGGTTCATGAACAAAAATGGCCCAATGTTGTCCAGGATCCAGTTTTCATCCCCTGCTCAATTCTCAGAAATAATACTGTGCCAATCGGAGTTAGCTGTCCAGACAGAGTAACACTTGTCCAAGGTTGACTAGTGATGGGGCTGCAAATGAGTGTTGCCTCCTGGTGTTCCTGCCCCTGTGTAGTCTCCTCTCACAATGAATAGGGCTGACCTACATGACCAATATCATGGAAGTGACAGTGGGTGACTTCCAAGACTAGGTCATAAAAGACATCATAGCTCCCACCTGGCTCTCTTGGATTACTTACTCTGCACGAAGCTAGCCGCCGTGTCACGAGGACAGTCAGCCCTGTGTGGGTCCATGTGGTGAGAAACTGAAGCTTTCTGCCAACAGCCAGCACCACGTTGCCAGAAATATAATTGAGCCATCTTGGAAGTGGATCCTCCAGCCCCAGTCAAGCTTTCAGATGAGACTGCAGCCCTGGCCAACATTTTGACTGCAGTCAAAATGTTCTGACCCTGAGTCAGAAGCACCCAGCTAAACTGCTCCTGAATTCTGACCCACAGAAACTATGTGAGATAGTATTTTTGTTGTTATAAGCCCCTAAGTTTGGGGATAATTTCACATAGCAATAGATAACGAATGCAGGGCTCTTCTGGATCTAATACCTTACCCAAAAAGATGGCACTGATGCTTAGAATACCATTTATTGAGCACTTACTGTGTGCCAAGCTTTGGCTTGCCTTTCTGTAGGCTGTTGGAGCACAAGGTAACAGCTGGTGAAAGCTAAAATGTGAACCCAGAGGTCCTGACTCACAGTCTCATATCACATGGCCCTTATAGAAATTTCTGCAACCATGGAAATGTTGTATATCTGCACCATCTAATATAGCAGCCACTACCCATTGTGGCTATTGAGCACTTGAAATGAGGCTAGTGCAACTAAGGAACTGAATTTTTATTTTTGAAATTTTAATCAATTTAAATTTAAATAGCCGCCATGACTAACAGCTACTGTATTGGATAGTGCAGCTCTAAAAGATGTGAGGGGCTTCTGTGAGACACAAGTTACAAGGAACAGAGACCCACTCGAGCCTCAGGGGACTCAGGAAAACAAAATGTAGCAGGATCTCAAGAGAGATTTGAGCTAATATGGGATTTGAGACCAAACTCGTTGCTTTAGAGGGGGTTTGTGGGGGCTGAGCAGCTCCCAGGGAAGGGGCTTGGATTACATAAACCCTGATAGGCAGTGCAGCTGTGAGCAGACTCCAGAGCCTGACTGCCTGGGTTCAAATCCCACCTCCACCACTGGTAGGCTGTGTAGCTTTAGGCAAGTTATTGAACCTCTTAGATGTAGTTTGCCAATGTGTCAAATGGGGATACTAACAGCACGTTCTTTGTGGAGTGGTGATGATTACATGGGTTCAGGTACAAAGCATTGAGAATGGGTTCCTGGCTCATGGTGTGCGATGCGAGGGTTTGCTACAGCTACTACCAAATCCTCTGCATCCTTCCCCCACCCCAGCAAAGCACTGGGCAACATGGTGCCAAGGGAACACGTCCAACGTCCGAGGACCTGGAATTAAGGCTCATCTCTGCCCAGACAAGCTAGGAGCAGTTTGCCCCCTTGGTGACAAGGATCTTACTCACCTCACAGGGTATGAGGATCAAGAGCTGTCAATGGTATTTCCAGAGCTTGTCAACTACAGTGCCTGCTAAGGCCATGCAGGTGACGTGAATGAAGCAAGCAGAGGCTGTGGCGTGGCAGAGCCCACATCCAGATGGGTACCTGACTCTCGGCAACTCCCATTTGTTGCCACTCAGGCTGACAGTTGCCAAATGGTGATTTTTTTTCCCCCCAAAAAAGCAAGAAATCAGGATTTTTATGAGAAACGTCCTGATTTCTATAGATGGCGACTAATTCAAGGATTCTTGTGTTTGTTTTTTAAACATAGGGTCACCTAAACAAAACACTGAGGTAGGAGCGATGTGCTGCACAGGCTACCAGGGTGCATGTTCTGATGCTCCCCCTCCTCTCGGGGCCATTTCCTGCCCCTTCTTACATCTCTGTCCCCTACCACCGCCCCCTGTGTCCGGCACTCCATAGGGGATTTGGTCAAGGGGATTTTTCATGCTCTACTGAGATCAAGGAGTACAGAGCCCAGAAAGGATGACTTGTTACAAACCAAAAGGACAAAGGCAGGCAATCTAGAAAGTACCAGGTTTTATTATCTTTTTATCAAAAAAATCAGTAACAGACAACAGTTACAGACAACAGTGAGAGTTGGCTACAGAAGAGGGGCTCACTCCAACACACGGCCCGAGGTAAAGGGCCCTGGGGGTAGAAGGAGACCCAGCCAGCTGGGACCCTGAGTTGGGGTGGCCACGGGAGTTAACAGCCACTGATGCAGCAAGAGAGGGTGGTTTCCCTCAGCCCAGCCCAGGAGGGTAGGAGGAGACACTGCCTGCCCTGGCTAAGCCACCACCAGGCCTCTCCTCTCTGGAAAGCGGGTGAGTCCCAGATAACAGGGCCTCATCAGCCCTCCCCCATGCTCCCCCCAGCTCAGGGAGACAAGATTCATCTCAGCACAGCCAAGGCTGTGACATGTTGAGCCGGTTTAGTTCTCTAGAGCAGCGCTGTCCACTAGCTGGAAATGCTCTCTGCTCTGTCAATACAGTAGCCACCAGCCACGTGTGGTGACTGAGCTCTCGGAATGTGGTTAGTGCCACCGAGGAATGAAGTTTTAACTTTACGTGACTTTAATTGACTTAAATGGAAGCAGCCACATGTGGTTAATGTATTGGATAGCACAGCACAGCTCTAGGGCTTGGAGAAAGCAAACCGAAGAACACCAGCTGGTTCCCAAGCAGAAAGCAGAAAGGGTAGAACTGTCGACCTGAACTATTCCAGCCCAATCCGGAGAAGGCACCAGAAAACAGGGCAAGACAAAGAGGTAAAAACCCACCCAGCCACATGAAAATTCACTCACTCGACCACCCACCCAACATCAAACTGGATATATCACACTATTTCCTAAAAAAATATATTTATCTATTTTTCTAGAACCAAGGGAAAATAATAATATATTACAAGTACACAGACACAAATATCCCACCATCCCCTTTCATTATATTTAGGGATCTGCTAAAAAACTGTTTCAGCAAAAGCTACTTCTTAGAGGAAGCAGCTTCAGAAAGGGCCAAGGTCATAAGCAGAGGAGCGTAAAGTATAAAAAAAACTGGGGAAGAGGTTTAGTGAAAGAGAGAAAGAAGGAAGGAGTGGCCCTATCTAAAGCTATAAATAGTAAAAAATAAAAATAAAAATCATGTCTCCGGCTCTTCTCTCACTTCCAAGAAACAAATAAAAAAAAAAAAAAAACCATTAAATACAAACTTAGCAGGCACGGTGGAAATGTACAAGAGAGGGAAGAACATCTCAGCATCTCCACGCTTTGCCCGGGCAAAGAGACACTCTGCACAAAGGAATGAACCATTAAAAAACAAAAAATAAAACAAAACAAAACCCTAAAAATAGATTTAAAAATATTCTATAAATCCATTTCAGCATGAACTTTCAGCTCTTTCCCCCAAGCCCCAAATAAAAAAGGTTGATTTCCAAAAGTCACTTAAAAGAGCCTAGAATGGCCCAAGGTATACCACAGAGACTCCCGTAGTGTGATCCTAAGTATCCATTTACAGACACATCTCAAGGTGCAGATGGTTCTAGATCCTTCTCCCACTTCCTGGCAGAGGGACAGGCTGTGATAGGGAGAAAGGAAGGTGGCTGGGGACAGACCTCCAGCTGGGACTCGCACACACCCCCAGCCCCCTGGCTTCAGAGGGCCTGTGGATGAGGCATGTTCAGTATAGGCTTGAAGCTGGACCTAGATTCTAAACTGGAAGTTTAGGAAATGATCCAATCCCAGGCTTGCCTTCAGAAAAGCCAAGTTTAAGCCCAATTTTCTGCCAGGGCAACTGAGGACCCAAGAATCGAGAAGAGCCAGGCAGAACAGCAGAAGATGATGTCTCTTCTGACACTTAAAAGGTAATCAGAACTGGAGATACTGACAAGTCGGTATTAGGTTGACCTCCCCCTATGCTAACGTCCACCCTGCAAAATCCTCCGGCTTCCCGCCCCCCTACAGTCCAAGCCAGTGCCCCTGAGGAAGCTTCATGCGTAGAACTCATTGGTGGGGGCTTTTTTGTAGATGGGTTTCTTGCCCAGATCATAGCTGCCCTCGTCCTTCTTCTTCATGCGGTACACCAGCAGCAGGATCAGGAACACGGCGAAGAGGATGCCCACCACGCCGCCCACAATCAGAGCTGGAGAGGGAGAGGGGGAGAGGCAGGGGTGAGAACTCCTCATCGGGACCTTGGGGTACATCCCCCGTCTCTCCCCAGTCAGTTCTCCGACAATCAGACATCCTCACCACCACCGCTGCCTGTGCCAGGCAAGTTGAAGCCTTATTTAATTTGACCCTCACGACCTCAGTGGTGACAAGGGGGTCACTAGGCATTATAAGTCACTAAAGACCATAGGGCTAGAGTGGTAAGGCCACTATTCCAACCCACATCCGCCTGAGTCCAAAGCCTAGGCTCTTTCCAAACACCAGGCAGATACCCCACGCCCCTCAGCCACAGCTTAGCACCAACTGAGCCAGGAACAGGGACAACGGCAGGCCGTGGAGAACCCCGTGGATGCTTCTCCTCCAGTCCTTAGCACAGGAGTGCGTGCATATCGATGTAGGCCCACACTGCTACAGACAGGGGCGTACATTCCAAATACACACATGCAGAACGTGCTCATGTCCGTACTATTGCGTTATTGATAGTGACACATCACGGTTTACGTTCCCACATAGAACCCAGTGGCAAAGGCCTAGTTTCCATGCCCACTTCTCCCACATCCTGGCTGTGTGATTTTGGGCAAGTTCCTTCATCTCTTTCACTGCAAAATGGAAATAATAGTACCTTTCTCATACATTTGTACTACGGAGCAAATAAATTAATCCACTTAAAGTGCTTAGAACAGTGACTGGCACGTAGAATATTCAAGGCTCGTTAACTGTAAACCTTTAGGGTTTATTTATGTCTGTGCCCCTGAATCAGGGCTACACCACAGTAGGTGCTCAATAAATGACATGCACAGTCGGGCTCAGATGAGCACCTGGCTAGTGCCAGGCAGAGTGGGCTTCTAACCTTGGGTGAGCGTCTGTTCTGTCCACCAGGCCAGGTGGCCCGAATGACTCATTCCTGTCTGTTAGGGGCAGGGATGTCTCGCAGAATCCTTTCTGTGGCAGATTGAGTCCCCTAATTCGGTCTTACTTGGGCTAAGAAGATTAATTTTCCATCCCCGCACACACTACAAATCCATGCACAGAACGGGGACAGCGTGGCACAGAGGAGCCAAGTAAGGCTCGTTCTTGGCTAAGAGCCTATGAAGAAGCAGCGACAGAGCAAACAGAGAGCCCCTGGGAGGTGCCAGAAAAAGCACATGGAATTACCAGGCGTGAATCCCATTCCCATTCCTGTCACTTCTCCCTCTGCTGAGCCCAGCTCCTCCACGAGGCCCTGTCTGGGGCTCCCCACAGGGTCAGGGTTGACACAAGCTCAAAAGCTGACTGTGGCCCGAGGTCCTAGTGTCAGGTCTATCATTTCCCGGCCGTGACTCTGGACAAGTTCTTTAGACTCAGTTCCAGGTGGCTGCAGGGACCCAGTGAGGGGCACGGGAATCACGTGGCATATGGCAACCACTTAATAAAGCTGCTGGTGCTGTTTAAAAGTTACTGGCATGGAAGGAACCACCTCAGCTAGCTAAGCAACATAACTTTTCACATAAGGATCTTATACTTGGACAATTCTCAAATGGAAGATTAAAGAGATGAGCTGGTTTCAGTTCTTCTCTTGCTACGTAACCCAAAGCCTGGCTCTCAGTTTTCCTGTGTATAAGGAATGGTTGCTTGGATGAGATCAATGGTTTTTTTTTTTTTTTTTTGAGACAGAGTCTCGCTTTGTTGCCCGGGCTAGAGTGAGTGCTGTGGCGTTAGCCTAGCTCACAGCAACCTCAAACTCCTGGGCTCAAGCGATCCTACTGCCTCAGCCTCCTGAGTAGCTGGGACTACAGGCATGCGCCACCATGCCCGGCTAATTTTTTTCTATACATTTTTAGCTGTCCAATTAATTTCTTTCTATTTTTGGTAGAGACAGGGTCTCGCTCTTGCTCAGGCTGGTCTCGAACTCCTGAGCTCAAATAATCTGCCCGCCTCGGCCTCCCAGAGTGCTAGGATTACAGGCGTGAGCCACCGCGCCCGGCCGAGATCAATGGTTTTTAAATTTTTCTTGAAAAGTGATAGTACCTTTAGTTGATTAAAGCAAAACCTTGCCAGGTGTGGTGGCTCATACCAGTAAAGCCGAGGAGGGCAGATTGCTTGATCTCAGGAGTTCGAGACCAACCTGAGCAAGAGCAAGACCTCGTCTCTACTAAAAATAGAAAAGTTAGCTGTGTGTGGTGGCACGTGCCTGTAGTCCTAGCTACTCAGGAGGCTGAAGCAGGAGGATTGTTTGAGCTTAGAGTGAGCTACGATGATGCTGTTGCACTCTACCCAGGGTGACACAGTGAGACTCTGTCTCCAAGAGATCCTTCATCTGTCCTGGATGGAGGCAGGACACTGACGTTTGGCACAGAGCCCTTTCCCTATACCTAAGCAGTCCGCCCAGCCGGTTCCCAGGAGACAGGAGTTACCCAGCACAGGCCCGCTCACCAGGCCGGTTCATCCAGACTGGCCCCCAGCCACAGCCTATAAAACCACAGGGAGTTCCCTCGCTACCTCTGACAATATCCTAAGACAAAGCTTTCCCCACAACAGCCCATTACAGTCAAGAGCTCTCACGTGAGGCCAAACTGAGGCCCTCTGTAGGCCTCAGTTTCCTATTCTGTCACATGAAGATACCCCGTGCCCCACCTACAACACTAACAAATCGGAACAGCCCATTGAAGTTCGCAAAGTTATTTCATATTTTATTTTTCATGGACTCATTACACCAATCCAAGGAATTTACCATCCTACTCATTTTACAGATGAGGAAACTGAGGCTCATCAAGTTCAAAAGCTTCTCAGCCAAGGTCACAAGGCTGCCAAATGGCAGAGCAAGGGGACGGGAAGCCAGCTGAATTCTAAGGAGCCTCCAGACTTTGAAGGAAAATTAACTTTTAATGATTAACTCCCAGATGCCAAACCCAGCCTATGAAAGTGCTTTGAAAATTAACTGAGAAGGGCTTAAGGCAAGGGAATGACTCAATGCCTATTCTTTAGAAGCCTTTGATATGCAATTCTTCCTCCCTGGCCCCCACCACCAGGTACACAGTCAGAGTCACCCGTCACCCCTAAAAGGAGGTATAGTCCTTCGATGCCCCAGGGCAACCTGAGTGGGTACAAGGGAGGGGCCCAAGGAGCCTCCACTGCTGGAGGCTTCCCTGCCTGCAGGCACTGTCCCACCCTGAGCCCTCTTCCCTGGCCTTACCTGCCAGGACCTCTGTTCTCTCAAAGATGTTGCTGTCCTGGGCAGTGCTGGACATGGACACCTTGTTAGACACATCCTCATCCCCATCAAAGGGTGAGATCCTCTTGGGGATAACCTCATTCTCCTCCAGTTCCTTGGGTTCGGTGGGGACCTGGCGCCCAGGGCCTGCCCTCTCAGGGATGTGGTTATCTAGAGGCACCTGGAAAGGAGAAGAGACGTTCAGTGCATCTGGGGAGGGACTCAGGGTGGGGCACAGGGACATTCAGCCTGGCGGAGAATCTGGTTCCGCCATCTCTGGCTGAACCACGCGATCCTGGACCAGGAATTGGCAACAACCTCTCCACAACTTTTCTAGTATTATCTGTCCCGAATGGGAAATGAATGTGACCAACAGCACAGGGAAACAGGGGTTCCCAGGCTCTACTGGCCAGTGCATATTCTAGAATAACCACTCTGGAGGCAATGTGGCAAAACCTTAGACATTGCTTGCCTTTTGAGGCAGTAATTTTACCTTAGGGATTCTGTCCTAAGGAGCTAATCAGAGACTGTGTGTAAAAGATGCTTGCTGCAGTGTTATAATGTTACAATATCGAAAAATTAAAACAACTTTTCCATCGATAAGCGGAAATCAGGTGAACCATTACGCAGCCTATAAAAATGACAAGAACATTTAATTATGCAGGGAAATAATCATGACCACTTAAGCGAAAAATGCAGTACACAGAACTATATAAATAATTTTATATCAATGCTAAAAAAATAGCTATAAATGCAGAGAGAAGGAGTTGGTGTTGACAGTGACTATCCCTGCAGAGAGGATGGTCTACCTACAACCCACAGTTAGTTGACTGTCCCAAAATGAGCCCAAGGCCACAGATTAAAACAACTCTTCTTGCAGAGTGGGGTCAGACCCCTCACTTATCCTGCCCAACATGTGTGTCACAGAGGAGCAATGGAGAAGCAAAAGCGTGCAGCTACTTACCAAGGGGTGGATCACTTCAGGGAAGACCCTGGGGTCCTCTGAGTCATCTGCAAGGTCAAAATGGCTATGTGAGTGTGAGGTCCCTTACCCCAGGCAAATGACGCTTCAGCCGTGGCTGGTGGGACTTCTAACCTTACAGCCAGCCCCCAAATGCTCAATGTCCAGCATTCTAACCCCAACCTAAGTCACTCCACTGGTAAAATGTGCCCCTAAGACCTGCCTCCCTGGCCCTTTCGTGGGAATGTGTGAGCTGGTTCTGCCAGCTGCGTGAGCTCTGAGTCCTTGCCCTGTTGAGTGTGGATCCAGAAACCAACAGCAACACCTGAGAGCTGGTTAGAAATGAAGAATTTCAGTGCAACTGGATCAGAATCTGCATTTCAGCAAGATCCCCAGGGAATAAAGTTCGAAAAGAAAAGACTCCGATTGCAATAATAAAACATTTTACTGGGTAACTATGTGAGATGATGGATAAGTTAATTTGCTCCACTACAGAATATATTTCTATATGTATCCCATAATAAAATCTATTAAAAAAAAAAAACCAAACACACATTTACTGAGTGCTTGGTATGTGCCAAGAGCTTTACCTCAGTTCAGTCCCACAACAGTGATGTACTGTCATTGTTATTCCCATTTTACAGATTAGGAGACTGAGCTTCAGAGGTCACACAGTGGAGGTTTGAACTCAGGATTGTGTGATTCCAAAGCTCAAATTTCAAATCATTAACACGTCCCTGCACATAGGAGGGATGCTTCTCAGTAGCTGTCTGGCCTGGAACCCAGGGCCAGGGAATCAGAAAGACCACAAAAGCCACAGGCCCCTCCCTGGTCCAGCCCCGAGAGGCCTCAGTCCCTTCACCTACCCCCACCCTCCACTGAAGCAGGGGCTTGTTCTTGGTTCCCCAACCGCATCTCTGCCCCCCTCACCCCATCCTCACTTCCAAACTGGAACTTTTCCTTTTCCAAAGGAAAACACTCTGTGGGTCTTCCTTCCCCACCCCGACCCTGTCCTGCCACCCACTCACTCCCACCCCACCACACCCCCCACCAAAGGGAGAAGCCTGTGAGGGCAGGTTCAGGCTGGTGCTCAGAAAACCCAGAGCTACAGATGAATTCAAAGCACCAAACAACTTGCCCCTCAGGGTCTCAGGGATGGAAAAGTTTAAACCAGTTACTTCTGTCCCCCCTTTTCTGTGAAGGGGATGTGGGGTACTGTAGGAAAATCCGCACAAAAATCCAAGTCCCCAGGCATGGCTACCTTCCTGGTTGGGGAGGCCACCATCCCCTCCAGGCCTGCCCACCACACCCTCCGTACCCAGGTCTCCAGAGCCGGACAGCTCCAAGTCATCGGGTTCCTGCCCAGGCACCCCCACGTCCTCATCATCTGGTAGGGCTCCCGAGAAGTACCGGCCTTCCAGGAGGTCCTGGGGGTCGATGACCTCAGTCTCCCGGATCTAGGATGAAGAAAAGAGATACATAAGCCAAGATTCCTGGTACTCGAAAGCAGCCCACACCCCAAAAGCCAGTGAAGTGGGCATTCAAGTTCAGAAGGGGACCAGGCCAGGGTCTAGAGACCTGAGTCCTGGATCCCACAATGCCCTAACTTGCTGTGTGTCCTTAGGCAAGTCTCTTTCTCACTCTGAGCAAATAAAAATAGTAAAGATGGTAATAATCACATGATTGGATTACCATCACTGGGTGCCATTTACTGAGCACTTGCTATGTGCCAGACCCTGTTCTTCCTAACTCTAAAGTCATGCTATTAACTTATTTTACATCCGAGGAAATAATTTTCTTTTGGTGGCACAACTGGCAGATGGGGGAGTGAGGATTGCACACAGGCGAGCCCCCGGACACTGTACTCCGCGGTTCTATGATGCAGTAGCAGCTGATTCACACATGGCAGGGAGTGGGCGGCCGGCTCTAGTCTGGCGCAGTCCAGGACACCTTTCCCAGCTGAGTCAGACTGGGCTGGGGCAGATGGGCTGGCTCACCCACACCCAAGACAGCCTGAGGTCAGGGCGCTGCCCAGACCTGGTCACACAAGAGTGCACTCCTGGATTCAGTCTTGTCTTCAAACATCTCCCACAGATCTCCTCTGCTGCCAGCCCCGTGCAGGGCACAGAGAGGTACAGTCCCTGCCCTTACAGACCCTTCATTCCAGCACCCATAATTGTCACTTCACCCCCACCCCATGGACACCCAGCTGGTCACAGCAGAGTCGCAGGTCCCCCCTCACCAAGCAGCTTTCAAAAGGAAAGTGTCAAACGTCCAGGGAGACAAAGAACTTGCCCAGGGCCCTACAGAACATCAGTTACTCTGCTCATCCCGTAGCTCAGTAGAGTGGGAAACAAAACCCCCTCAGGAGTGTAGGAAACATCGGAACGCCCACCACCTTTCCTCCAGCTTCTGGGCTCAGGCTTCTGTCCGCCCACAGAACAGCAGCCCTGAGCAAGGTTTACCATTCCATTAATTAATTCAAACATTGAAGTGCCTACTATTTCCTAGAAGAGTGCCTACTATTTCCTCCACTCTTTGAACTTTAATTAAGTTCAATACACCTCCTCCCCACCCCACCTCACCACAAGACAGGCTCATCTTCTCCAGATGCTATAACTTCAAGGAGGTGGGGGTCTGCTTAGAATCACCGAATACCAGCTTGAGGACCCAGGAAGCTCCTGTCCTCCCCTTTCCCAGGCTTTGAAACAATTTGAGCCTGGAACAGGGCAGTGACTTTCCCAAGGTCACACAGTGAGTTTGCTACATAGCTCAGAGTGGAAAGCCGCCAGGTCTGTTTCTGACTTCCCCAGGCTGCCCTTCACCCAGCTGGGACTGCCAGTGACATGGGGGGTGTCTGAGAAGGAACATCAGTCCCTAAGACAAGGCTATTGTCATTGCAGGAGAGGCCAGGTTCCTCCTGTACACCTCCCATTCCCCCCCACCCCTGGCCCCTGGCTTCCGGTGAGAGGCGGGGAGAGGCGGTGGCAGAACCTGACTCTCATGCCCTCTTTTTCACCCCCAGGGGACAGGATGCTGGGTTCCCGGAAGGGAGCAGGGTCAGGCTGGGAGGCAAGCAGTGGGCAGGCATCACTCTCTCCCCAGGGGCGGGGGAACCTCTGCTGAACGCCTGGCACACACGGGGGCGGGAAGCCAGCAGGGGTTAAGCCCTGGTAAGGGATGACTTCATGACTCGGGAATCAGGAGCCGTCAAGCTGCTGGAATTCCAGCCCCCGCACACAGCACACAGCCCGTGCCTGTGGCTTTGGTTTGGCAAAGGAGGAGAAAGGCTCCTCCGTGGTTGCGCAAGTGCCTACACCTAGGGCGGGGTCCCTGGGCTCCTACCCCCATCTCCCGCTGCAAATTTCCCTTGGGCCCAGAATCTGAAGCAGCAAGACCTCCGGGGCTCCAAGTGACAGGCCTTAACTAAGCACATAGCATGTTGTAGGTCCTCTTAATAGACCCTTTTTTGCAGAGATGGGAATGAGAGCTCAGAAAGATAAAGTCACTTGTCCAAGTCCACACAAGCAGAAGAAAGTGGCCACACTGGACCAGAACCCAGCATGAGTCACTCGGGCTTTTAACCACATACATATAAACACATACGTGAACACACATGTACATAGGGCTGCCAGTCCACCACAGGCTAGAAGGGAGCCCTGTTAAGTGGGGGTCAGAACGAGCCAGGAGAGGGAAAGAAGGTTCTTTGACCACTTGTTGACCTGCAGGGTTCAAAGTCCTCAAGTCAGGCGCTGGGGTTCCATCACCGGGGCTTGTCTCAGGCGGAGACCTTCTCCCCTCCCAGGCCATGGAATGTTGTTTATGCATCCAGCCTGTCTTTTAGTATGTGAAAGTGCTAAGAAGAGTTTCAAAACAACCCATGGGATTAGCGCACTGATTGGCTGTTACTACCTACCTCCGTTTTACATTAAAGAGATAAAGACTAAGAGGGAAGGTGGAGTGTGAAGATCTTGCAGCCAAGTCAGCGGCAAAACCAAGGCTGAAACCAAGATTTATTCCCCACTCAGCCCTCTTTGTGAGCACCTGGTCGTCCCCAAGTCTTCTTTTTTCTTTGTTTGGTTTTTTGAGAAAGAGTGTTACTCTGTCACCCCGGGTAGAGTGCCGTGGCATCATCATGGCTCACTGCAACCTCAAACTCCTGGGCTCAAGCGATCCTCTGCCTCAGCCTCCTGAGCAGCTGGGACTCCAGGCATGCGCCACCATGCCTGGCTAATTTTTTAATTTTTTGTAGAGGTGGGGTCTTGCTATACCCCAGCTAGTCTCGAACTCCTGGGCTCAAGTGATCCTCCCACCTTGGCCTCCCAAAGCACTGGGATTACAGATGTGAGCCACCGTGCCCGGCCCCCAACGCTTCATCTTTATACCAGGTTTCCAGAGAGAGAAACAAGTACTCTAGGGTCACATTGGGGATCAGCAACATAGCCAGGATTTTAGACCCTATTTCAGGTTTCTAAAAGGACAGAGTCTTCAAATGCTGCATTAGATGAGCCCAGATTTCCCGCCTAAAGCAAGACAAGGCACTGGGAAGAAGCTTTGGCTTCTTCCAACTCCTAGTGCTGGTGGGAGGACACAGCGGATTAAATTCTCCCTGGGTGCTAGAGGCAGCCTCTCTGCCCTGTTCTGGCCCCTTCTCCACCCACAACCTCTGCCTAGAGGGAGACTCCCAAGTGGACAGGAGCCATTTAGGACTAGGCCCGCAAGGCCGGACCAAGCCCCATGTGATTGTGGGCAATTGTCCATTTTTTTGTAAAGGTTGGGAAGGCCCCAACAGCCCTCCCTACTCCCACCCTCTTTTCAGACAAGGCCCATTCAGTCTGGGCTGGCTTTGAAGAACCAGGCCACCCAGCAGCCTGGCCCAACCCTGACCAGAGAGGGACGCCGCCCTGCTCCTAGCTAAGAATGTGGTCTGTTCTCCCTAGCTCACCCCCTCCCTGCCCAGGCACATGTGTTCACATGTGTGGGCATGCACAGGCACCCTCTCCGGGCCCCCAGGTCTCCCTGCATCTTTGTCCCTCTCACAGATACGCGATAGAAATTAACTAAAGAAGCCAGTGGGCCTGGGTCCCACAGACCCTGCAGGATCCATGGCTGCTGGGGACCTGGGATTGGTGCCTGGGGAGTTAGAGATCCCAGGTTCTTCCCCAGACTAGCCAGGGAAAAGAAGGGTAGGTGCTCTTTTGTTCTGTAGGGACAAACACCTGCCAACAGAAGGTATCTAAGGCCACCAAGCCCAACCGTCTCATTTTATAACCTAGCAAACAGATTAGAACTAGACAAAGGACTTTGGCAGGGTCACCTAAGCAGCTGGCAGCAAGCTGGAGTTAGAACCTAGGTCTGCTGGCTCCCAGGCCAGAACTGTCTTCCCTCCCCTTCTAGGGTCTTGGCTGCCCCTAGGGGTCTCAGCAAATCCACAGGCAGCAGCTGTCACTCCAGTTATACTACCCATCTCGTCCTTAGGCTATAGGCGTGAAAACAGGAAAAGGCCACCAACCTTATCCCAAAGTCCTATGGCTTCTGTTACCCCAGGAAAAGTACAGGTGACTAATAGGAGTATCCAATATCTGCCCGGCGCCATGCTGGGTTCTTCCTCTATATAAGCTCATTTAATTGGCACAACAGCCTTGTAAGGGGTTCTACCCATTTTGCAGATGAGGAAACGAAATTTGAGCTGAGCCACTCATGACACAGCTAGAAAGCGACACAGCTGGCATCCAAACCTAGATCTTTCCAACCACAACCAGGGCTTCTTGATGCCACCCACTCTTCACCTCTAACCCATCAGCCCACAACACACCGCCTGGGCCAGGGCTCCAGGGCACCCCTTCCCCTGCCTAGGAGTAAACGAAGGTGAAAGTGATATTGCTTAAACAAAGGAACAGAAACTTGGCTGGGGCACCAGGGAGGAGTTCAGGTCAGGGCTTGGTTAACTGTGAACTAATGAGCCTTCCTCCACCTGGCTCCTCCCCAGGGGAGGTAGGGTCAGGGACACACTTGACCCTCCTTTCAGGATGCCAGACCAGAAGGGTAATAACTGAGCAAGTCAGATTTGGCGGGGGCGGGGGGTGTGGGGCGGTGAGTACTCCGGGCTCCAAATGCTGGGCCCACCAGAGTGATTCTGGCAGAAGATCCCCAGGAGGATGAACTGTCACGTCACGGTCACTGTCTTCCCTCCTCCCTTCTGAAGGGTCAGACATTCCCCAGAAAGGGTAGAACCTGGGGGCCACAATCAGCCACCACCCAGAGTGGCTGTTCATAAAGGCAGAACTGTAGTCCTGCCACTTCCTAACTATAGGAGCCAGGAGTTGATTTCATCTCTTAAATCCTCAGTTTCCTCTTCTGTAACCAGGGCTGGTAGCACCTTGCAGGGTGACGAGGATTAAGTGAAATGCATTAGTGTGTGCAAGGGACCCAGCACTTGGCCTGGTACACAGCAGGTGCTCAATGAGTAGTGGCTATTATTAACCCCCACCTGCCTTTTTTCTGGCTAAGGGGATTAGTGCTCAAAGAGTCGGAGACCTGGGAAAAAGCAGCAGCTCTGCTGCTGGAAAGAACCTGGTCGGTGGACAGAGAAGTGCTTCACCAACTAAAAAAGAACATAACATAACCTAGAGTGGGTTACTATTGTGCTACTGAGACCAGGGACTTTTCAACAACCAACTGGGTCCCTTCAGACTGTGGAAAAAAAAAAAAGACCCAGAGGTGGACAGAGACCTGCCGAAGGTCACACAGCTCTGAACACCTGTCCTAAGCAGACAGAGGCAGAGGAAAGACTTTTTATTTTCCCAGCCCGAGCAAACAGAGGTGACCAGAAACACCTGAAATTCTATTAATACTTGGGGACCCGGATCCCCAGAGTATTTCCTGACTTCCCTCAGGGACCAAAAAAAATATATCTAGAAGGTAAAAAGAAACCACACACCAATCTGTGGTCTGGTGCTCTGGCAACTGAATGGTTAAGCCAGGTCTGGGGGTGGGGGGGGGAGTGAGGGTTCAAATGTGGGCTTCAAGGTCGGGTTACTCTGAACACAATCACTCTGGAGACAGCCAGGCCTGGCACTGCCAGCAACCGGCTTTTCACCACGCCTGGGGGCAGCTCATTCCCACAGCAAGGACTCTAGGATCCTGGGGTGCTAGCAAGAAATGCGGGGACGGTTCTCAAGTCTCTGGACATCTTGCCAGGAGCCAATCCAGCACTCTTGTCACTGACTCCCTGGGTGATCTTTGGTGACTCGTCTGAGCCTCAGTTTCCCCATTTGTAAAAGATGGTCTCAAAGAGACAAGCCTCCCTCTGTCCCAAGGCCTGGTAACCAAGCTGGGCATTGCTCCGATTACCCGGTGGAGACAGCAGGGAGGGGGCTGGCTCCCTCAGGGCCTCAGAGACAGAGGTGCATTGAAGCTGGGGTTTGTAATCTAGGCAGCGGATCCAAAATCCCTGCTGGACCCACGGGCCAAGGAGGCTCTCAGGACGTAAACAAGCCTCCTGTGTTCTCGAGAGCAGAGTCAGAGACTACGCTGCAGCCTTGTCTGGGCTGATTAGATCAGCCCTGGGTGCTGGCTTCCTGCCCCTTCCCCGCCTCCCCCGCCACCCGGGGAAGCCACTGCTCCAGACCAGGTCAGTCTGTCCCACAGACGTCTCTCAGCTGGGCTTCCCACTCCGGGTGACCAGCCCTGCCATTCGCCACCCTGCCCCAATGCCCAGAGGTTTGAGTGGTACAGCCAGTCCCCGCAGGCCTGGCCACCGGCCGCTGGGCTTCAACAAGTCACTGTTTCCACACACGCCAAGCTCTCACTCCCCTTTCCATTACCCAGGTGTCACCTGACTAGCAGCCTCTCCTACCGTGCCAGAGAAAACTGGAGCAGCCGAGCTCCTGGCCAGCCTGGCCTGCAGAAGGACAGGGGAGGGGCAGATGTGCGGGGAGAGAGTGGGGGGCACTGAACAGGAGGGTCTGGCCCAAAGGAGGGGTGAAGAGAAACGGGGGAAGGGAGGTGGGTGGGAACTGGGGTTGGGGGGAATGACTGTATAAGGTCGAAGCTGGAAAGAACTGTTAAGATCAGAGTAATCTTTTGGGGAGTCCTGGAGCCATCTGAAAAGCATGAAAAGGTATGAACCGCAAGAACTGTAACCATCAGTTTACAATTTCAACGCGTGCACAGACACCACCTCCCGGAAGCCAACCTCTGGCCAGGTTAAGAACTCTTGTCTAGCCACTAATAATAAACTAAACTTAAGCCAGCACTTTACAAGTTTGCCAAACACCGATTATGACCCTTGAGTGACACAGGTGTTTTATAGAGGACACTGGGGCTCACAAACAAAGTGACTTATTAACTAACAGTGTGTGTGTCCCTGGGTGAGCCGCAGAGCTGGGACCAGGACGGAGTTTTCCGGCTGTGAAGCACACCCACTTTCCAGCCAACCAGCCTCCAGCGCACAGGGCCAGGGAGGCCCCGTGAGGTACAGGAATGCACCCAAAGGTCGCCGGTGAGTTAGTTAATGACAAACCAGCCCAAGAAGTCAGGCTTCTTGTTCTCCTAAGGCTAAATCAGATCAACTGTTGCCATGTGTGTTCTCCTCCCTCTCTAGGGCGCCATGAAATGAAAATGTATGGAAACCTGGCTTTTCAGAACACTGTACCTTTTCCGTCCCCCAAAGCCCAGAGCGCTATTTGCAATTGCTCAGCCTCCTTCAGACTAGAAACTCTGCCTCTCCAACACAGGAGGGTGGCCCTGAGTCCAGGGCAGGGTCCAGAGTGGTCCCTCTCTCTCCAAGCTGCACGCTGCTGCTCAGCCTGGGGCCCCTGCGGATCCCAGTAGGAGAGGTGGGGCTGCCAGGAACTGGTTCTTGTTTAAATATAAACCCATCCAATAATTAGCAAACAGCCCACTTCTAAGACAAACAAATAGATTTGGCCTCCATCGGCCCCACCCTAGACTCCTCCCTTCCCACCTCCCAGCTGTGGGGTTAGATATAAGGGAGGGGCAAAAGGGAGGGGCAAAAGCATTCCAGGGGCCCTGGGCATGGAATCCTCACGGGACCACCTGGCATCAAGGTGGCCTGGGCAAGGAAGGGAATTGTCACTAACACTTCCCCCTACCAGGCACAATACCAGGTGCCTTTATTTGCAGCTTTGTCATCTCCTTTAAGCCTCTCCGCAGTGGTCACCATCTTCTTAACAGACCAGGACTCTGGGGCTCCGAGAGGTTGAGCAGCACATCCAAAGTTATGGAGCTGGTACGAGGAGGACTTAACACCTCTGGAATTAGGTCTGCCTAACACCAAACCAATGTTTCAGCGCCCTCCAGCCAGCCCCAAGAAGCAAGAGTGGGCGTCACCCCAGCAAAGAATCCTGGGGTCAAATCAAATCTGAACTGTACCAGCTTTTCTCTGTGAACTCAGGCCACATGCAGCCTCGGTTTTGCTTTAAGTAGGGGGGAAAAAAGTACCGCCCGCTCTGCAGAGGTCTAAAGACCAATCTTGAGGACTGGCTGCACCCTGTGCAATGTCAAAGTCCCCATGCAGGCAAGGGGCTGTGAAGGTTCCAGGCCTAGCACAAGTATTTGCTGTATGTCCCCTCGAGGCCCTGGGCACTCAGACACTGACTCCCACAGGACAAGGTAAAACTCTCAATCCATTCCAACACCCCCGCCACACAGCTATCGAACCCATTAGCCAAGAGGCTGAAAGGAAGTGGGTGACGCAGCCTGCGCTGGCCTTCAGTGACTCACAGAGCCCTGTCCAGCCCCCTCCCCTGATCTAGGCGTTCATTTGGAAATCACACCCACCCATTCAGTCCAGGGGGCTGAAGGACAGCAAGGAGCCAATTCCTGCCAACAGGGCGCTGGGGCTGGGAGCCCAGCCTGGCTTCCCCAGCTCCCCATTCAGGCCTTCTCAGCACTCCAAGTCCTTGGAAAAGCTCTCTGTTTCTAGGAGCTTGGGATGGCAGGAGCTGAATGTCCCCCACTCCACCCCCCACTTCTCTTCTGAGACTGGGACTTGTTTAGACTGTTTACCAAGGAGGCCAAGAAAGGTCCCCTCCCCTCACCAAGGGCTCTTAGGGCAGGACAGACCCTTATAAGGCAATAGTCCAACCTTCTCATTTTAGAGTTAGGGACATGGACCCAGAGACAGGGCATGTTTGCTCAAGGTCACCCAGCAATGCCTAAGTAGGATCCAAGGTATCTATCTACCTTCAAACCAAGGAGATTTCGTTATCTGGGATATTCTCTGAGAATGCTCAAACCGGACAGACACCTTGCCTATCAGTCAGATATGGTTCTGACCTTGACAAGCCCCTACATTCCTCTGAGCATCAGTCTCCCGTAAAAACAGAGATAATAGTACCCACCTCTCAGTATCACTGAGAGACATTCATTTTAGTAATAAGTAACTTTAACGCACCTTTAGAATGAAGTTACATGCATGAACTTCTTCATTCATACAAACATTTCCTGAGAATTCACCAGGGGACAGGTATCTCACTATAACCAAGAGCGCAGAGTTCCTACCCTGGGTGCAAGTGGGTGGAAAGTGGGGTGGGAGGATGGTGGTGGGACTCAGAAATTTGATGGAGTTAATTTTCTCAGGAACCATAAGTTTCTTCAAGGGAGGGAATACTTTAGATGTCTTTATGGTTTCCACAGCCCCTTTTGAATAGTAGGTACTTAATTATTAATCAAATTCAGAGCTGGAAAGGCCTCTGGAGGCCATCCTGCTCAAACCCTTCACTTTACAGATGGGGGATGTCACCCCAGAGAAGGAAAGGGACCTCCTGCCAACCTCACAGAGCCCTCCAAAGCATGGCCCAAATATTTTCCTGGGTGTTTGGTAACTCTCTGGGCTCTGAGATGTCTCAAGAGCACTCACTGGTCACTCAACGGTCCTAGAACCCCATATGCTTCCGCTGCCACCCCTACTTCCATGCCATCAAGAAAATTCTCAAGTAGATCAGAAATATCTTTCACCTGAAGTACATGTGATGGGTGGGGGATACTTCCCCAGAACTGCCTAGGCCTTGTGCCAAGCTGGTGGGCCGTGCCCTTGGGCAGCAACACCTTTGGGGGGGGGTTCCCAAAACAAGGCTGCCTTTAATTGGCCAGAGAGGGAGTGGCAGGAAGGCGGATCAGGGAATGCTCCCAGCTGGACAGGAAGAACTGGTTTAGGATGGCAAACCCCGCCAAACAGAAGAGAGGGCAGCTGGGTACTCAGCTTGGGTTCCCTTCCCAAAACCTGTGGCATTGGGGGAGGGGGGGCGGCAACATGAAAGGGGAGGGTCACTATTCGAGATTCTGGTGTTCTAGATGCTCTCTGCTACCTCAAAGTGGTACCAGTTTGCCTCTCTCATCTGGAAAGCAGGCATAATATGATCCCCACGTGCTACGCTTTTCGTAAGGATAAAATGCACCAGCCCTGGTATATGGAAAGTGCTCTATAAATCATAACTGCTGTTAGCAAAGCCCTTCTCCCTTAGCCTCATTTTTCTCCACCTGCCAAATGAAAAGGACAGACCGGATCATTTCCTTGGCGTAAGCCAACTGTGGCTAGGTCTGATTTTTCCAGCCACAACCTAGGGAGGAGGGGGATGGGCAAAAGGGGAAGTCTTGTGCCCCAATTAGAGGCAGGAGGTCTGTGACATTAGTCGGGAAGTGGGGAGCTGAGGTCAGGATGAGAAATCTTTCTCAGGAAGCAGCTGCCCAGAGCTGACATCTCCCCCAGTTGATGGGTCACCCTACCTACCACTGACACAACCCCCCTCCCCCAAACCACATCCTTCTGACTGCCCCTGGTACACAGCTGTCTGCTCCTCACCCCAATGCACCTGCAGGCTCAGCAGCCCTGAGCTGAGACTGGCATGTGACTGTCCATGGTGACCTCAGCAACCACCTGGGTCCTTTCCTCTTTTTTGTTACACTGCCCAGGCAGTGTTCCTTCAGAGGCTTCCCCAACTGCTTGACCCCAACACATCCTTCAGGGCTTCATTTAGAGAACTGCACCACAGAGGTAGAGGGCTTGGGTTCTAGTTCTGGTTGCCCTTGGTTTGGGAAAGCCATCACCTCCCTCTGGGTTTCTGTTTCCTTCCACCTCATTACTCCTTGAGGCCTTCCAGCCTAAAATATCAACAGACTCTAAACTAGTCTTGAGTTATCCAGGATGTGACACAACAGCCAGCTAGAAGTTAAGCTAAAGAAGAAACTTTGAAACATGGCTGCCTAAATTTGGATCTGACTTGGCCCCTTACTAGGGGTGTCACCTTGGGCAAGTTACTTAACCTCTCTAGCCTCAGGGAGTTTAAGAACAGTAGGGTTGTTGTCAGAATTCAGATCGTTGAGGGAACCATTAGAAAGCTCTTAGAACAGTGCCAGACACACCAAAAGCTCTAAACGTTTGCTATCATCACTGCATGCCTGGAATTGTGCTGGGTGGTATCACTCAGGGTCTCATTCATTCCTCAACAAGAGCTCTGGCCAGGCCAAATCAACCTTCCCCTAAGTAAGGTCTGAGGAATAGGAGCCCTAAGGCTTTCAACGAAATTAACATTAATGATTAAACTCCAGGGACTCATAGCCCCTAAAAACTGGGGCTAAAGGACATAAAGCCCAGGCTGGGAGGAGGGGGAGGCGGGAGCGGGGAGAGATTCCCTTTCCCAGCAATTCCCATGCCCCCAATTTCCCAGATGATTGCCTCCCACCAGGATGGATGGAGCTTCTGCTGGCCCAGGGCTGTGCAAACTGTGGCAGGGACTACTGGACAATGAGAAGGAAAAGTTTCTCTGGGCTCATTGAGGTCTTCCCTCCCCCCAGCTCTCTTCACCCTACTCAAGGTGGACGCTTCAACTTTCCCATCTGAATGTCGGCAAAAATGAACAAGTGCTCCTCTTGCAGAAAGCAGAAGCTCAACTCCTGGCCGAGTGCTGAGCTTAAACCATCCCTCCCCTCTGCCCTTGAAAGATCGGAGTCCCCAACTTTCTAGGAACCCTGAAGCAGCAGCAGTCACCTCCTGCCCCGCTCCCCCATACCCTTTGCGCAGATGGTGAAAGAGACTCCGAAGGGGCAGGGCCTTGCACTAAGTCACAAGTCAATGGCAGGGCCGGGGCCAGAACTGAGGTCAGGGCTCAGTTCTCCACTCCCCCGCGTGTGAAGGAGAGCCCCAAACCCCTCCCCTTCCGAGTACACGCAGCCCCCATGCCCGGGCCATCTCGGATTCTACAGCTGCCCGCTCAGGGCGCCCAGAGGGCGAGGAGGGGGACCCAGCGCTGCGACCAGGGAAGGCACGAGGGCGTGGGGGCTGAAGTCTTGACACCGGCTTAGTCACGTCCGAGCCCGGAGCCCGCGGCGGGGCTGAGCCCAGGGGAGGCGGGAAGAGCAACAGGCTGGGGACGCACGGCGCGCGGAGGAGCCACCCGGGAGCCTCCCTGTGACCCCGGAGCAAAGTTTCCAACAAAGTTTCCCCGGCCTTGGCGTCCAGCTGGAGGCGGCGCAGCCCCTCGAACTCCCCCGCGCCGCCCCCCAATCCCAGGCTCCGGGGAACAAAGGAGGGACCGATCTGCCCTCCTCCCCCCCCGGGGGACCTCCGAGCGCCTACCGACTCGGCGGCGGCGGGGGCGCCTACGAAGAGCAGGAGCAGCGCGAGCAGGCGGGCGGGGGCCATAGTACCGCGGAGCGGAGAAGGCGCGCGGCTGGACGAGTGGCCCCGGGCGGGCGCGCGGCCCGTCTTATAGGCAGCCGGCCCCCCCCCCGCCCCGCCGCAGCCCGCCCCCGCCGCCCGCACCGCGCCCGGAATTCCCCCGCGAAATCTGGGCCTGCGGGGCGCTGCGCCCGCCCGCGGCTCTGGAAACCCCGAGGGACCCGCCCCGCGCGCGCCGGCCCGGTCGACCTCTAGACCTCTCCTCCGGGAGCTCCCACCCCCTTGGTGTATTTGGTCCGCTGCTAGGCAGGCCCACAGAGATCGCCGTGTCTAACTCCATTTGATAGTTGGGGAAACTGAGGCCCAGGGACGGGAAGGAAATGCCCAGGGTCTTCGGTTTAGACCAACGCTTCCAACCGGGTGCGCTCCCCTCTGGGCGTATGAAAGACTTTCCGAATGGGACGTGAACACAGGTAGTTTTAAGACAGAGATCAGCAAACTTTTCTGTAAAGCGCTAAATCTTCTCGGCTTGGTTAGGCTTTGCGGGCCACACAATCCCTGTGGCAACTATTCAAACTGGAGCGTCCTAGCTCAAAAGCAGCCCTGAACACTAGGAAGGAGCAATGGCCATGTCCTAATAAAATATTATTTATGGCCGCTGAAATTTGAATTTAACATAATTTTCACGTGTCACAAAATAGTATTATTCTTTTGACTTTTTTTCAACCATTTAAAAATGGAAAAATCATTCTTAGCAGTGGGCTGAACAAAAATAGGCGAGGGGCAGCCAACTTTGGTCTCAGGGTAGCTAACCTCTGTTTTAAGGGATGCTATTTTCCAGATTTTGAACTTTCTAAAAAGTTTGATCTCTCTGAGAACTGGTCTGCAAGTTTATCTCCATTCTCGGCTCAGCTTCTGCCCTTTAAAAAAGAAAGTTATGTGTCCCCCTCACCCCTCATCTTCCTAACATTGGGGAGAGATGGTAAAATTCTCGGGGGTCCCAAGCACAGGTACTGCTGGAATTCCTGGGGGAAACATCCTATGATGATCAAAGTACAAAAGGTGCCTAGCCCTGTCTCTCCCTGACTTCTACATAAATCTAAGGGTGTAACGTGGCTTTAGAATTTGGGTATTTTGGCCTCTGTTGGCATGTTACAAATTCATATATTTTGTGGGGTGGAGTGTTGGGAGTGATTTCTCCCTGTTTCATCCCTTGAATGTTATCAAAGAGTAAAAGTCTCTTGAGGCAAACAGCCTTGACAGATTCAAATGCTGACCATGTTGTTTCCCATAGATTTAAAGGTCGGCAATTATTTCCAGCTATTCTTAATAGGATTTGGAAAGAAACTGGAAAAAAATGAATGAATCTCATGCCAGAATAAGAAATCCTTTTGCAAGTCCAATGGTTTGTAATCTTTGCTTTCCATAGAATTGAAGGAGGGCCTAATCTACTTGTCGGTAGAGAGATCATTAAAAATAATTTTTGATGATAGATCATTATGATTTTAGAATCTGTCATCATATTGCTATAACAAAACTTCAGTTCCTACCAACTTCTTTAAGTGAAGAAGGTTTCTTCAGCACTTACACCAGAGGTGTGCAGGTAAATGTTTGACAGTAGGCTGAGGGAAGCAGGGAGTGCTAATTGGTACTATTTGACAATTTCTGTACTGTAAATACTCTATGGCTGATTTCAAGCTACCAATGAGATGTCACTGAGCATGGAGTTGGGAAGACATGAGCAGTTCTTTCTACCACACAGACTCAATAGGTGTAAATATCTCCCTACACTTCACTGGTAGTAAAGTGTACTGAGATAATTAGGAAATGACGCGTTTTGAGTACTATTTCCTTTGTTTTTAATATAATCGATTTAATTGTAAATTTATATAATTTAATGTTTAGTAAGAATTATGTTTGACAACTAGGTCACAAAATTCTTAAAAATTGACCTTCGTTAGCACTCTGGGAGGCCGAGGCGGG
>NW_012151574.1:510561-513388 GCF_000956105.1 Propithecus coquereli | reverse complement strand
AGTAGGATTGCTTGAGCCCAGGAGTTTGAGGTTGCTGTGAGCTAGGCTGATGCCACAGCACTCTACTCCGGCAACAGAGTGAGACTCTGTCTCAGAAAAAAAAAAAAAAAAAAAATTGACCTTCGCGAACCAGTACAAGGCAGCTTTAGTGTTCAAGACCACTGCCTGACAGCTATAAAAACTGAAAAATAGGAATAAAATTATTGCTAAAATCTATTTCATTCTAGCATAAGCAATATTCATCCAGGTTTAAGTGAACTAATTGGAGAGGAAAAATTGCCCCTCCCACCTCATTAAGACAGGCATTTCCAATACAATTTTACTTTTTCTGTTTAATAATTATCAAAGTTTGCAGGAATGGTTTCACAAGCATGTACTTATGTCAAATTATATACTTTAAATATGTGCAGTTTATTTTATGCTTGTTCTACCTCGATAAGGCTTTTTAAATTGTTGCACGACTTTAAAAAATTGTGATATATTTACATTGTTTGGATCCATTGCATTCTAACAGCAATTGTAAGGATAGAAAAATTTTAATACCTATCTCATGGTCACAAAAAGTAAGAAAAATTAAATTTACATTAATAGTTTTAAGCAGAGAAATATGAAAAAGTCATCACTAAGCCTCTTATGCATAAAAAATACATTATGATAAACTTTTGTGGTGGAACATGGAGGGGAAATTTGAGTTCAAGTAGGAAAAGAAATGATGCAAAATTTCTGACTCTTAGAGAAGACGCTGTTCATGTATTTTTTAAATGGATGGTTGCAAGTATCAAATTGCCAGGGCATTTAATTCAACTGGATACATTTAAAAGAGTGATGTAACTGTTTTATTTTTAAGTGTATAAATTTGCAATATGCTGGAAATTACAATCTTTGCAACTATTTAAACTGCTGATGAAAAATGTTAGCTATCAACTAAAAAATGTGCCAGGGAGTACATCATTTTAAAATAAGCATTTAAGGCCAGGTGTGGTGGCTCACGCCTGTAATCCTAGCACTTTCGGAGGCTGAATGGGAGTATCACTTGAGGTCAGGAGTTTGAGACCAGCCTGGGCAAAAAGCGAGACCATCTCTACAAAACATAGAAAAACTATCTGGGCATGATAGCTTGCACCTGTAGTCCCAGCTTGGGAGGCTGAGGCAAGAGGATCACTTCAGCCCAGGAGTTTGAGGTTGCTGTGAGCTGTGATGACGCCACCACACTCTAGCCCTGGCAACAGAATGAGACTCTCCCAAGAAAAAATAAATAAATAAACAAAACGACACTTCCACTCGTTTCTTCCTTCCCAAATCTATACTGGTATGTTAGCACTAAAGTCCATTAGAAATAGGATGTCATGTAAAAACAGAGTGATACATTACTTCACTAAGAAACCAGTTAAAAAAAAAAAAAAAGGAACTGAAAGCCAGCTTACAACAGAGGGGCAGGTGTCCTTCCCCCTGTTCACAGATTTCCTAGGCCAGAGGGAACTGAGGCTGGGTGCACATCTGGAACATCCAGAGACAACAAAACAAAGGTGTTATAACCAATCCTGTCCTTAAATGCCCTCTTCTCCTGGAAGCTTTCCCCAATCCATCACCTTCTCCTTGTAGCTTTCATCTCTCGCCGCCCTGAGATCTCTAGCACTCCATCTGTCACTCTCTTTGGGCAGACACCCCTTTCTCACTCATATTAGTTAAAGGTTAAGAGCGCAGGCTTCTAAGTTGAGAGATCTATACTGCAGTCTTGGGTTGTGTGACCTGGAGCAAGACACTTTACCTCTCTGTGCCTCAGTTTTCTCATTTGTAACTTGGGGGTCGTTATAGTTCCTAAACATTGTAAGATTGATGAAAGCATGGTACTTAGCACAATACCTAGCACGAAAATGTTATTTATTTTTATGATCAGGGAGGTCTCCTCTGGCGAAGAGTTATTCCCCTCGCCAGTAGCTCCTCACACACAGTAAATAACAGGTAATCACATCACCATTTTCAGAACAGCTGAGAGATTGGGCAGTGGGGCTTTCTCTCCCAGAATAGCGCCAACCTTCTCTGGGTTGGCAACCCTCACTTCATGCAAATCTCTTTCCAGTTCCAGATAATGACAGCTTGGAGTTTCCAGAGGCCATGAAACATCCAGCCACTGCCTTGCATAACCACAGAAACTGGGAACACTAGACTCAGAGGGTCCTCCCCAACCCTTCGATCCAACAGTACCCCCATTGTAAGACAGGCGAACCAAGGCCCACACTGTGAGTCAGCATCCACTGGAAGTATTTTGAAGAATTCTAAAAATAGCCCCTCCAATCACTCTTTCCTCTTGCTTTGCTTTATTTTTTGTCATAACATTTTCCTCACCTGACATCATGTATTTATCCTTCTACTTGTTTATCATCTGTTTCTCCGACCAGATGTAAGTTTCATGAGGGCAGGGACAATGTCTTGTTCATGGACGTATCCTTAGCATCCCAGGGTCTGGCACAAGTTAATATTCAGTAAATATTTGTCATATGGATAATTGTATGAATGCTTTTCCTTAGAGGCTTAGGCATAGCAATTCACACATTTGGTCATTTATCCAACAAACATTTGATGGACATCTTGTATATCAGAGGCCTTCTGATAAATCCTGGTGAACAAGACACTATCCTTGCTTTTAAGCAAGTCCCTAATTAGTGGACAATAGCTGCTGGTTATATAGTAGGCTAAGGATCTACTATATGCCAAGCTCTGGGCTGGCAACTTTATAGGCATTTTCTCTGTCTCAGCCCAGCTCTGGCAACTGCAAAGAAACATGCCTCACTCAGGACTACTTAAGAAAAAGGGTCTTGGCCGGACG
>NW_012151574.1:505863-509376 GCF_000956105.1 Propithecus coquereli | reverse complement strand
CACGGCACTCTAACCAGGTCAACAGAGACTCTGTCTCAAAAAAAAACAAAAAACAACTATTTACATATCATTTACATTGTATTAGGTATTGTAAATAATGTAGAGATAAGTTAAAGTATATGGGAGGCTTGCGTAGGTTATATGCAAATACTATGCCATTTTATATGAGGGACTTGAGCATTCCTGGACTTTTGTATCTGAGGAGGATCCTGGAACCAACCCCCTTGGATACTGAGGGAGGATTGTACTCAGAGGTCCAGCCACCTACTGGCATGCCTGGCATCATCCACCCTCTGTAGAGAGATGGTTTGCAGAAAACCACTGACCCTTAGGCACGGAACACAGAAACCAGTTCCCTGATCCCCTCTCATGTAAAGGAAAGGACAGGGAGGTCGGAGTGGAAAGACAAACACTCCAAACGTTTCTTAACTTTGATTATTCTGGCTGACAAGACCCACCCTACCCCAACTGAGTGCTGTGAGTCACTTCCTTCTCTGAGCCTCAGTTTCTTCATCAGTAACAGGGGGAAAATGTGTGGACCTACCTCCCTGGAGCTGCTGAGGAAATACGATGAGATCACGCAGACGAAAGCTCTGTGTAAACTGCAACGTGCAGGGCACTTTTTATTGTGCTTCGGAATGAGGCAGTGTTGGAGTGAGACTGACCCGGGATGGAGTTCAGTTCCACTACTCATTGGCAGTGTGGCCTTGGGTACGTGTCACTTCTCTGAGCCTCAGATTCCCCATATGTTACATGGGACTATTAATAGTATCTACAACCCACAGGCTTGTTTCAGAAATTAAATAAGGATTAAATGAGATGTTAATAATATGAGTGTCTGGCATACAGTAGGTGCTCAGCAAATGTTCCTCCCCAAACACACATGCAGCCCTTAAAGCAGTCTGGGTAACAAGTGCTCTCAGTCTGGTGGAGAAAACAGGCAGCCAATGAGTTCTCCCTCCAGTTTCCTTTCTAAGAGAGGAACTTGCTGGCCAGAGCCCAAGATGGCCATTGAGTGGAGGACAAACTGCCAACTGCTAGCCTCCCACGCGGAGTTTGCAAAAATTGTGTGAGCACAGAGTTGCATAACCTGTCCCTGTGGCACGTGTCTTCACTGAAGTGTCCTCATCAAATATTCCCCGAAAGGGAACATGTGAGCAGGGCAGTAGGGCAGCCTGGGGGAGGAATAAAGGAGGGAGGGAGGGATCTGGGGACTCTGGGAGTGAGGGGGAGAGTAGGAAGAGAAGGTTCTATATTTATTATACAGCCCCTACTATGTGCCAGGCACTGGGCTCGCTCTGTCTGATACTTAGTTAGATCCTTGCCATAAATCTGAGAGATGAGGTATTTCCACTCCCACATTCCAAAGGAAGAAATAATAACAATCATTAATATTGCTAACGTTTACATAGTGCCGACTGTGTATCAGGCAGTGGGCTAAGCACACACTTGGTCTTCAGGACAGCCCATGACATGGGTACTATTCTGATCTCAATTTTATAGTTAAGAAGAAACCAACTGAGACTCAGAAAGATGAAGTAACTTCCCCAAGGTCACCCAGTAAGACAGTAGTAAAGCCAGCATTAGACTCTAACTAAGCAGGGCTCCAAAGCCTATGGACCTATGGGAGAACATTTCCCAAGGGATTTATGGGGGTGGATCCAGAAAGTGATCCCAGCAGGAGCTGTCCTTACATGCCCACAGTGGAGCCCCAGTGTGGGAATGACGTAAGTGACCAAATGACCAGAGGCACTTCCCTCCCCTTCTCCCAGAGGACAGTTTGTCCCAGCTTGTGGCTGTTCGTCACTCTGCCTCTGACCTAAAGTTTAAAATTTCATTCATAAGTTTGGAACCACAGACTTGGCAGCATGGGAAGGGCCCTCGGAGACCAGGTACTCTAGTCCAACCCCCTCGTATTACAGATGGAAAAAAACTCAAAGCCTCATGAGCGCCACGGACACGCCAAGGTCACAGGAGCAGTTTTCTGTTAGATAGAGGAGTTGGTTTGGGGTCAATGACAGATCATCTTCTTCTGTTATTAACAAACATGGCTGCCCCTTTGAATCACGTGGGGAGCTCTTTAAATATAAAGATTTCTGCCCTCTGCTTTTGGCAATTTAGACTTAGGTTTGCAACAAGGCCTGAGACTCTGAATCTGTAATATGTTCCTCAGGTGATTCAGATAGCACAGGGCCATGGACTGCATTTGGAAGTCCAAGTCCAATGTCCCTTTCATTTGATAGTTTGGGATACTAGGATCCAGCAGGGGACTTGCCCAAAGTCACATGGCAAGTCAGTGGGGCTCTAGTTCAGGCTCTGTGGTCTGAAGCAGGCTGCCCATGGTCAAATTTCAAAAATGGGCCAAGGAAGCTAAACAAGGGAGTTGCCGCGATTTCCCCCAGCTCTTGGTTACTTTGTTGGATCCAAATTAAGACACAGGATGGTGTCAGGTTTTCAGGTTTCGACAAGGTGGGAATCTAAAAACTGAACTCCCAGAGGGAAAAGGAAAAGGCAAGAGGCTATCTTGCAGGCCCGGTGGGGTTTTCCCAGAGACAAACTCTAGACTCCAGGGATTAATGATGTCAGACACCAGCTATCCAGCCGGTCCTAAAGCCACAAGCTACCTGTGTTTTCCATTTCAGGAGAATGCGTAGGGAGGACCTTTCCGGTGTGGGGGAGATGGGGTGGAGTAGGCCCAGCTGTGACTGTGCCACCTGGGGTGGGGCGGTAGACTCCAGGAAGAGCCACACATTCCAGTACCTGGAAGGAAGACTGGGCTGCCTGTGGGAATTAGTCACACCTCTTCAGCACTTTTCCTAAGCCTTTCCTCCCACTTCTCCCTGATTCCTCAGCCCAGAGCTACCGGAGCAGAGAGATTCGCTGCTCCTTTTCCACTTCAGCTGCTCCACCACCTGACTATTCTCTTGTTTTCCTTCCTTCCTTCCTTTTCTTTTATTCTGGAATGGCATCTTGATGTTTGGAGTCAGATGTCCTGGGTTTGAATCTCAGCTCAGCTGCTCCCTACAACCTTCCCCCTCTGACTCTCACCTATAAAAAGGGAGATAATATCTACATTTTCAGACTATGAGGATTAAACAAGATCAAGTAGACACTTAAGAAACAGAAGAGGTTTTCTCAGAAACACTAGATCCTGTGACTCATCAGCGGACCAGAGGAATCTGAATATATATTTGTTGAACTGAATTGAGGTGCCTAAAAAAATGGTTGAGCTTGGCCGGGCGGGTATGGTGGTTCACGCCTGTAATCCTAGCATTCTGGGAGGCCGAGGTGGAAGGATCGCTCAAGATCGGGAGTTCAAGATCAGCCTGAGCAAGAGCGAGACTCCCGTCTCTACTAAAAATAGAAATAAATTATCTGGACAAGTAAATATATATATATAGAAAAAATTAGCTGGGCATGGTGGCGCATGCCTGTAGTCCCCACTACCCGGGAGGCTGAGGCAGGAGGATCGCTTGAGCCCAAGAGTTTGAGGTTGCTGTCAGCTAGCCTGAC
>NW_012151574.1:505174-505663 GCF_000956105.1 Propithecus coquereli | reverse complement strand
CTCATTCTAGCCAGGGCAACAGAGTGAGACTATGTCTCAAAAAAAAAAAAAAAAAAAAAGTGGTCTTGGCCAGGCACAGTGGCTCATGCCTGTAATCCTAGCACTCTGGGAGGCTGAGGTGGGAGGATCGCTCAAGGTCAGGAGTTCGAGACCAGCCTCAGCAAGAGGGAGACCCCGTCTCTACTAAAAATAGAAAGAAATTGGCTGGACAATTAAAAATATATAGAAAAAAAATTAGCTGGGCATGGTGGCACATGCCTGTAGCCCCAGCTACTCAGGAGGCTGAGGCAGAAGGATTGCTTAAGCCCAAGAGTTTGAGGTTGCTGTGAGCTAGGCTGACGTCACTCTAGTCTGGGCAACAGAGAAAGACTCTGTCTCCAAAAAAAAAAAAGAATCAAGGTAAGAAAACTTGAAGGGGTGAGGCAACTATCTGAGAATATCTCCCTTCCCTCCTTCCTCTCCAGGGTGTTTTAGCCCTTGGTAATCAAA
>NW_012151574.1:477915-502180 GCF_000956105.1 Propithecus coquereli | reverse complement strand
TTACATGGGTCTTTGATAAATTTTTTTAAATGGGAAAATAATTAATGGAGGCTAAATATTGAAAAATGTTAATCCTGTCCAACTCCTCATTTCATAAAGACGGAAGCTGAGTTTTAAAGAAGGAAGTGGCTTGCTGGTCACACAGCTGGTAAGCAGTAGAGCTGGCTCTAAAACCCAAGTTCTTTTCCTGGAACCACTTACTTCCCTTCTTTCCAATCTCCTAGGGGAAACCTAGGATCCATGAAGTTGAGGGGTTTGGGTCTGCTGGAGTAGGCATAAAGTGAGTCATCAACTTGCTATTACTCTTTCTCTATTCTTGACTCATTCATCAAAGATTTACTGACTGTCCACTATTCGGACTCCGAGGCAAAGACAGAGATAAAACAGTCATGGCGGTCAGGGTCTGGATTTGCTCCCAGGTACAACTTTAGAACCTGTGCCTTTTTCCAATGGATAGCCACATTTTAGAACACCCACTGCTCTGCCTTCTAAATACGGTTAGACTGTGCCTGAGGGCAGGACTGTCTCATTCCTACCTTTCCTAACCTTCCTGACACCCAGCAGGTGCGAAATCAGTGTTGTAGTGCTGGAAACACCTGAATTCTAATCCCGACTTTGCCACTAACTCTTGTGTCTTTCAGACATTATGTTGCTTTCCTTCTCTGGCCCTTAGTTTAATCATCTTTATAACGGGAAACAGTGGCAAAATCATATGTGGAAGAGCTTGCAGGTTCATTTCAAGTTATCACAGATTTTAACTAGAAGGAAACACTGGGAATCTAGGCTGAAAATAGAGTCAACGTTTAGCACCTGATTAATTTCCAAACATGGTTCTCTTGCCCTAGGCCGCCCCCTTCCCTCTCCCTTTGTCGCCCTCCTTTTCTTTTTTCAAAATTCCCCTCTAGAGGGCGCGCAAGCTCTGCGGCTTTCCTGCCTCTCTTCCGTTCGCCTTCACTCTTCATTCTGCGCATGTGCACAGTTTGCTTCCCGGCGCCCCGTACCTCGTTTAGATGGTTTAGCCAAAGGTTGCGTCCACTACGCCTGCGCAATCCCAACCACGCCCCTCTGCAGCCGTCCCCGGAAACGCTTCCTTCCTACGCGGCCTGTCCTACCGCTGCGGTCGCTGGCGCTTTGCCTCTCTAGGCTGGCAGGGCCTCTCCTCCATGGTCCTGTCTGTCGGCGCAGTTTCGGTAGCCGGCCGGTGAGGCCCGGCCACGCTCGGACGCTTCGATCCTCTAGTCTGTCACTGGTGAGTGGACCCCAGAGGAGCTTGCGTACGGGTAGGGGCCGAGCAGCCATAAGGGGCAGGATTTCCCCTCACTCCGGGAATGGGTCTGTCCGCCCCGCCCTCCCCCCAACTCCTGGAATGGGCTCGCCCCTTGGCCCCAGTCCCTCCCCCCGGGCGGGGCGGCGTTGCCATGGCGATGGACCGCTGGCTCAGGCCCCGCGTGTATCCCTGCAGGGCATGGCGGGCCAGTTCCGCAGTTACGTGTGGGACCCGTTGCTGATCCTGTCGCAGATCGTCCTCATGCAGGCCGTCTATTACGGCTCGCTGGGCCTGTGGCTGGCGCTAGTGGACGGGCTAGTGCGAAGCAGCCCCTCGCTGGACCAGATGTTCGATGCCGAGGTAGGGTTCCCGGGCTGGCGCGGGTGGGGTCTTGGCCTCCTGGAGTAGGCATGTGGTCTGACATTACTGGATTCTAGACCCGGCTGGCCCATCTTCTCGCTTTGTGGCCCTGGGAAAGCGATTTCACCTTTTTAAGCCTCAGCTGCCCCATCCATAAAATGGAATGACTGATGACGGAGAAGCAGATTAGTACAAAGGAAAGCGCACGGATGTTACAAGAAACATGTCTGCGTTCCAGACACCTCTGATACATTTCCTTGTCTGAGACTCTGAGAAAGTGACTTCACTTACCTGAACCCAGGTTCTCAGGTGACACACTGAAGCGGGGTGGATAAAAGAACATTCATGGGAGTACAATGGAAACTGCCTGGACTTTGGGATCAGACAGTCCTCCCTCTAAGTTCCACTTACTAGCTGTGTGATCTGGAGCAAATGTTGTTACTTCTCTGAACTCATTTTCCTGTCAACAAAATCATGAGACTAGTAGCAGAGAGGTCATGGACTACAATGCAAAGAGCCTGTACTTTGGATTCACAAAGGCTTTGGGTCTAATCTAGACTCAAACATCCTAGCTGTGGGACCTTGGGCAGGTTGCTTTACCTTTCTGAGCCTTTTCTCTTCTGTAAAATGGGTGAATACTCCTGCCCTCCTGCCATGTCACCGTCAAAAAAATGTTATGAGGCCCAGAGAGGCCTAGGAGTAAGAAAGTGCTTTATAAAGTGTAATGGAGGCTTCTAAATTGTTGCATCTGAGAGGCAGCTGTGGTATGATAATGAGAACAGTTTTTGGAGCCAGTAGACCTAGGATGGAGTCCTTGCCCCTGCTGCTTATTCTCCGTATAGCCTAGCTCTTGGACAAATTATTATCCCCAAAGAGGTAAGAATGAAAAGAATAATAATAATGGCTTTGTGAGGTTTTCTTAAGGATAATATGAGATTATAGGTGTCACCAGGCACCAGGCTCATGCCTGTAATCCCAGCAACTCAGCAGGCTGAGGTGGGAGGATCACTAGAGCCCAGGAGTTTGAGACCAGCCTGAGCAACATAGTGAGACCCTGTCTCTAAAAAAAAACTGAAAAAAATTAGCCAGGTGTAGTGGCCATGTCTACAGTTTCAGGTACTCAGGAGGATTGCACTCCAGTCTGGGTGACAGAGTAAGGCCCTGTCTCTTGAAAAAAAAGAGAGAGAGAGAGAGAGAAATTGTGGATGTCAAAGGCCTTTCTTTGTAAACTGAAAGTGTGGCGCAGATGTTTGGCATTCAATAGTATTGTGTTGTATAGTGGAGGTTGCACACTCACCAGGTACCCAGTAGTAGCTTCTTAGGAGGCTCTGTCCTCCTAGGAAGGGCATGTGGGAATCTTGGGTCTTGTTGAAGAGCTATCTGATGCACACAACCTGAGTTCTGGACCAAAAGTCAACAAACCGTAAAGGGCGAGGTAGTAAAGATTGTAGGTCACAAGTACTCAGCTCTACTATTATAGCACAAAAGTAGCCATAGACAAATATGTATGTGAATTGATGTAGTTTTGTTTCAATATAACTTTATTTACAAAAGCAAGTGCCTGGCCTGTGGAACCATAGTTTGTGGAACTCTGTTCTAGACCTTACTCTTTTTGTTTATTTATTGTATCACATAGAGCAACTTAATGTCTTGGAGCTTGTAGGTCTTCCTTTGTAAAATGAGAATAATAATCCCTTTCCACCTGCTATGAGGATCAAATGAAATACACAATGGATGTCTGTGAAAGCACCGTGTTGGAAATAGGCTGCCGTACAGATAAAGGGAGGAATTACTATCTTCTGCGCTCTGGGAAGAATGCTTGTTCCTTAGGAGGACTGCTGGGATCCTGGAGCCTGAGGCTCTGTGCCAAGTCACTTCTCCAGCATATTTCCATTTGTGATTCCCCCTCAGATCCTGGGCTTTTCCACCCCTCCAGGCCGGCTCTCCATGATGTCCTTCGTCCTCAACGCCCTCACCTGGTGAGTATCACCAGTTTTGCTATCCAGCTTTTGGGGTCTTAGCACTGGGACTAACTTCCTAGATTTGGACATCAGATAGGCTGGCAATTGTTCCTGGGGAGTGGTAAACTAAAGTGAGTGGCAGAGGACAATTCTGGAACCATTTCTATCATGGGGCTCTTCTCATTGCTATTTTAACTTGTGTGGAAAGCTCTTATGTCAGTATGTATGTGCTGCCTGCAAGACAGCTTCCATCTCAGATCACTACTTCCCTGTTGTGGAGTGAGGTGAGGAAAGGATCAGACTGAGAGTCAGGGGAACTGGCTTCTATTCTTTGTTCGTGTGCCAAGTCACTTCCATCCTCTCTAGGCCTCAGGCTCCCTATCTGTCCATGAGGGGTTGGACTAGGCAACATCTAAGATCACTCATGACCATTGCCTGTCTCTCAAGAGGCAATTTAGCATAGTGATGAAGGTCTCAGGCTCTGGAGGCAGACTCACTTGACTTTGAATTTCAGCTTTACCGCTAGCCTAGTGACTTTGGACAAGTTAATCTATCTAAGCCCCAATTTCCTCATCAATGAAATGAGCCTTATAATATTTCCTACCTCATAGTTGTAAGGATTAAAAAGTTAATTCACAAGAAGTACTTAAGACAATGCCTTGCCCATTATTATTATTATTCTTGACCTTATACTGGAGGTTAAAACTTGGTGGGCTAACTTTGACCTGAATTTGTCTCCCAGATAGGTTTCCTTTGGCTTACACAGATGTCAGCCCACACATGGTGTTTAAAATGTTTTTTTCACTTAGTCGAACATCAGGATATTTTATATAAAAATCCAGATTTCTGACTTGTTTTGAATAGTGGAATGACCAATTGATTTCAGGCCAACCTTCTAGCACGGCAAGATCTGCCTAGGTGCAAGTAGATTTTGCCCCCACTTTAGCTAGAACATGTATGTTTCAGGGTGCCAC
Source organism: Propithecus coquereli (assembly GCF_000956105.1). Taxonomy (NCBI): domain Eukaryota; kingdom Metazoa; phylum Chordata; class Mammalia; order Primates; family Indriidae; genus Propithecus; species Propithecus coquereli. Next base: position 497,618 of record NW_012151574.1, on the reverse strand, counting down.
AGTCCCCACCAATCCCTAAGATCCCCGAGTGATAGTTGCCATTTATCATCAAGCTCGTACTTTTATTTTCTCCTCTTTAGTCTGATTCACTCTTGATATGACCTGTTCCTCTAGGCATCTAATATGGTAACCCTTGCTTCACACTTATCTTACTTCTGACCACCATGTTGTCATCTTAATTGTCCCTACCCCCCAAATAACATAATCTAAGGCCAGGACAACCCAGTGACAACTCCCTGCTGTCCTCTCCCCACAGTGCCCTGGGCTTGCTGTACTTCATCCGGCGAGGGAAACAGTGTCTGGATTTCACTGTCACTGTCCATTTCTTTCACCTCCTGGGCTGCTGGTTCTACAGCTCCCGTTTCCCCTCGGCGCTGACTTGGTGGCTGGTCCAAGCTGTGTGCATTGCGCTCATGGCTGTCATCGGGGAGTACCTGTGCATGCGGACGGAGCTCAAGGAGATCCCCCTCAACTCAGCCCCTAAATCCAATGTCTAGAATCAGGCCCTTTGGACACCCTGCTGGCATTTGGGCCCCCCAATACCTTGGGCTGCTTAGACCCTTCAGATGAGGTCCAGCCCAGGTCTAAGAGGAACCCTGGAAATGTGAAGTCTCTGTTGGTGTGGGAGAAATAATGAGGCCCTGTCAAGAAGGCAGGTAGCAGTCAGGATCACAGCTGTAAGAATGACCTCTGTCTGCTGAAGTCTTGGCATCGGTGAGGTCAGGAAGGGGACCTCTTTGAGGGTAATAACAGAATTGGAACCATGCCACTCTTGAGCCACCATACCTGTCACCAGCCTGTTATTTTTAAAAAGAAAAAAAAAATCAAGGATATCTGATTGGAGCAAACCACTCTTCTGATCATCTGTCTGACCTCCCTGGGACAGCTGTTACCTTTGCCGTGTTGCCGAACCACAGCAGTTCTGTTTGGAGAAACACTTGGTTTCCGGATCCATAGCCACAGAAAGAGATGTAGGTGCAACGGATTAGGCTGCTGTCAGGGAGAGCACGGCAGACGGAGGCATCAAGCACAAGGAAAACGCACAACCTGTGTCCTGTTTCACGCATGTGAGCGTGCACCCAAGAACCCATGACTTTCTTCCAGATCCCTCTCCTGAGCCCCAACCCTGCTGCCAGCTCTCAACATAGCAGGCCATAGGACCCAGAGAAGAATCCCAGCATCGCTCCCAGTCTGACCCTCATAGTAGAGACACTGCCTGTTCTCTAGGACTGACCAGGCACCCCAGCTCCCACTGGACCCCCATTCTTTTTCCTGCCTTATTTGGAATTCTGCAATGGGAAGGGTTTGATGGGTTCCTAGAGGCAAGAAGCCCCGCCTTCCAGCCTGGGCTATACTAATAATGCTGAGGGAGATAGGAATTTGCTGCTAAGGTTTTTCTTTAGGGTAGAGTTTTCTCTTGTGAGGGGCTTGCAGCTGTCCTTCCTATGTACCTAAATACAGTATTTTCCACGGTTCTGCCTGTACTCACTTTGTAATGCTATGGTTGAGGCTGAGAGAGATCAGCACAGCCAGACAAGGGACCTATAAAGAATTATTAGGCCATCTCCTCCGTTCCTGGACCCCAGAGTCCTTCCTCCATTTGGTTAAAATACTAAGTGCAGGAAATGCCTGGGCCCACCCCCTCTACTTGCAGCCTCCAACTATGCCTCCAGTGAGTGTCCATGACTCTTGTGATTCCTTTCCTACTTGCTAATGATTTCTCAGCACGGGCAATGGAGAGCACTGGTCGAGACCCACTCCTGCATCGAAACCATCAGTGTTCCTCTTTCGTTTCTCCAGAGCTTGCCCAAGAGAGCTGTTAGTTTTCAGCTTTCAGTGTTACAGTTACACAGGTGAGGTTTTTTTAAATTTTGTTTTTGTTTTTTTAAATTGAGACAGGGTCTTGCTCTGTCACCCAGGCTAGAATGCAGTGGTGTCATCATAGCTCACTGCAACCTCAAACTCTGGGGCTCAAGCGATTCTCCTGCCTCAGCCTCCTGAGCAGCTGGGACTACAGGCATGCGCCACCACACCCGGCTAATTTTTTCTATTTTTGGTAGAGACAGGGTCTCACTCTTGCTCAGGCTGGTCTTGAACTCCTGAGCTCAAGGGATCCTCCCACCTCGGCCTCCCAGAGTACTAGGATTACAGGCGTGAGCCACCACTCCCAGCTAACATAGATGAGCTTTGCTGTCTCTCTAGGAAGCCTTTCTAACCCCCTGGCTCTCAGCCCTGCAAGTAGAGTAGGGAGACGAGGCTGACAGGATGAGGGGTTTAGAGTGAATATGCCTGGGCAGAGACTGGGAAAATTCTGGGGTGAGACACCTCAGTAACTCAAGGTGCCCTGGCCAAGCTGGAAGGAAACAGCTTGTTAATGGGACACTGTAATCCTGGCTGTAGGGTCCAGGAGGTAAGACCAGCTGGGATGACTTTCCCCAGGGTAGTGGATTTCCCCTTAGATACCACAAACTCTTACAGGCATGTGATAACTTCATTTTGAAAGGCAGTAGAAGACGCTTCATGTGGCTGCTGTCTTCCTTGATCGGCTGTGGTGGTGGTTAGTGTAGCTGTGGTAGGAACACCTTGTGGGGATTCCATTTGAGGTCTTGTGTCCGTTTTTCTGCATATCATCTGTGATGATGACAGATCTCTTTACCTTGGGTGTTAATTTTACTTTCGAAAACTGCCAAAAGTCAGGAAGCCAAATTGTTTTTCAATACTCTAGCAACTGAGTTGAGTGACATTTATGACAAATACATGACCTAATGAGATTTTTGTGGTTTCTAAAGTAACAATCAGAATAGTTTTTAGAAGTGAATTCCAGAGAGGATTGGTCAATGGCAGTGACATGTTTGCCATTTTAATAACGACATCTGTTGAGTGCTTAAGAGGCAGCCAGCAGTGGGTTAAGGGCTTTATGTCTCCTTTCTCACTTAGTCTTCACAACAGCCCTTTGAAGTAGGAAATAACATCATCCATATCTTACAGATGAGGAAACTGAAAGGAACTAACCCAAGGTTACTTGTTGGAACTGGCAGAGCCAGGATCTGGGCTCTGGTAGTGACATTAATAAGCTCATTTTGAAGAGGTCAGTAAGTTAGGGGTGTATAAGTTTTGATTGGTTAAACAATCTATCACCTTACAATCATAACTTCTCATCCTCTTGTTTTAAATATGAAGGATGAAAAGCATTTTATAAGCATTACTAGCTTTCTAAGAGAAGTTGATATGCAGTACATTAAATATGGCCAGAGATTTTCAAGTGATCAAAGGAATGTGGAAAACATTTCCAAAGGATAAGGGATGATACCTAGATCAGAGAGCTACCTCCAGCCCACTACTGAGTTGGCATATCTCTTGACTTTCTAGGAAGTGTGGACCTCCCTTCATCCCACCCACCATGTGAACTGGGGCCATTTGGAGAGAAAAGTAGAGACTACTGCATAGCTGGTACTCAGAATAGTTTGTAACCGTGAAGGAGGACAGGAAAGAAGGATGCCTGGCTCAGAGGGCACTTCTAACCCCTAGCTCTAGGCAGCCCTGTCCAAATCAGGGCCAAATGGCAGCCAGGATGGCAGCCAGCAGGCAGGGTGGAGTAGGAGGCTCTAGGTGGCCTTAAGTCCTGGGGGGTGCACAGCTCAAACAGGGGCCCTTGGACAGAAGTTTCCTTGTACTCCTTCCTTGGTGTCTTCCTGATCAGTTTAACTTCCTTTGGCCAGTCCCAGAGAGCAGTTAGTGCACAGATGTGGAACACATCCCGGTACCTGCAGCCTGGGACCATAGAGCCTCAGAGACAGGGCCTCTGGGGAAGTAGGGCAGGGGGAGTAGGGGTGAATTCAGGGTACAGGAGAGTTCCTCTGGAGAGATTAAAAGCCACTGTCTTGCTTGAGGTTTTCTGTAGGAAAGTAGTAAAGGGTGGTGAAAACAGCATTAAGGCAGGAGAGTAGAGGGAGCTGAGAGTTTTAATCCTCATCTTGTCACCACCTGGGAAAGTCAGTGACAATTATACAGGCCCAGTGCCGGAAGGCTTTAGAGAGCTGCAGTGGGGTGCAGGGTTAAGTCCTGGACTGCCTGTTACTAGCTGTGAGATCCTGGGTAAACTACGTAATCTCCCCCTACCTCGGATTCCTCATGTGTAAAAATAAGGGTAATACTACTACTTATTTCCCTGGGATATTGTGAGGATTCAATGAAATGTCATGTATAAAGCACTTAGCATAGTGTCTGGTATGTAGGAAGTGATCCATAATTCTAAACAGTTACAGTTATTAGGCTGTCATGCCCACCACCCCAGCCCCTCATTCCCCATTTTAAAGAAGAAGAGACACCTTTCTTCTGCACCTCATTGTTTTCAAATGCTAGATGGGGAATAAGCTTGCCTGTGATCTAGGTACCCCTACCAAGTATTGAGCTCCTCCTATCTGCCATGCACTGCCAAGTGATTTATGTGTATTCTCACTTAATCCAATGAGATAGGCATTACTATTTTCCACATTTTGCAGACAAACTGAAGATTAGGGAGTAAACAACTTTCCCCAATATCACACAGCTGATAAGAAGCTAAGCCTGTCTACCTCAAAAGCCTCATCCTCTTTTCATGTTCCAATTATGTTTGAGTAGTATGTGATCTAGACAGTTGGGAGAGGGACAGTCGGGGGAATCCAGATGCCGTCTCAGCAAAAGCTTGTGAATGTGAACATATGCTTGGCTTGCTAACAAGCAGCTAGTTCCCTAAAGGTGGGCAGTTAGGCAGCTGCTCGTACGTAAGTGAGAACCAGGGCTAGTGCTGGCTGCAGGGCTTTATTATGGCAAAGGCCAAACATTTTTTCAACACCCTGCAAACTGGCCTTACCTCCATAAGGCCTGATTCACTTAAAACCCTCTGAAACGGGTATCAGTATCCCTATTTTATGAACAGATAAAATAGGCTTAGAGGGGTCATGTGACTTGTTAAAAGTCACTCAATGTAAGCTCAGATTCAAACACTTTTATTTTTTCCCAGTTAATTGTTAGCCATTTCTGGGGTGACTTCCTATCCAAATCAGTATCTTACTGAGCCCAGAGGAGGAGCCTCAGATCGAAGTGGTTAAACAAAGGGAGGGTGGTAGTGGGGGGACTCCATTTGTGGGACTGTGGGGATAAGGCTGGAAGAAGTGTACTGCTGGGAGTCACTCACCTTCAGGCCTGCAGTCCTGGCTGCCCTGGCCACGCTGGATCTCGGTCTCATCTCACAGCCCCTTGCCACATACTTGGTGGCATCCCCCACGGGCAGCTGGGCCCCAACTCTGGCTCTCTGTGGGGCAAAGCAGAAGTGCCAGTCTCGCCTAGGCCCACTCCATTCCTGCCTCCACTTGGGGCTCCCTGTGCAGTCTCCCACGGAGACTAGTGCGGCCGGCTCCGGTGTGCTGCCCTGACTGCCTACTGATAGCGCGCTGAGGCCAAGTTCATGCAAAGTTGATGGAATGAAAGACAGATTGAGCAGAGGTTAGTTTAAAAACAAAGGTTGACTGGATTGATGACGCCCAGGCAGGGGACTGAAATGGACACTACTCAGGAAATGGGCTGGAGTGCAGGCTGAGCGGGAAGACTGCTGGGAGTGGAGGTTCCTGGGGCGCAGGTGGCGCGGGCAGTGGCGGGGATGGCGGCCGTGGTGGGGAGTGGGGGTACGCACAGTGGCGGAGCTCCGCGTGAAGGTAGCGCGGGGCCGGGAGCTCTGCAGAAGGGAGAGAGCGCGCAGCAGAGGCGCTGGGCCGCCTCGCGGGGGCTGAGCCGCAGCAGTGCCCGACAGAGCAGTCCCCGCGCCATGGCTCCGCCCAGTCACTCTACGGAGCACCGGTGGGGAGGAGTAGTAGCCGGCGGGGTAAGAGGGAGCCCCCCCATCATTTTCCTTCTCTCCCCAATTGGAGCTCTCTTATCACTGTCCTGACTCCCTCCGGGAGGGCTCTGCGCCCCTCGATGGCTCCGCTGCTCCCCCGAGGGTGTCCGCTCTGTGCAGCCTGCCTCCGGGAATATGGAGTCCTCCTGAGAAAATCCGGGCTCCCTCAACTTTTCTCTCCCCCACTGCGTGTTCTGGGCCCTGTGACTCCTACTCACAGAGGTGACTCCAACCAGATGGGGTCGCCAGGGATTGGGGTTGAGGGTGGACATGCCGTGTTACACTGGAGCAGTACGGACGCAGTACTAACTTCCCGCCTGATGCGGAGCTTTCCGTGATCTGTGACTCAAGCAGGGCATATTTGGAGGCCCAGTTGACACCCATTTATTGACATCAGAAGCACCAATAATCAGGGCGCAATGCATGCGCATGAACCACTGGACGCTGGGGCTACTCCGCCCGACCGACCGGTGACTTCTGGGCAGGCTCTCATTTCGCCGTTTTCCTTTCTTGGGAAAACGAGATGGGGAGCAGCCAGGAGACCTAGGTTAGAGTCTTTGCTGCTGCTATTTTCTAGCTAAGTGAGCCTGGGCAAGTTACTTTCCGGCTCGGCGCCGCGGTTTCCCTGGCTGGCAGAGCCATTGTGGGGCGCCGTGCACCCAGGAAGCACACGGCAAATGCTCCCCTTCTCTGACTTCATAGAGAAGAGTGCACCACTCAGGAGACCGGCTCGCGGAGGTGGGGGAGGGGTGCAGCTCGCTGGCTTCTTTGTTCGGTTCTAGACTGACCTTTGGAGCCTGGGGATGGGGGTGGGGAAATCCTGAAGTCGTGACACAGGCTGCCTCCCCGCCTCTGCGAGGGCCTTTTTCCTCCATCCTTCCCAGCCCCACATGAACAGGCAGAGTCAGCGGTAGTATTCTTGGGTGCCATATGGGAGATTTTATTTGCAGACTCGTAAATTTCCCAACCCAACCCCTGGTTCAGCTGATTTTGCGATCATCCACCCTCTGCTCTCGGCTCGCACCTCTGGCTCCATCCCGGGTCACATCACCTGCGAGCAGAGACCTCAGAGTTAGGTGCTAAGATCGCCTCCAGGGGGCGCTGTCGTTCGGGGAGAGGGCGCTACGGTGTCTGTGGCAGTTTGGAGACACTGCTTTTGCTAAAGGGAAAGAGCCTCCCTTAAGCTGGAACCCAGAGAATAATTACCCCCTTCCTTTTATGGGACTTCAATTCTCCCATGGAGGGAGGCTGGAGTATTTTCTTCTTCTTCTTCTTCTTCTTTTTTTTTTGCTAAGGAACTTTTTCATTTAAAGCATGAATAAATCATACATAAATGGAGAGTTGATTTGGTCTAAGAGAGGATGAGGTGCAGTAAAGCCCTACTTGACCACTTCCCCCTCCCACATTTGGAAATCCTTAAACTGCTTACTTAGACCTCTGACTGTGAGATTCAGAGCCACAGCAATTTCCCCCCTTCCTAAGGCCTTTAGGCGACGAGATGACCCACCTCAAAACCCACACTCCAATGCCCCCTGCTTCCCCAGAGCCCCTGGTTGCACCCTGACAGGGCTCAGCCTAGCCATTGCCCTGCTGTGTGGCCTTGGTCAATGGTTTCTCCCTCTCTGGGCATGAAGGCAGAGCCTCCCAGCACTGCCAGACACAGCCCTCAAGACTCTGGAACCTGAGCCCTCTGACTCTACGGCCCAGCTCTGGGCCTGCATCTCCCCCTGGCCTGGCAGGGGTGTTGTCACACCCACCTTGTATGGACGGTACATAGGCAGCTCAAGTGATGCAGAGCAGAAGCGGGTGCAGCAGCGCTTAACCCAGCGCAGAGCGGAGGATCTGCACATCACCCGGGGAGCTGGGATATGGACTCGTGTGGGCAGCCCCTCAAACCAGATCCACTGGTCAGCTACATCCAGCTGCTTCATGTCCCCCATGGGAGTTCTGTGGTGGGGGTTCTTCAGGAAGATGATTTGGGGGTCCTCAGCGAGTAGTTGCCTCCTCCGGGCTCCAGTGTTCAGGCCCCTCGATGTACTTGGGACCTCAGAATCCACCTGTTCTTTCCATAGCACTGCTGCAGGGGACCCCTTTGCCTCGTTTCTCATCCTTGACAGGATTGTAGGCTTCCACTCCTTGGGGTTTGTCTCCTTAGGTTCCCCTATGGACTCCAATTTCCTGGACTTCAGTTCTGGTGTCTTGGGGCACCTAGTCTCCTGGAACTCTTCATGATTTTGTTTCACTTTATTGTAGACATTGTTTTCCCTGGCAGGGAGAGGAAAGGCAATCAGGAGAGCAGGACTAAGGCCCTGGTCCTCTAGCCTAGCTCTGAGACGACTGCTATGCAGCCAGCTCAGGGGAGCCTGTTAAGAAAGCTAGAGAGGGCCTGAAAAGAAACTTCTCTAGTAATCCTAGCACTCTGGGATGCTGAGGTGGGAGGATCGCTTGAGCTCAGGAGTTTGAGACCAGCCTGAGCAAGAGTGAGACTGTCCCTACCAAAAATAGAAAAAAATAGCCAGGCATGGTGGCACACACCTGTAGTCCCAGCTACTTGGGAGGCTGAGGCAGGAGGATCGCTTGAGCCCAGGAGTCTGAGGTCGCTGTGAGCTAGGCTGATGCCATGGCACTCTAGCCCAGGCAACACAGTGAGATTCTGTATCAAAAAAAAAAAAAAGTGGCCACCGCTGATTGAGTGCCTACTCTATGTCAGGCTCAGTCCTGCAAAGTAGGAGGCAGTGAAGCAGCAGAGTGGCTTATAGAACAAGGCTTTGCAGTCACACAAACTGGGACTCAGATCCTGCTTTTGTCTCTTACCATTTGTGTGATTTGTTTTTTAGGTTTTTTGGTTTGTTTGTTTGTTTTGAGACAGAGTCTCGCTCTGTTTCCCGGGCTAGAGTGCTGTGGCCTCAGCCTAGCTCACAGCAACCTCAAACTCCTGGGCTCAAGCAATCCTTCTGCCTCAGCCTCCCGAGTAGCTGGGACTACAGGCGTGTGCCACCATGCCCGGCTAATTTTTCTATTTTTGGTAGGGATGGGGTCTCGCTCTTGCTCAGGCTGGTCTTGAACTCCTGACTTCAGGCAATCCTCCCGCCTCAGCCTCCCAGAGTGCTAGGTTTACAGGTGTGAGCCACCACCCCCGGCCCATCTGTTCGATTTGGGCAAGAAATTTAACCTCTCAGAGCCTTAGTTTCCCTATCTGTAAAACAGGGGTAATTCTATCTACCCGATAGGATTGTTGTGAAGAATAAGCTAAATGGGGAAAAAAAAGTGCTTATTAGCACAGTAGCTGGCACTTAGTAGGTACCTAATAAATGTTAGCTTTCTTAATACTCTGAGGGGACATATGAGGAACTTGAGCCTCAGCAAGATTAACTAGTCGTTAGATTTCAGGGGCCAGTCTGCAGGTGAATCTCTGGGAGATGTTGACTTGGAGGTGGGGAGGAGGAGTGACCCCTCTCACTCAGTGCCCAGGTGGAGACTAGGCCCATGATTGGGTGATAACCATTGTTGTGACCACAGCTCTGATATCAGACAGGAATGGCTTCAAATCCGAGCTCTGCCACTTACCAGTTCAGTTAACTGAGACACGTCACTTTACCGCTTGAGCCTCAGCTCTCCATCAGTAAAATAGGGTTAATAAATACCTTTCTCACAGAGCCTTTGTGAAAATTAGACTGGTGGTTCTCTAAAATTCCTTAGCACACTGCCTGTTCCCAGTAAAGACAGCTACTGGGTCCACCCTGGGGGCCATGGGTGGGCCGAGCTCACCCAGAGGTGATATCGAGCATCTTTGGAACTCTGAGAAGTGAATTCCAACACCTTTTGGCCAGCTTATGCAGGTCTTGGATCCGGCGGTTTGAGCTCTTGAGCAGCTTCAAGAGTGACAAGTTTTTTATCACCTGCCAGGGACGAGAAACCAAAAAAATAGAAGCTTCAGCTCTCCCAGGAAAGCCTCCCACTCCCCTGCCTGTCTCTGGCTCAGCTCAGCTCAGGGCTGAGCCTGCTGACTCCTTCTGGGTCACTCAGCCTGGCAACCAGGAGCAGCACCGCAGGGGTACTTAGGCTCCCCTAAGCTTGGGCCAAAATGGGGCATCTCACCCTTCTAAGTCGGTTCCACTCAATTCCTTTGCTGACTGGCTGCCTTATCTTGTCCTGTGGCTCCTCATCTTGTATCTGAGGGACAGAGAGTGTGAAAGAGGAAGAGAGAGAGAGAGAGAGGACAGAGAGGAGAGAGAGAGAGAGAGAAAATGAACAAAGGAGGAATCCATGCCTTTCCATTTGTCTGAGCATGGTTTGACCAACCCTAGACTGAGAGTGTTGTCACGTTGGTTTGAGAGCAGAACTGGGGAGACCATGTTAACCCTCCTGACATCCCTTCACCCTTCACCATTCCCTTTCCTCCCAAGCTGGAAGGTCTCTGTCCTTGGTAAGGCTGGACCCTTCCTTAAGGCCCCTCTAGGGGGCCCACCCCCAGGGTTCAGTCCAAAGTCCGACCTTGGAAACCATGCTTTTCTTGGGCCTCTTCTTTGCTGATGGACTCATGCTGGGGCTGTGAGGCCTCAAAGATCGATGAAGCAAGACTTGTACCAAGCACCACCTGCACACTGCCCCTCTCAGTTCAGCCAGCACTCAGGCTGGGCAGCACATGGTGGTGCTGGCTTTCCCAGGGTGGGTAGCTGTGACATCACTGAAATGTGACAGCAGCAGGCCTGCATCTCCAAGGAGTGTGTGTGGCAGGGGTGGAGGGTGGAGGGTGAGAAGGAAACTCCCTCTGTAGAGAAACAGACAGGGGGCGACAGGCAGCAGTGTACATTGTCACAACCTCCCTGTGAGGTAAGAGGATTATCTCCTCTTTTTAAATGAGGAAGCCAAGGTTCGAAGAGGTTAAATAATTTACACAGCTGGATAATGGTAAACTTGAAACCTAACCAGGGTCTGAGCGTCAACCCGTGAAACCCAGGTCCCCCAAACTATGCCCATCTATTCATTCATGTCTGTCACGTGTTTGATTGGGCAACTGCTACATGCCAGGTGCTTTTCTAAGCACTAGAATAACCAAGAACTGATACTCTCAAGGAGCTTACATTTTAGTGGAGGGGAAACAACACAGTAAATGTTTAATAATTGGCTCTCTAAAACAAAGGGTATGTGTGTGCATTATAAATTTCACAGATAGAAATCTGGAAATAATAAAATTCTACAATACTGTTTATTGTAAACTCCATTAGCCAATTGCTTCTTTTTTTTTCCAAAATTTTTTTAAGGGGAAGGGGGTTGTGAGGAGGGGTACCCAGTTTCTTTGTTTGTTTTATTGTTGTTGAGACAGAGTCTCACTCTGTGCCCTGAGTAAAGTGCAGTGGTGTCATCATAGCTCACTGCAACCTCAAACTCCTGGGCTCAAGCAATCCTCCTGCCTCAGTCTCCCAAGTGGCTTTGGGACTACAGGTGTGCGCCACCATGCCTGGCTAATTTTTCTATTTTTTTGTAGAGACAGAGTCTCACTCTTGCTCAGGCTGGTCTCGAACCCCTGAGCTCAGTCAATGCTCCCACCTCGGCCTGCCAGAGTGCTAGGATTGCAGGTGTGAGCCACCACGCCCAGTCCCTTATTATCTTTTTAATGTCTGTAGAGTCTGTAGGGATATGCCCTGTTGCATTCCTGATGTGGATAGTTTAAGTCTTCTCTCTTTTTTCTTTGTTAATCTTTTTTTAAAAATAAATTTCATTGTGTATATTTGAGGTTTACAACATGATGAGACAGTAAAATGGTTATTATAGTGAATCAAATTAACATACCCACTATCTCACATAGTTATTTTGTGTGTGTGACAAGAACAGCTAAAATCTACTTATTTAACAAAAATCCCTAATATAATCCAATTTTATTAACCACAGTCCTCACGTACATTAATTAGATCTGTAGATTTGTTCATCCTATGTATCTGTTACTTTGTATGCTTTGAGCTACATCTCCCCATTTCCTCACCCCTCCCTCCCTTGCCCCTGGTAACCACTGTTCTATTTTCTATTTCTGTATATTTGACCTTTTTGTTTTGTAAAGATTCCACATACAAGTGAGATCATGAAATATTTTCCTTTCTGCGTCTGGCTTATGTCAAATTTGTTAGAGGTTTGTGAATTTTATTGATCTTTTCAAAGAAATAACTTTCTGTATCATTCCTTTTTCTCTATTGTTTTACCACTTTCAATTGCATTAACTTTTACTTTTGGGGGGTTTATTTTGCTCTTCTGATTCTAGTTTCTTAAGGCGAGAACTTACAGTATTGATTAGAGGCCTTTCCTCTTTTTATTTTTATTTTTTAATTAATTTAATTTTTTTAGAGATGGGGGTCTCACTATGTTGCTCCTGCTAGAGTGCAGTGGCTATTCACAGGCCCGATCATGGTGCATTACAGCCTCAAGCTCCTGGCCTCAAGTGATCCTCCTACCTGAGCCTCCCGAGTGGCTGGGGCTACAGGCTCATGTCACCATGCCTGGCTAATTTTTTCTATCTTTAGTAGAGATGAGATCTCGCTATGTTGCTCAGGCTAGTCTCCAATTCCTCTACTCAAGTTAGCCTCCCAAAGTGCTAGGATTACAAGCATGAGCCACCACGCCCAGCCTGCTTCATGTAATTGAAGGTCTTTTGTTGTTTGGTACATACACATTTATGATTGCTATGTCTTCATTGTCTTTTTACCCCATTATCATTATTTTATGTCCCTTTTTGGCCCCGGTGATTTTCTTTGCTCTGCAGTCTATTTTATCTGATATTAACGTAGCCAACTCTGCTTTCTTTTTATTAATCTTTGTATAGTATATCTTTTTCCATCCTTTTATGTTCAGTCTACCTATGTCATTATATTTGAAGTGAGTTTCTTGTAGACAGCTTATGTTGGGTCATTTTTTCTTACTCCATTTGCCAGTCTCTTGGAGTTATAAATTATGTCTTTAGAGCATTTACAGTTAATGTAATTATTTGTATATTAGGGATTAAGACTGCCATTTTATTGTTTGTTTTCTGTTTGTTCCCTCTGTTTTTCATTCCTTTCTTTTACTTTTTTACCCTTCCTGTAGGTTACTTAAATAGTTTTTAGAATCCCATTTTTATCTATCTATGTTGGGGTTTTTTTTTTAGTGTATCTCTTTATATAGGTTTTTTAGGGGCTTCTCTAAGTATTACATTATACATACATAATTTATCACAGTGTACTAGTATTGACACTTTTGCTACTTCAAGTGAGGGAGAGAAGCCTTACCTCTATTTAGGTGCTTTTACCCTTCCCCTTGTATAATGTAATTGTCTTAAATATTGTCATTACATACATTGAGAACAACATCAGGAAATAATTTATGCTATAGCCATCAGGCACAATTTAGAAAATGCAAGTGAAGGATAGGCTATTATATTTACCCATATTTTTATTCTTTGCATTGTTGTTTCTTCATTCCTGATGTTTCAGGTTTTCTTCTTTGATCATTTCCTTTGTTTGAAGAACTGCCATTAGCCATTCTTTTGGGGTATAGTAAGTCCTCAAATAATGTCATTTTTGTTCAATGTCATTTTATAACAACATTGATGAGAAAACAAATTGATTCCCAGCTGTGGCCACTGTCTGCATGGAGTTTGCACATTCTCCGTGTCTATGTGGGTTTTCTCCAGGTACTCGAGTTTCTTCCCATACCCAAAAGATGTGCATGTTAGGTTAACTGGCATATCTAAATGTTCCTAGTATGAGTGACTGTGTGTGTGTGAATTGCTCTATGGTGGAATGGCATCCTGTCCAGGCTTGGCTCCCACCTTGTGCCCTAAACTGCTGGGATAGGTTCTGGCCACCCAGGACACTGAACCGGAATAAGCAAGTTGGAAAATGAACAAAGGAAGGAATACACATTATTGCAAAATAAAAATTTGTAAAGTATACGATAATCATAAAATGTAAAATAAATGATGTGGTATGAAAGTTGAGATTTTCCTGGTTCTTGGTATGGTGAGTTACTTCTATAATAACTTAGACATTTCAGATATTATGTTATGAGACTCTGGATCTCATTTACATCTTCTGTTTAACAGACCTCTGCTGAAACTGGGCTGGCAAAATATGGGGGGTACCAACCCTTTACTGTCGGGTGGAAGCGAAAGCCCAGGCTTGCTACGTGACCTCCATTGACACCACCCTGTAGGATAAGGGGAGGGTCACCCCATTATGGCTGGGAAGAGGTGGAAATCTAGGCCCCACAACTGGGAAGGGAATGGAGCTTCTTTACTGCTGGCTGGGGAGGGCAGCTCAGGCTCTCCACATGGCCTCCACTGATATCATGGAGGAGGTGGGGAGGGTGCTTAGTTACTGCTGGGCAGTAATGAAAGCCCAGGTTCCCCACTCGGCCTTCTCTGACACCATCTGAAGGTGAGGGGGAAGAGCATTTTGTTATTACCAGACAAAGACTGAAATCTATGCTTTCTCCTCTGCCTTAGCTGATAGAGTCTGGGAGTGAGATTTTTTTCCGTGGGATTTTGCTGGAGGCATTTAATGTCAAAAGGTATTCGTCTTGGTAGGGTTCCCCTTTCCCAGTCTTTTAACAAGAGAAATCGGGCTTTTTGTGGGGATATTTTTATCTGTGACTGTTTGGCATTTCTAGGTTGCAGGCTTTTCCAGTGCCCTAGTGAAAATAAAAAACCCAGAGACTCACTACTGTATCATTCCTCCAGTACTGGGGTTTCTAGTTGTTCTGCCTTCTTACATTTGTTTTATATATAATGTCCAGCATTTTAAACTTTACTTAGTGGCAGGGATAAAAAGGAATGCGTCGGCCGGGCATGGTGGCTCACGCCTGTAATTGTAGCACTCTGGGAGGCCGAGGCGGGCGGATTATTTGAGCTCAGGAGTTCGAGACCAGCCTGAGAGACCCCGTCTCTACTAAAAAAAATAGAAAGAAATTATCTGGACAACTAAAAATATATAGAAAAAATTAGCCGGGCATGGTGGCGCATGCCTGTAGTCCCAGCTACTCGGGAGGCTGAGGCAGGAAGATTGCTTGAGCCCAGCTTGAGGTTGCTGTGAGCTAAGCTAACGCCACAGCACTCACTCTAGCCAGGGTAACAGAGTGCAACTCTGTCTCAAAAAAAAAAAAAAAAAGAATGCATCTACTCCATCTTTTCTAGAACCAGAAATCCTTTTTTCATTTATACTCTCCTTATCCCTATAAATCCAAGGTGGAGATGTTTCTGAATATATAATCTTTTTAAAAACTTGTGGATCAGTTTGATTCTTATTTGATTCCACTCAGTTAGATAAAAGACATGCCCAGAAATTTCTCTGAGATAAGTAAGCCTTTCTCTACTGTAGGCTTCTGCTGAGATGGCTAAGCGACAGCAATCACATTTAAGATTTCTAGACTCCCTGTTGTTTGATTTAGAGGATCTGGGAGGCATACTCTGGGGCACTGCCTTAAATCTTTCTGAGATGTTAACGAAAGACTTTGCAGTAATATTCCTAGTTTCCTATTTGGACCAGGTTTTCCTGGCCGTATCCCGGATTTGAGTTTTGCTAGAAAGCCGTTTTTTAATTTTGCCATTTGGACAGGCTGAGCATTTTCTAAACCATGAAGTCTTGGCTCTTTCATGTTTAACATTCCTTCCTTTTAAAAAGTTCAGGGTTTCTCAGCCTCAGCACTATAGATATTTTGGGCAGGGTAATCCTTTGATGTGTGTTGGGGGCAAGGGGTAGGGGTGGTTTGAGAGGGGCTGTCTTACTAACTAGATGCCAGTAGCAACCTCCCCAGCTTTGACATCCAAAATTGTCTCCAGATGTTGCCAAGTTGTCTCCTGGGAGGCAATATCACTCTCACTTGAGAACTGTTGCTGTAGTTTATCCTCCTCCTGCCCTTTACTATAAGCAGCAAAGAGAACGCAGGTGACATCATCAACACTTTGCTTGGAAATATCCTTAGCTAGATCACCCAATTCATTAGGCACATTTTCTATTTTTCACTCTATTGCAGGCAACAGGGTTGCTAAACTTTGTGCCACAACATAGTTTCCAATAATGTCTAACTCATTTTCTTGCTGCCCTTACTGCCACCTTACTCGAGGCCCAAGGCTTCCGTGAACAGCTTCTTCAAGGCACTTTAGGTTTTTACTACACTCTTCTCAAAGCTCAATTCTAATGCCACTTCCACATTTTAGAGTGCTGTTACAACAGCACTCTACCCTAGTACCAAAACCTCTATATGTTCTCTATTGCTACATAACAAACTATCCCAAAATTTAGCAGTTTAAAACAAGAAGTATTTATTATCTAAAAGTGAGCATTAGGAATCCAAGAGCGTTTTAACTGAGGGGTTCTGCCTCAGAGTCTCTCACAAAGTTTCAGTCAAGCTGCTGGCCTGGCCTGCAGGCATCTCAAGGCTCTATTAGGGCCAGTGAATCTGTTTCCAAACTCACTCATGTGAGGCCTCAGTTCTTCACTGGCTGTTAGCTGGAAGCTTCAGTTCCTTGCCATGTGGGCCTCTCTATAGGACTGTTGACAATATGGCAGCTTGCTTCCCTAGAGCGAGTGACCCAAGCAACAGAGAGAGAGAGTACATACCCAAAACAGAGGCTGCAATCTTTTTTTTTTTTTTAATTTGAATTTTGGAAGTAACATATCATCATTTTTGCCATATCCTATGGTCACATACAGTAACCTTGATACAGTGTGGGAGAGGACTGCACAGGTATGAATAATGAAGGCAAGCTACTCTGGGAGATGTTTTGGTGGCTGACTGCTACATTTCAATTTTATTTAATTCAAGATATTTTGTCTAATTTCCCTTTGGACTTCATCTTGGACTTATGTTTTATTTCCAACATCAAGGTTGTTTTTCGGTTGTCTTTCTGTTATTTGTATTTTAATTCTGTTATGGTCATCAAGCATGTTTTATATGATTTAAATTCTTCTAAATTTGTTGAGGTTTGTTTTTATGGCCCAGAATATGATGTAGCTCATTGACTTTTGTATGTGTAGTTGAAAAGAATGTTTATTCTCCTGTTGCTGGGTAAAGTGTTACGAAAATATCAATTAGGACACTTTAGTGATGGTGTTAAGGTTTTCTGTATACTTATTTTTGGTCTACTTGTTTTATTGATTATTGAGAGAAGTGTTGAATTCTTTAAATGCAACATAGATTTTTCTATTTCTTATTTCAAGTCTATTGGCTTTTACCTCATATATTTCTGAAGTTCTGTTACTAGATATATACACATTTATGGTTGGTAAGTTTTCTTGGTGAATTGAATCTTTTATCATTATGTAATGTCCCTCTTCATCCCTGCTAATAGTCCTTCTTCGGAAGTCTACTCTGTCCAAGATTAATATTGCCACTCCAACTTGTTCATTAGTGTCTGTGTGGTATATCTTATTCCATCCATTTGCTTTTAGCCCATATATTTCTTTACATTTAAAGTGGGTCTTAGGACAGCATATTATTGCCTTTTACTTTTTTCTCCAATCTTCTAATTTCTGTCTTTTAATCTGGTGTCTTTTTATTGATACGCTTGGATTAAGATCTTCCATTTTGCTATTTGTTTTCTATTTTTCCATCTGTGCTTTTTTCCTTTTTTCCTTCCTTGCTTTGGATTAATTGATTATGTTTTGAAAGGGAAAGCACCCAATCTCATGGGTGCTGAAAGTAGACAATGAGATTTATTACATCATATTGAACCAGTTTATTACTCATACACAGCAAACAATGCGAACATCAGCATAATTGTATTGGTTTCCCTGGCCCTATGTCCAACGGGTGGTGTGGTGAGCCCAGATACATGATACACACATGGTGGGTTTGCATTGTAGCTGAGGAACCCAGGCCCAGCACTCTTTATAGCAAGCAGTAAGCAAGCCTGCCTTGGTCTGAGAAAGATATTATCTCATCTCTCAAAATTGCCAGCTGTATTAACAATCCTGAGCAAGGGCCCAGGTGAAAGACAGGTCAGGGCTTTGCAATCTTGACATACTCAGCAAGTCATGTTGAACACAAGAGGCCTAGGGAGGATGCCTCCTAATGTTTAAAAAAATTACTATATATATATTTTTAATTTTTAAAAATAAATTTTATTGTATATATTTAAGGTATACAACATGATGTTATGGAACACATACAAGATAGTAAAATGTTACCATAGTGAAGCAAATCAATACATATATCATCTCACATAGTTACCTATTTCAACATGTTTATGATTCCATTTTACTTCCATTATTGGCTTGTTACTTATATTTTTATTTTTATTATTTTTTTTTTTTTTTGAGACAGAGTCTCACTCTGTTGCCCAGGCTAGAGTGCTGTGGCATCAGCCTAGCTCACAGCAACCTCAAACTCCTGGGCTCAAGCGATCCTCCTGCCTCAGCCTCCCGAGTAGCTGGGACTACAGGCATGTGCCACCATGCCCGGTTAATTTTTTCTATTTTTAGTTGTTTGGCCAATTTCTTTCTATTTTTAGTAGAGACGAGGTCTCACTCTTTTTCAGGCTGGTCTCAAACTCCTGAGCTCAAAGGATCCGCCTGCCTCAGCCTCCCAGAGTGCTAGGATTACAGGTGTGAGCCACTGCGCCCGGCCATTACTTACATTTGTAAAAAAATTTTTTCTTCATGGTTGCCTTTGAATTTATAATATATGTCTTTAGTTAATCACAGTCTATCTTCAAATATTATACCACTTCTTATATAGCATAAGGATCCTTTGACAGCATAGTTCCAATTCCTCCAGCCCATCATTTTTATTATTATTATTGTCATACATTTTACTTTTGTATATGCAATAAACCCACAGTGGATTGTACTCTTTTGCTTTAGTCAAGCAATTACCTTTTAAGGTGATTAAAAATCACAAAAATGTCTGCTATATTTACCTTTATTTTATCCATTGCCAGAGATCTTCATTTCTTTATGTACATCCAAGTTTCTCTTGGATAGCATATTTCTTCAGCCTACGGAACTTCCTTTACCATTTCTTATAGTGCTGGTCTGCTGGTAATAAACTTTCTCTGTTTTTGTTTATCAGAAAAAGTGTTTGTATCTCCATGTTTGAAAGATATTTTTGCTAGGTATAGAGTTTGGGTTAACAAGTCCCCCCTGCCCCAGCATTTTAAAGATATCGTGCTGTTATCTTCTGGTCATAAAATTTCTGATGAGAAATCTGCTGTAATTGTCATCTTTGTTCTCTGTAGGTAGCATGTCTTTTTCCTTCAAGATTTTTCTCTTTATCTTTGGCTTTCACAAGTTTGAATGTGATATATTAGGTTGTATTTGCATGTGCTTATTTGTTGTGTGTGTTTGTGTATTTAATCTTCTTCAGATTCTGTGGGTTTCTTGGCTCTGCGGTTCAATAGCTTTCATTATTTTGGAAAATTATTGGCTATTATATCTACACATATATTTTTTCCCCTCTGTTTCTTCTCCTGGGATGTGAATTACTCACTCATATGTTAGTGCTTGGTTATTTTGTTCTGTTTTTTGTTTGTTTGTTTCACTCTTTTTTTCTCTTTTTGTTTCAGCTTGAGTAGTCTCTGTTGACCTATCTTCAGTCTCACTGGTTCTTTCCTCAGCTGTGTTGAGTTTACTGATGAGTCTGTCAAGGGCATTCTTCATATCTCTGTTGTGTGTGTTTTTTTTTTTAATTTCTAGCATTTCCACATGACTCTTTTTTGATGGTCGCCATATCTCTGCTGTGATTCCCCTTCTGTTCATTCATGTTGTCTACATGTTCCATGGGAGCCTTTCATATTAGTTAAAATTGTCTTAAGTTTTCTGTTAGATTACTATAACATGTTGGTCTGGCATCTGGTCCTGCT
>NW_012151574.1:458555-477630 GCF_000956105.1 Propithecus coquereli | reverse complement strand
TTTAGTAGAGACGGGGTCTCGCTCTTGCTCAGGCTGGTTTCGAACTCCTGAGCTCAAACAATCGGCCCGCCTCAGCCTCCCAGAGAGCTAGGATTACAGGCGTGAGCCACCTCGCCCGGCCTGTATTATAAGTTTTGATTGATATTTGGGACGTCGGACAGTAGGGACTGAGTTTCCTATTATTTATGACTGAAAATTGTCACATTTCTGTTAGGCCGTGAGTGTGGAGGATTGAGTCAGTCTTGTCAGGAGTTGAATTAGGTTTGGGTTTTGTTGTTTCCATGCTTACTACAGTGTCTGTGGCTCCTGTGGATTCTCTGCTCTCACACTAGCCACGCTGGGCCTTAGCAATCAATAAAAATTTTAGCTGAACTCTCTTTACCAATTTGGGTGGAGACCTTGTCTCCCTCCTGCTTCACAAGTGAGCCAGTGCCTGCATCCCACCTCTTTTTGGAGGTTCCCATCCTTTGGAATTCAGGTTAATTGGCTGCTCTGCAACCTTAGCTCTCTGATGGGTTTGACAAAAGTTATGATTTTGTAGATTGCCCAACATTTAAAAAAAATTGTTATTAGCGTGGTAATGATGCTCTTCCTAGATTTCTGCATCTTAGTTGGAAGCCAGAAGTCTTAAGCCATCTCCTCTTTCACTGCTCTTTTCAACTCCTTTGGCCATCCACTTCTGGCCTGCTGCTTGGGTCTTTCTCTTGGGTAACACCCTTCCAGCTTAGCAGCTCTAATTATTTTCAGCTTGGATGTTTCCCCCTCTCCACCCTTCTGTGGCAAATATCTGGTGAAAAGAAGGGAAGGAGGCTACTAATCTTTCTTCAGCTTGAGCTCAAAATAATCTGTGGAGTCCCATTCCCAGGGATGTTTGAAAATGGGGGAGATGACTTTGGGAGCTGAGCTCTCATCCACTGTACTCCTGATTTGGTCTCATTCTTCTGTGCTAGAAAATGGGATGAAGTATCTACTCTATCCATAAATGAGAAATAAGAATCTCACTGGCTAAAATATTTCTGGGAACATGAAAACTACAACAGGATAAAAGGGGGCAGGCTGGGAGTAGTGGTTATAAGCACGGTCTCTGGAGGCAGCCTGCCTGGGTTCAAACTCCAGCTCCATCACTTACTGGCTATAGGGCTGTTCCTTCACCTCTCTGTATCTCAGTTTCTGTATCTGTAAAATGGAAATAGCAAGAGAATGATTGGTACATAATAAGCTCTGTAGAAGTGGTAACAATCAGGGCTCACTTCCTTTAATTTCAGAAATTCATGGAAGAAAACAGTTCCCTCCTTTTCTCAGAACCTATTACAATCAAAACAGCTAATGTTCATTGAGCATATCAAAGTGCCCAAGTCCTATACTAAGCATTTCATATGAATTTCCTCATAAAAGGTAGGGATTAATTATTCTTACATAATAGGTAAGGAGATCAAGGATGAGAGAAGTGTTTACCCAGCTGGCTAGAGGCAACAGGAAGTTTACAACCCAAGAGGGTCTCACTACAATGCCTGTGCTCTTAACCATCACACTTGTTGCCTCCCACAAACTAGTTTCCAGGCTTGTGAACTAGTGGGAAAGCTGCTTGCTGTATTTATCTGACAGGGTTGTTTCGAGATCCCAAAGATATAATGTAAGAGCCAGTGCTTTAAGTATTTGTACACAGCGTTGGTTCCCTGGCAGGGAAACCTGAATGTGTCATGCCTTTTCACATCCTCATCCCTCTGCACGTGCCCTTCCCCGCTTCTCTGCTTGTTGAACTCATTTCTTCAAGACTCAGCTCAGATATCAGCGCCTGGATTTTATTCTAACAATGGAAGATTCGAGCAGGGGGTGCACATCAGACTTGGGTTCTGAAAAGACGTCTAACTGCTGTGTGGGGAATGGAGTGTAGCCGGGCCAGAGTGAGTACAGGAAAATCAAATAGAAGGCTACTACGGTAGGAGCCCAAGCGAGAGACCGTGGTGGAAACGGAGGGGAATGGTGGATGGAAAGATATTTAGGAAAGAGAATCGACAGGAAATGGAGGTGTATTTTAATGCGGGCAGCAAGGGAGAGGGAGGTGCCAAGGATGACTCCTAGTTCCTGGCTCGCTCACGGATATTTGTTGAATGATCTAGTGACCCCCACGACAGAAGCATTCTCAGACGGACCCCGCGCCCCTCGCGCCGGTCCCCGCGCTGCTTCCTGAGCTATGACCACCAGGGGATGGGTATGAAGGGAGGAGGAAGAGAATGGGCACGGAGTCTTGGTCCGGGAGCTGCTAGATTGGGCACTTCTAGCATTGTCCTGAGCGAGGAGGCGCTGCGAAGGGGGCAAGCGTTTCCCCTCTCGGCCTGCAGTTTCCTCCTCGCCCCTCCACCCTCGCCAGGCCGGACCTGCAGGGCCCCGCTCCGCACTGTTGAGGTGCTGGCTCCTTGCCAGCGTCTGGGGGCGAGGCGCAGCGGCCCACCCCTTGGGCCCTGACCCGCCCGGTCTCGGCGCCCACCCCGCCCAGTGCGCTGGTAAAGTGGGCGGCGGCTCTGCCTAGACCCGGAGCCAGGAATCAGGGGCAGCCGGGTGAGTCCCGGGCTCAGGGGGTCCTCCACCGCAGTGCACCTGCCCTGCTGGGCGGCTCCGGGTCAGTGCCCTGCCACGCTCCGGCGGGTTCCCGGCGTGCGCCTTCTCCAGCAGTATGCGCGCGTACGCGTGGCGAGTGTGGCCGAGGTGCCGGGAGTCCGGGTGCGGGTGCGGAGCCGCCGCGTGGGCGCTGCTAAGACCCTGAGCGCAGCAAGTGTGCGTGGGCGGAGAGCCGGCGCGGGTGCCCGCCGCGGGGCTGCGCAGGGCGGGGGCGCAGCAAGTGCATCTGAGCGTGCGGAGACCAGCGCACGGGCGTCGGCGGCGAGGGTGGTGTGCCGAGGAGTCGGGCCGCTCCGAGGGAGGAAGGATGCGTGCGGGGAACTTTTCGACCGCCCTGGAAGTACGACTAGTCGCGCTCCCAGGGGCTGCCTTTGGCCGCTGGGCGAGAGGCGGGCGAGTGTGCCCGCCGCCGCCCCTCCCCCACTTCCGCCTCCCGCCTCTTCCTCGTTCCCGGCTCCCAAGGCCCGTCGGTCCCGGGGGAGACCCGGAGGCGCAGCCCCACCCCGGCCGGCGCGGCTCGCTCCCACGCCCCCGCCGCCGCCTCGCCTTAGCGGACAGTCTGAGTCAGCGGGGGCGCCAGGCGCTGCAGGTAGGGGCTCTGGCGACGGTGGGCGCAGGTGCCGCGGGGGACAGCGGAGGGGACAGGAGCACGAGGGGAACGGCCTGGGGGAGCGCCCTTCTCCGCGCTCCTCCCTTCCCCCGCCGACGCGGCGTGTCCCTTTTTAGGGAATTCTTTCCCTCTCGCTTGCTCCAGTGCGGGTGGGGCTGAGACCGAGAGGGAGTTCTCCATTTCACCGGCTCTTGCCCGGGCCCCTCGCAGCCTCCTGCCCCCAGATCTCTTCGCCCCCCTCCCCAGCACCCCATAACCTTGTAAACAACTCCCTTCCTTGCTCCAGCTCGGCTCCGCGGCCCCCCGGAGGGCAGCCCCTTCAATCTCCGTAGACCGGTGGGACTAGGGGGAGGGGAAAAGAAAGGGGGCGTCCCGGAGCCCCTAGTCCGCGTCGGCTCCCCCCACCCTCTGTATCTCCCTTCCCCACCCCCCTGCTAGAGCAGACTGCCCCAAGGTCCCTGGGTATTTTTAGCGTTGTGACCTGGGCGGCAGCTCTGAGAGCCTTTCCCAGGAATCAGCGTCAGTGCCTCCCTCCTCCACGTCCAGCCCGCGGCCACACGGTCTCCCCACACTTCGTGGCCCTGCCTGGCCCACTCGGGTTTGGGTCCCGCTCAGCTGCCCCATCTGGGGCTGGCCAGGGTCTGGGATGCGCTGAGTCCGGATGAGGTGGGGAAGGCAGTGTGCAAAGGATGACGACCAGATCCTCAAGCTAGAAACTCCCCTGCCTCTGGCGATGGGCTCCGAGCAGAATGCCAGGAAGGAGATGGAGCGAATAGGAATGAAAGCAGAGGGCCTGGCGTGGCCCAGAGCTCTGGTGTTCTGGAAAGCTCTCAGCACTGGAGGTCAGGAGATCTGGTCTGAATTGGACCCAGGACCCGCCCTTCCAATTGTTCCTCACTGACTAATGGGGAGATAAGACAGTGAGATGTGAAACAAAGAGCTCAGAGAGTTCGGGGAAAAGATGGTCATCTCCTAAATAGCTCACCTTCCCAAGCAGCGTCTTGTGTTTGAGGTAGGTAGGATGATTATGCCATTTTCAGATGGGGGGACTAAGGCTAGAAAGATGATTTCCTTAGGGGCAGAGCCCAGTCTGGAAGTTAGGCCTGTGACTTCAGAGCAAGGGGTTGAAGGGGATGGGGGGGGGGTGTTTGCAGAGAGAGAAAGACAGGGAGGAGGGGTTGCTTTAGCTTTTGTCTGAGTTTTGAAGGATGAGGAGGAACCAGAGTTGCAGCACTAGAGGAAGAGGACCCTCCACTCCAAAATCTCTATCCTATCATCCTCCCTGGCCTTCTGAAGGGAGCTGGGTCCATTAAGTTGAGAAAGTACCTCCCTCATTTGGGCTGAACCAGCCCCATCCCTCCAACCGCTCTTAGAAGGGTACGACACTGAAAGTTGGCCATAGGCTGTGTTTCCTGAATACAGAGGACCTCTTTTGCAGTGCCTGGAACTGACATCCCCTTTGTGAAGCTAGGGCAAGCCCTGCCTCTGCATGAGACTTGAAGTTTGTGGGATGAACTTGGTTTCAGGGAAGGGGAAAGAGGTAGCCAAGGCCAGAGGTGTCCAGGCTGGAACCAGAGGTCCCACTGCTGGGATGCTGGCTGCAGTGGGGCTCCCTATGCCCAGACCCCCAGTACCTTCTCTCTCGACTTCACAGCTGTACTTGTCTTCCTTCTTTACCCTCCAGGAGCTGATATGGACCCAAATCCTCGGGCAGCCCTGGAGCGCCAGCAGCTCCGCCTTCGGGAGCGGCAGAAATTCTTCGAGGACATTTTGCAGCCAGAGACAGAGTTTGTCTTCCCTCTGTCCCACCTGCATCTCGAGTCACAGAGACGTAAGTCCTGAGGCGAGGGACTAGGGTAGGGTAGGAAGGATGTCTTGTGGATCTTGAATCTTGGGGACCCCCTCCCCTCTTATTTTCTTGGCCTTCTAAACTCCTCATTTGGGACCTGACAGGTAACTGTCACCATTCTGTTGGCTCCAGCCTGGGTCCTCCTGACTTGCCCCCTTCTTGATCTGTAGCCCCCATAGGTAGTATCTCGTCTATGGAAGTGAACGTGGACACGCTAGAGCAAGTAGAACTTATTGACCTTGGGGATCAGGATGGAGCAGACGTGTTCTTGCCTTGTGAAGATCCTCCACCAACTCCCCAGACGTCTGGTATGCCCCTCTGCTTTGGGGACTTGGGCATTAGTCAGCCACAGCCGGATGCTCGGGCTCTGAAATGAGGCTGCAAGGCTGGGCTGGGGAAGTATACACGTAGGGGCTGGAAGTGGGTGTTTCTACCAACAAAACAGCTGCCTGCTCTGATTTTAGGGAAGTTGACCCTGAGGGGAAACTGGGTTACAGATCCCCAATTCAAAGTTCTAGCAATGGTTAATCCTTAGCCTTTTAAATTTTACATTTGTGAAATTAATATATTTGCTTACTATAATTAAAGTAATACAAAAATATAATTTTTATATTTTAAATTTACAATTTAAGTAGTTTTATTCATCATAATGATATTAATACTTATTGATCACTTTACTACGTTCCTTATGTTGTGCTAAAGTACTTTACACATATTATCTCAATCCTTACAATGTCCTCTCAGGGCAAGCGATATTATCCCCATTTTATATAGAAGGAAATTAGGCTCAGAGAATTTATTTTTTTTTCTGTTTTTTTTTTTTTTGAGACAGAGTCTCACTCTGTTGTCTGGGCTAGAGTGCCGTGGAGTCAGCCTAGCTCACAGCAACCTCAAACTCCTGGGCTCAAGCGATCCTCCTGCTTCAGCCTCCTGGGTAGCTGGGACTATAGGCACGCACCACCGTGCCCAGCTAATTTTTTCTATTTTTAGTTGTTTGGCTAATTTCTTTCTATTTATAGTAGAGACGGGGTCTCACTCTTGCTCAGGTTGGTCTCGAACTCCCGAGCTCAGGCAATCCTCCCGCCTTGGCCTCCCAGAGTGCTAGGATTACAGGCGTGAGCCACCGCACACAGCCAGGCTCAGAGAATTTAAATCACATAGCCAGAAAATTGAAACGCTGGGATTCAAATCATGTCTGTCTGACTCCAACACCCGTATACTTAACTTGTAAGATATTCTCTTATTTAAAACTGCAACTCTTTATTGATAGCCTACTATGTCAGACATTTTCTAAGCATTCTTAGATTTTTGTCCTCAAAACCCTTTGGGAATGTAGGTACTCCCCCCCCTTTTTTTTTTTTTACAGAGGAGGAGCAGAGTCCTTGAAAGGGAAAATGACTTGCTCAAAGCTACAAAGCAGCAAGAAGTGATGTAGGTAGAACTTGAACTCTTGCATCGATTGACCTGACACAGACACAGTGTAGTGCCATGGAAGGAGCTGGGAGTCAGGAGGTGGAGGTCTTAATCCTGGCTCTTTGCTGGGCTGGCAAAACGCCTTTGAACAAGTCCCTGCCCCTCTCTGGGCTTCAGTTTCTCCTGGCTGGGTAATCTCTAAGAGTCCTCTGAAGTGCTCTTTTGGCCCTGATCAGCTCTTTTCTCTGGGCAGGGGTGGACGACCATCCAGAGGAGCTGAGCCTGCCAGTGCCCATGTCAGACAGGACCACATCCAGGACCTCTTCCTCATCTTCTGACTCCTCTACCAACCTGCACAGCCCAAATCCGAGTGATGGTGGAGCAGACACGCCCTTGGCACAGTCGGATGAGGAGGAGGATGGGGGTGATGCAGAGGCAGAGCCTGGGGCTTGCAGCTAGCAGTGGGCCCCTCCCTACAGACTGACCAAGCGGGCTAATCTCCACATGAGGCTGAAGGAGAAGAATTTTCTTCTTCAGGAGCAGACCAGACTCTTTACTTACAGTAGGCACCAGAGGGGAGGGAAGGATGGCCGGATTGTGTCTCTCTCTGAGAATTAACCCTTTCCTGCTTTACTGCTAACCTTTTCCTGCTGCAACCCTTGCGCTAGTTTTTGGCTTACTCCTGAGGTAGGGCTTGCAAGTAAGGCGATGGGAGATGAGGTAGGACAAGATGCCACTGCTTTTCTTAGCACTCCTCCCTCCCCTGAACTATCCTGTAGTCTTCTAATAGAGTCTCCTAAACCAGTGTCTCTAGGTGGACGTGAACTCCTTCACACGTCGAGTGAGGTGGTACTCCAGCCATCCTGCCTCCTTTACAACCTTTTTGGAACAGAGCACGGAATAAATAATAAACAAATAATAATATACCAACCATTCCATTTCATTTTTCACATCGCAGAGCCTTTAGCTCTCTAACCAACACCATGTCCTCATCACTCATTCATTCACTCCATTATTGCAGAAATATTTCCTGAACATCTGTGCTAGGCATTTGGAATGCAGTTTTAAACAAGACAGGCTGATACAGACTCCTGCCTTCGTGGAGTCTACTGTCTTGGAGGAGAAAATCAAGTAAATACCACCATTCACAGTGTAAGTAGTGTGAGGAGGAACTAACTACTTCTGTATTGGAAAATAGGGGCATCTTAACCCAGCTTGTTTGGTCATTGGAAAGCTGATTTTCAAGCTGAAGGATGATTAGGAGTTAGCCCGGCGGGGAGCCATAATCCAGACAGAAGGAGCAGCTTGTGGAGACCTTAAATGGAGAGAATGTAGTCTCGAGGAACTGAAAAACACTGTTTGGTTGAATTGTTGGATTTGAGGAGGAGATGCAGGGGTAAGACTGACAAAGCTCAGGTTGTGAAAATGCTTTGAAGCCTGGATCAGATTTCAGTTTGACTGCTAGTAAAAGATCATGACTTAAGATGTAAATTTATTTCCTCATATAAAAGAAACCCAAAGTACAGGCTATATGCAAGCTCCATAGTTACTGAGCACCGGGCTCCTTTGTGGCTCGTTTTGCACATGGCTTGTGTTCTTTTTGATACTTCATGTCTATGGTGGTTGTCAGATCCTCAGCCATCATGACCTTGAAACTGGCAGAAAGCAAGTGGGGGATGGGCAAAGAGGGCACAGCCAGATGTCCCCACTTTCAGAAGCATTTTTGGAAGTTCTAATTAATAGCATCCACTTTCATCTCATTGGCCAGAACTTGGTAGCATTGGAAATGTTTCATTTGTAGACCTTTTATAGACATAGGGAGACAGCATTATTTAGAAGAAAGGAAATTCTGGCCTTTGGAAAGACCAGAACCTTTTCAAGTCACTGAATTATCAATGCATCTGATTTCTGAATACCTGTCAGACCTCTCAGAAGCACCCTCGCGACTGGGGCGACTGGGATAGTCATTTAGAAGGGCACATTGCTGTCTTGTTAGATTCAAGGTTTTGTAATATTAAGGAACAAGAGAACAGTAGTCATTGGGTAGGTAATTACCAGTTTACGTGTTAGAGGCCACGTTAAAGAGTTTGAATTTATTGGGAGTAATGAAGGATTACAAGTGGTTGGATTTGCTTGTTAAAAAGCTAATTATGGCTGCTGTGTAGAGAATATGCTGGAAGAGGATCAGCTCAAGACAGATAAATAACACAGTAATCCATGCAAGAGATAATGGTGGCCTACAAGACAGTAGTGGTGATTGGCTTAATTGAGTCAAGGCAGAGTATAAACTGATAAATGACATTATTCATTGAATAAATGTTAAATGTAGGTATTTAACATGTGCAAGACTCTGAGCATGGCCTTGTAGATGTAGTAGCAGCAAAGAACAGTCCCTCTTCTCATGGAATGTACAGTCTAGTGGGAGCCCAGATGTAAAATTGCAATTATGACTAGTGCCAAGAAGGAATTAGTCTATTTGGAGGGGTCACGGGGGTGTTTCCCTGGAGGAAGTGGCATCTGAGCTAAGATCCTAGTGACGAGTGGGAGTAAACTAGGGGAAGAATGACTGGAAGGGCTTCTCGTGGAGTCCTGATTGAAGGGACCAGAGCAATTCATGGAAAACAGAGGTTGATTGCAGCCATCTAGATAAGAAATAATGGATGAGGGTGGAGGTAGAGGGATGGAGAACCGTGGAAGGAATGAAGAGGGATTTAGGAGGCAAGTTCCAAAAGATTTAATGGGTGAGTGTTAGAGGAAGGAATCGAGGGTGCTGCCCCGTTGCTTCTGCCTCTTGCAGCAGGGTGATTTGGAGGGCTCTTCACCCAGATGGGGAGTTTTCGAGAGAACCAGGTTTGGGAAGGAAGACATAAATTTGGTTTTGGTTTATTTATTTATTTATTTTTCTTACAGAGACACTGTTCTTGTACGTACATGTTGAGTCTGAAGTGCCTTTGAGACATCCAAGAGGACATGTTGAGTAGGCACTTGGACCTATGAGTGTGGAATTTAGATGAGAGGATTGGACTGGAAAAAGAAATGAATTATCAATGTATAGATTATAGGTGGTAAGTGAAGCCGTGGATGTAAATGAGCTTGCCACGGGAGAGAATGTTGAATGAAAGGAACATCTACTCATTTCTCACATTTAAAAAAAAAATCATTCTACCTCCCTTCACACATCATATACCACCCATGGGATCAGTGACCTTAAGCCTAAGTCCTAAACTGTTCCTAAGTGCTTTTCCTAAGGCTAGTGAGAAACTTTGGGAGCTCCAGGGAAGTAGGAGTATCCATTAGTCTTTCCCTGTCTCCAGGAAGCTTGTGGAGTGAATACCTTTTGTCCAAAAGCCCTGCGTCCAAGTTGAAGTCATCCACTAAGCTGGGCCAGGGCCCAATCTTATGTTAACCTTTGGGGGTTTTCTGGGTTGCTTATGACTTTGCTGCACACAGAAGACATGATCTCTGTCCTCTTGTGCCTTCTCCCATTCCTTTAGAGTAGCAAGGCTCCACCTCCTGTCTGACCATGGCTGAGTCTCCTCTTAGGCAGTGGCCCACGACCCCAACAGCTTTGCTATGCAGCGCTTCTGAACTCCCGAAATCTCCCCACTTCCTTCCAGAGTGAATGATGGGAAACTAGACTGGCTTGGTGTCAACATGTCAATAAATCTCTTAGTACCCCAGGCACACAATGCTAAGATTGTGGGGAGCCTGCCTGGGGAGAGGGATTTACAGCCTTCTCAAGAAGTAGAATTGTTTGTGAGCCTATGGGAAGCCTTCAGTTTGGCTGCTATGAGCCCCAGCCCTGCCTGGAAAAGTCTAGGATCAGCTGAGACCCCGGGACCACTTCCTGGTTGGGACAATGACCTTTTCTCCTGCCAAACCACAGGGGCTTGGCTGGCCTTCAGAGCCACCATCTCCAGCTGACAATTTTTTGGTGTTTTTTGTTTGTAAAAAGCTTTTTACTATGAGGGTTTCAAACATAAAACAAATATAGAAAGAAAAATATCCCTTGTGCCCATCATACAGCTTCAAAAATTATCAAACAATTCCAATATTGTATCATCTATCTACCACATACCTTTTTTTCATGGAAAGATATGATAATTATTGAGAAAAAAAGTAGATTACAAAACAGTATATCCAGTATGGTCACTTTGTATAAAAGATAATCTGAGTATCTTCAGGATTCACCATTTGATTACAGTGTCACATTAAAATTAAACCATGGTTTATGCCGGCCCAGAGTCTAGCTGTCTGTTTTTTGAGGCCACACAATCCCCTTGGAGATGAGAGGATGATTTGGAGCCAAGTCTGAGTCAAGGAGCCCAGCTTTCCGTCTACAGGCCACAGTGTGGCTTCTGGCTATTGCACGGACTTGTCATAGGGTGGACATCCTGACGACTCTGGCGAGGAGGGGAGAAGATAAATCCATCCTGGTAGAACCGTATGCTGTGGAAGAAATAGGAAGGACCACAGCTCAGGAGAAGAGTTCCTGGAAGGCTCACACTGTAGCATCCCCAGGAATGTACAGAACTTGACACTGAACAGCCTGGCAGCATGGGGACAATATAGAACTGTGCTATGATGTTTGTTTGTTCATACATTCAAACACTACTGAGCACCTACTTACGCGCTAGCCACCTTGCTTAGGCAACAGAAATACTAAGGTGACCAAGAGCTCTTCCAGGAGCGGACATAGCCACAGGTAATGGAAGTATAATGTGATGAGAGCTGGAGTAGAAGTACACAAAGGACTGTAGCTTCCTAAAGAGGGAGAAAGGAAGTCTTCACTGAAGGTGGCTGGGTCTTAACTGATGGACAAGCAATTGAAAAGCAAAGCATAGAAGTACAAAATCATAATCATAATGATGGAAGCTCTACCTTTTAAAAAATTATTTTGAGGTCAATAGTGTACTGTGATCTTAGGAAATTATCTCAGTTCCTGTACTTCAGTTTCCTCCTCTGTAAACTGGACATAATAGTACAACATGATGGGGTTGTTTGAGTAAATGTTATTATTTAGCACTTACTACATTCCAGATCCTACATGTACATAATTTCTAGTCTTAACAACAACCCTGAAAATAGGTTTCTCCATTTTACAGATGAGGAAAAGTGGCACTTGGATTGCTCAAGTTCATATGGCTTAAATGCTGGCACAGGGATTTGAACCCATGTCCTTCTGACTTCTAAGCTCATGGCCTTCCTACTATTCCATGTCTAATGAGGCAGGAACACTGTATTTAGGTAGAGTGAGAAAAATGAAATAAAGACATCTTTTTGACATTTCCCTTCTGGTTGGTTGGAGTATTATCTCGGCAGACCTGCCTGACACCAAATTTGGCTCTTCATAGAAGTATGGTTATTTTACCAAGAGACTGTTCATGAAATCCTTCGTGAATGTGTTGCCCATAGGGCAGGTGGAAAAACCAGAGCATAAATTTAACATTGGAACTCCTACAACTTAATCATAAAAGGGCAAACAAGCCAGTTAAAAAGGGGGGGGCACAAAAGATTTTAACAGACTTTTCACAAAAAATGTATGAATGGCCAATGAGCACATGAACAGATGCTTAATATTGTTAGTTACCAGGGAAAAGCAAATTAAAACCATGAGACACCACTACATACACACCCAAGCGTTAAAACTAAAAAGTCCAAAAAAATTAAAAACACCGAATGTTGACCAGGATATGGAGCAACGGAATTCTCACACATTGTTGGTGGAAGCACAAAATGATACATTTTGGAGAAATGTGTGACAGTTTCTTACAAAATTAAACATACACCTATTCTTTGACCCAGCAGTTCTACTCCTAAATATTTGCCCAAGGGATACAGTAAGTATGTCTTAAAAGTAATTTGTGCAGACAGC
Organism: Propithecus coquereli; assembly: GCF_000956105.1. Classification (NCBI taxonomy): domain Eukaryota; kingdom Metazoa; phylum Chordata; class Mammalia; order Primates; family Indriidae; genus Propithecus; species Propithecus coquereli. Next base: position 465,264 of record NW_012151574.1, on the reverse strand, counting down.
AGCCTTGTTCATAATAACCAAACACTTTAAAGATCAACAGGAGAATGGATAAACTAGGGTATATTCATACAACACTACACAGTAATAAAAAGAAAAAATTGCCAATACATGCAAGAATGTGGATGATTCTCAAAAACATTCTTCCTGTGAAGAAGCTTTACACAAAAAATATGCATGTAATGATTTCATTTATATTTATTTCTAAAAACAGATTAATCTATTGCGAAAGAAAGAAGAGTGGCTGCCTCTGGAAGGTGGTGTGGGAGCAGGGATTGACTGGGCAGAGTTATTAGCCAACTTTCTGGGGCTTTAGGAATGTTATGTATTGGTATTGTGAGAGGAGTTTGGGTCACATGGGTTGTGTGCATTTGTCAAGACATAGCGAATGTGCATTTCAGATTTGTGCATTTCACTGTATGTGAATTTTACATAAAAGGTAAACAAACATCGAACTCTAACGATATACATGCTGAACTATTTAGAAGTGTACAAACTACATCTGCAATTTACTTTGAAGTGCATCAACACATAAGATGGATTGATGGTTGTATAGGCAGTATGTGATAAAGCTCAAGTATAGTAAAATGTTAATGGTAGAATCTAGGTGACTGGGAAACAGGTGATCATTTTTTCAATTTTAATGTATGTTTGAAAATTTTCATGATAAATGGGCCAGTTGTTTGAAGGTTTTGCAGGAAAGCCCTGCCACTAAGAGGAACTGGATAGGCTAAGGACCAAGCATATGGAGACACCAGAAGCTAAGGGAGGCATGAGCCCCGCTGTGTGACTTCGCAAAAGTAACTGACCTCAGTCTCTGTTTCCTCAACTATCAAATGGGTAAATGGCAGTGGCCGCGCTCCGTATTATTAAGCACTTTCTGGTGGGTGGAATCGCCTTGAACTGGGTGAGTCCTCAAGGCAGCCCCTCGACCTGCCACACGCCCACTCCCTTTGGTGTCCTCTCAGTGCCCACTTAGACCCACCAGCCCTGTGGAATATACACGGCCAGAGCAGACAGTGGCTCTGATAACCGCACCCCGGTTTCCGGGACGTTATCGGAAGTCATTTCTCATACGCCCTTCCTATTGGATGCCGGCCTCTCATGGGGGCGGGCGCCGCTGGGGGCGCGGAAGCAGCCGCAGGCATGGCGGCGGCCATGCCGCTCGCTCTGGTGGTGCTGCTGCTCCTGGGCCCTGGCGGCCCGGCCCTTGCAGAACCCCCACGCGACAGCCTGCGAGAAGAGCTTGTCATCACCCCGCTGCCTTCGGGGGACGTAGCCGCTACATTCCAGTTCCGCACACGCTGGGATTCGGAGCTGCAGCGCAAAGGAGGTCAGAGGGGGAGATCTCACGGGAGAAAGATTTCTGTGGCACCTGCTGAGGGTAGGGTGGAGGCAAGCCTTGGGGCGGGGCCTGATCCCCGGGTGGAGTTCTGGACCCTGGGAATGGGTCCCAGTGAGGTGTGGATCATCACTCACCTGCTCCCTCTTCTCCAGTGTCTCATTACAGGCTCTTCCCCAAAGCTCTGGGCCAATTGATCTCCAAGTATTCTCTACGGGAGCTGCACCTGTCATTCACACAAGGCTTTTGGAGGACCCGTTACTGGGGGCCTCCCTTCCTGCAGGCCCCATCAGGTGCAGAGCTCTGGGTCTGGTTCCAAAACACTGTCACTGAGTGAGTGCCCATCTTGGGTCTTGTTCCAACTATGGAGGGAGTGTGGCAGGGGAAGGTGTAGTCAACTTGCCACTGCCCTTGTGGGCAGCAGTTTCAGTAGGCAGCGATTCCACAGGGGGTAGAGCATTGTAAGAAAAATGATATTACCACTGAGTGGCATTCAGTTCTAGTGCTTATTAAGTTTTATGCTTCCTGTTATTAATATAGAGAGCAAATCTATTTGATATTTCTCTGAGACATGAACATCTAATTTAATTTGATATTTTTTGTGAAGTCCTAGAATAGTTGTTTTTCCCTCTTTCAGTGAGCTTTTTTTGGTTATAAGACTTCCCACCGTAGAACCAGGATTTAGGTTCACATCCAGGGTATTCATGGGGCAGTGTGTGTTGCTTTGCCCAGCTGAGCAACTCAGGGAAGATCAGTGAGCTCATCCCAGCTCCAGGGTATGGGGCACTTTCCATAGTGTTGTGAGAAGTACATAAATGACTCAGACTAGTCCTTGTCCTTAAGTTGCCTAGTTAGGGGGAAAAGGTGCTTAGGACAAGATGCTGCCGCCACCTAGCAATCTCCCAGGACAGACCTAATGAGTGGCTTGGATGGTCAGAACCACAGCAGCACAGAGGAGGCTGTGCACAAGGAGGGCAGGAAAGGCTTCCCAGAAGAGCAGGCAGGGACTGGAGCTGGACCTTGAAGGTGGGAAGAGAGGAATGAGCAGAGCTTTGCCAGGCAGGAAGAATCACCTGAGCCAAGAAGACTCATGGGGACGCAGGGATGTCTGGAGGAGAGTGAGGAAGAAGGGGCTGCATAGGTGAGACCCAGGAAATGGGGTGAATGGGAGCAGTGATGTTCCAGCCATCAGCTGCCCTGTCTAAGGTTAAGAATACAGCCTCCTGGGTTTGGCGGTCAGCTGTGGGCTTTGAGGGAGGAAACGGAGGCGGTCTCAGGACAGTGAGTGGTTTTTGTCTCCATCCAGTGTGGATAAATCTTGGAAGGAGCTCAGTAATGTCCTCTCAGGGATCTTCTGTGCCTCTCTCAACTTCATCGATTCCACCAACACGGTCACTCCCACTGCCTCCTTCAAACCCCTGGGGCTGGCCAATGGTGAGATAGCCCCTTGTCTCCTTTTCCCCTCAGTTTCCTTCCTCCTCGGCCTGGGCTAGATCCTAAATCCCCTGGGTGTGCAGGCCTCAAAAAAAGGCTTCCCAAGACTGTGCTTTCTCTGCATTGCCTTCTCCCACGGGGAGGAGGGAGCCCCACCCCCACCTTGGAGTGTCTGGGCAGTGGTGCTAGGGAGTGGTGCAGGTTGTCCCCTGTCTCTGGAGTGTGTGTCCTGAAGGGTGGGGCCCCAAGGCCCACCACAGGCAGACCTCTGTCTCCCTCAGACACTGATCACTACTTCCTGCGCTATGCTGTGCTGCCGAGGGAGGTTGTCTGCACCGAGAACCTCACCCCGTGGAAGAAGCTCTTGCCCTGTAGTTCCAAGGTGAGGCCACGCAGCCTGGCAGCCAGGATGCATTTACAGAGACCCCGTGCCCCATGCCAGGTGCTTTACGCAGGGTGCCGACCTGTCATCTCTCCCCACCTCCTCCAGGCAGGCCTCTCTGTGCTGCTGAAGGCGGATCGCTTGTTCCACACCAGCTACCATTCACAGGCAGTGCATATCCGCCCTGTTTGCAGAGTAAGTCACAGGGAGTAGAGGTAGGTGCAATCTGGCGGCTCAGAGAGAAGGTGCAGGTAAAGCTCGTAGCCCAGTGTCTGGCTCGGGCTGAGTGAGTAGTAAGTGGTAGATGATGATGATTCAAGGCATTGGCCAAACACCAAGGAATCTGAGTGGCTGCCTGGCCAGTACTCAGTAAATCTTTGTCATGGAGCAGAGGGGTTAAGAACAATAGCTGTGCGGGTGCAACTGCTAGCTCAGTCAGTTGCTAGCTGGCATGACCTTGAGTGAATCATTTTATTTCTCTGAGCCTGGTTTCCTCATCTGTCACATGAGAATAATAATAGAGAGTCAGCTCCTAAGGCTGTCGTGATGATTTATCAAACTGATGTACAAAAAGTGGTTGACACGGAGCATGGCACGGGGTCAAGTGCTCAGTAGTAAGTGGTAACAAATCGATGGGTGTGAAGATTGATAGGTGAGGATTGCATCCAGGTGGGAGTCCTTGAGGCTGTGTGGTTGGTGAGAGTGATGCTCCTCACTGCTGCCTTCTGGCCTTTGTGGTAGAACACACGCTGTACCAGCATCTCCTGGGAGCTGAGGCAGACCCTTTCGGTTGTATTCGATGCCTTCATCACGGGGCAGGGCAAGAAAGGTAAGCTGCCTTGGCAACCCATCTCCACTCACCTGCCCCACCCCTCCCTGTCTGTGTGGATCAGGCCTAGCCCCAGCCCCTGCTCTCTGCTCCTCAGACTGGTCCCTCTTCCGAATGTTCTCCCGGACCCTCACAGAGCCCTGCCCTCTGGCGTCAGAGAGCCGAGTCTATGTGGACATCACCAACTACAGCCAGGTACCAAGGTCTCCAGCCACACATGCACCCCCCTCTTCCCCAAGGCCGGCCTGCCCCTCTGCTTGCTTCTCAGCCCTGCCCTGTGTCCCCAGGACAATGAGACATTGGAGGTGAACCCACCCCCCACCACTACATACCAGGATGTCATCCTGGGCACTCGGAGGACCTATGCCGTCTATGACTTGCTTGACAGGGCCATGATCAACAACTCCCGCAACCTCAACCTCCAGCTCAAGTGGAAGAAACCGCCAGAGAATGGTGGGTGTGATGAGTGGGTTGGTGGGCAGGCTGCCAGGGTCACAACGGGCTGCTGAGATTTCTCCTCTTGGGAGAAGACTCACGATCCTACATCTTTGCTGTACGATCATAGGGTTGTGTTGCGAGCCAGATCTCTGGAGTCATGTGCTCCTGGTTCTGACTCCACCTCTTCTAAGCTCTGTGACCTTGGGCAGGTTCCTAACCCCTCTGAGCCTAGTGTCTACATCTGAAAAACAGGGACAGTAATATCTCTGGATGAGGTAATTGATGCAAGAAATGGAATTTGTTCATGCATTTACTTCATCCATCAAATATTTTTGAATTGGTACTATGTGCTAGGCGTAGAGTGGTGAATAAGACAGAGGACGCTGCATTCAAGAACTGTAGTGTCTGCTAGTTGAGGCAGGTATCAATTAATTAATTACGATTATGTTCAATGTTACCAAGGGAAAGGGCAGAATGTCCTAAGAGCTCCTGGTTTGAGTTGGGAGAGGGCATAGTGTTGGGCACATAAGCACTTAGTAAATAATAGTAATCCTACTATCATTGTCATTTGTGGGCTGGCAAAGACAGGGACGATTCCAGAGCCCAGGTTGCCCAGTCCTGATGAATGGCAGGACTTTTCCTCTCTACTCAAGGGCTTGGGACGCTGAACATGGGCCAGGGAGTTGGCTTTTAAACCCTTTCCTTTAGCAGCAGCTAACTGCTGACTTTTCTTTACATAGAGGCCCCTCTGGTGCCCTTCCTGCACGCCCAGCGCTACGTGAGCGGCTACGGGCTGCAGAAGGGGGAGCTGAGCACGCTGCTGTACAACACCCACCCCTACCGGGCCTTCCCCGTGCTGCTACTGGACTCCGTGCCCTGGTATCTGCGGCTGTATGTGCACACCCTCACCATCACCTCCAAGGGCAAGGAGAACAAACCAAGTGAGGAGCTGAGTCCCCAGCCAGGCCCCCCAGCCCACCTGGCTCATTCTCTCTCCAGGTCCCCCAAACTCTCATTTTTCAGGATAATGCCTGAGTACCTCTGAAAAACACACAGGCATAAAGAGTTAGGAATAGTTTGGAAAATGGAATGGGAAGACTCACTATGCCAGATTCAGAAGTAATTTATAAAGCAAAGATCATTAAACACAAAATACTGGTGATTCTTAATAGGCCTGTACGAAGGCAGTAGCTTTCTGATCTTTTTCGCTTACTTTCTCCTTTCTGGAGCCTCAGGCACATGCTCGTGTTTTGTGATGACTCATAGTCTCTCTAAGGTAGAGAAAGGGTTGGTAATTTTGGGTTTTGGAAGCTAAGCTAGGCTTAGCAGAGCTGGGGTAGACAGTTTTTGCTTCCTTGGGAGGGGTAAAGACATACAGTTTTTAAAATTTATTTTTATTTTCCATTATTTTTCTAAGGGGAAATTAATATTTACTGAGTACTTTCTATTAGCATAACACAAAAGCACTTGGTTTTCTTTGGTGTAGGGGGAGACAAGTAATAAAGAAAAAGATATTAGCAAGGTATTATGTCACATTCCAAACAGCCAGGCTTAAAATTCTTCTGTGCATACCTCGGTTGTTTCCCATATTTTCAAGCCTATGGTTAATCGTTGTACTTATTTTCAACACCATTATTTGTACCACTTTCAAAATCTCTATTTCAAACATCTTACCTGTGTATTCTGTAGGTTTTTCTGTTTGGTTTTGTTTTTTTACCTTTTTCTTTGGAAAATTTCAGACACTAACCGAAATAAAATAGTGTATTAAACTCCCATATACATACCCATCCTGCAGCTTCCAGTCTCCAACTTCCTCATCTCTCCCCTCTTTTTTGCTTTGTCTTTTTTCTTTACTGGCTTATTTTTCTGCTGGAGTATCTTAAAGCAAATCTTAGACATTACATCAGTTTACCTTTAAATGTAGTATATATGTCTAACAGAAAAAAAACTTTAAAAAAATATAACCATATCATTATCCTACATGGTCTTAAAAATGATTTTTTATTATTGGTTTGTTTGAATTGAGATCTAAACAAGGTCCTCAGCCAGGCATGGTGGCTCACGCCTGTAATCCTAACACTCTGGGAGGCCGAGGTGGGAGGATCTCTTGAGATCAGGAGTTTGAGACCAGCCTGCGCAAGAGCGAGACCCCAGTCTCTACTAAAAAAAATAGAAAAATAATTAGCCAGTCAACAAAAAATTAGCTGGGTGTGGTGGCTCGCACCTGTAGTCCCAGCTACTGGGGAGGCTGAGGCAGGAGGATCACTTGAGCCCAGGAGTTTGAGGT
>NW_012151574.1:457072-458505 GCF_000956105.1 Propithecus coquereli | reverse complement strand
AGTTGGCTTTTGAACCAACTGCCCCTGGACCACGCCAGGGCCTAGAGCTGCGCTGTCTAGTCCAGTAGCCACAAGCCAAATGTGACATTTGAATTGAAAATAAAAATAAGGTCCTCACATTGCATTTGCTTGATATGTCTCTTAAGTTTCTTTTTTTAAGATAAATAGACTCTGTGCTTTAGAGCAGTTTTAGGTTTACAGGAATATGTAGCAAAAGTACAGAGTTCTCATAAACTCCCCCTCTCCCCACCCCCAGTTTCCCTCATGATTAGAGTTGGGGCGGTGCTCTTCTTCAGTCTCTTTTAAATCTATAACAGCTCCCATTTTTTGGTAAGCTGTTTGTTGGAGAAACTGGGTCATTTGTTGCATAGAATGTTCTACATTCTGGATTTGTCCTTGTGCTGGTTTTTAACATGTTCCTCTGTCTCCTATATTTCTTGTGTATTGGTGGTTAGATTTAGAAACTTGATTAGATTGATGTCCCGTATTTTTGGCAAGGAGAATTCCCCAGTGGCTCTGTGAACTTCCTCTTGCATTACATCAGGCACTTGGTGTCTGGTGCCCCAGTTTTAGTGATGTGAAGATTGATTAGTGGTCTGTAGCACTCTTGACAGCCTCTCTGGACCACGTCCTGGGATCACTGCCCTGGAAACATCCTCTCCCTTTCCTGAGACCCCATTTCCTTCCTTAGACTACCTGACTTCTGTGACCCGCAGCCCACCACCTAGGCACCAAGATTGAGGCCCCAGGACAAGCGGTAGGAACCCAAGGGGTAAGTAGTGTGACCCCAGGAAAGAGGTATGAGTGGCCTTTGCCTGTCTCCAGGTTACATCCACTACCAGCCTGCCCAGGACCGGCTACAGCCCCACCTCCTGGAGATGCTGATTCAGCTGCCAGCCAACTCGGTCACCAAGGTCTCCATCCAGTTTGAGCGGGCGCTGCTCAAGTGGACCGAGTACACCCCGGACCCCAACCACGGCTTCTATGTCAGGTGGGCTCCACCCCCACAGGCAGCCCCCCACCCTCCTGATCCACCCTCTCTGCCATTCACCCCTTGGTGGGGGAGCCCGTTGGGAACACTGGCCATCTGTCTGCTTTTCCGCAGCCCATCTGTCCTCAGCGCCCTTGTGCCCAGCATGGTAGCAGCCAAACCAGTGGACTGGGAAGAGAGTCCCCTCTTCAACACCCTGTAAGTGTAACCGCACCCTCCTGAGAGTACATCCTCAGTAGCCTTAACACAGATGATCCGGCTCCTGCACGGTGGGTTGGGGTGGATGTTACTGCTTCCAAAGCAATGTGTGCATGTCACTCACTCTTATCGAAAGTCCTGGTGGTCTATGATATTTGTAAAGACTTTATAAAACGGTTTTAAAGTGCTTCTAGAAAAATAAATAGGTGAGAATAGCAGTATTTACAGCCTACATGTAGTCAGC
>NW_012151574.1:451875-453852 GCF_000956105.1 Propithecus coquereli | reverse complement strand
GAATGCAGGTGGGTGGATGTCAAAAGCTAAGCGGTCTGCACAGCGTGCCTGCCATAGCATGAGATGCAGCCTGCGCAGTGCGGGTTGTCTGCCAAGTCAGAAGAGCATGGTGTTGTGGCCTGGCTGTCTTTTGTATGCCCAGCCATGTCAGTACCCAGAAATGACCTCTGCTGCCATGCCATATGTAACCCATGCACTGACAACACCCGCTATCTCTCGTCCAGACCTCTGCCCTGAATTCTGGAATCGTTCACCCAACTGCCTACTTGCCATCCCCGTTGGGATATCTAAAGGCATCCCAAATTTAATATCTCAAAAACTGAGCTTCTGATGTTCTCCACCCCTATGGCAAACATCCTCACCCATAGTCACCTCGTCTCTGTTGATGCCAACTCATATCTTTCCAGGAGCCCAGGCTCACAACCTTTGAGTCATCCTTAATTCTCTCCCCACACCCTGTATGCCACCCATCAACAAATCCCACACCGTGTGTGCACCCTACCTTCAAATAGATCCAGAATCCCACCCCTTTTCACCTTGACTGTGAAGTTATTAATGAGGTCAAATTGCTGGCCTGGCCACAGCTTAAATCTTTCCTGTTCTGTTTATCTCTGTAGCTCTTATCACCCTCTCACATACTGTGTGTCTTACTTACCTTGTTTATTTATTATTCCTCCTCACTAAAGCATAAGCTCCACAAGGGCGAGTATTTTTATCTTTTGTAGCTGCAGTGTCTAGACCAGTGCCTGGCATGTAGTTTACATTCCAATGATGAATGAGAGAAGGAATGTATGACTATCACACAGTCATTTTACTGCTAAGCGAGACACGTCACCCAAACGTCTAAGTTCTGAGCCTTGAAATTCTAGCTGTGCCAGCACTGGGACAGTCATGCCTTATCTCTGTGTTCAGGGCTAGGGCGGTTCCTTTATGCTTGGTTAGGGCTCCTCTGAGTGGAAGCCTGGCATGACCTCCTCCAAGAGCATTGGCACGAGGCGGTGGCATCTGGGGAAGGGCCAGAGATGCTGAAGGCCAAGTCAGCCTCCTGGGGCACTGTGAGGTGGGCTTTCCATTCACACAGCCCAAGCCTGTCCCCAGCTCTTGGTGGTGGTGGGGGGGTTGGGGGGGACTTCTGTCCTCTGAGGGCTGCCAAGGAAAAGAACAGGGAGTGAGTAGAGGAGGGGGCTTGGAGAAACGGAGTTGCCAGCAAAAGAATTAGGGTTCCTTTGGAGTCCTCTCTCAGCACCTGGGACAGTTCTTGTGACTAAGTGCTATCCTATTCGCTGGCCACAAGCCGCCAACACTCAGGGCATGGCTACCAGGACACTGCAGAGGGGCCCTGTGGATTATAGGAGCAGAGGGAGAACCTAACCCTTCGGAAGCCCCTGAAGATTTAAGAACATGAGGCATGTTCATTGGTAACGAACCTGGGGAGTCTGTTATACCTGAAACTGTGTGCCTAGGACTGGGAGAGCGCGGGCAGGCCGCGGCAGTTGGCGAACACTGAGACCTACTATTTGTTGAGTCCTTACTATGTTCCCAGCACCATGCCAAGCATTTTGCTAAGCATTATAGCCTTTGTCCTCAAAACAACCCAGTGATGTAGCTATCATTCTAATATCCATTTTACAGATGAGGAACCTGAGAGTTTAAGGACACTTAGCTTGTAAGGGATGAAGAAACTGAGGCTCAGAGAGGTTTGGTAATTTTCCAAAAATCATAAAACCTGCAAGTTGGGACCTGGGATTTAAATCCAGATCCAATTTCATATCCCAAGCTGTGCAGCCTGCTGCCTCTCCTGACTTAATATCAGGATGTTTGTTGTAGTCTTGTTTATAATAAAAAAAAGAAAGTCACGCCTGTAATCCTGGCTCTCTGGGAGGCCGAGGTGGGTGGATTATTTGAGCTCAGGAGTTCGAAACCAGCCTGAGCAAGAGCGAGACCCCCGTCTCTACTAAAAATAGAAAGAAATTAATC
>NW_012151574.1:446471-451825 GCF_000956105.1 Propithecus coquereli | reverse complement strand
GAGGTTGCTGTGAGCTAGGCTGACGCCACGGCACTCTAGCCCGGGCAACACAGTGAGACTCTGTCTCAAAAAAAAAAAAAGAAAAATTTAATCGAGCACTTATCAATGCCAGTACTTCAGAGAGCACCGGGTATACGAGAGAAAACACAACAGACTCATCCTGTCCTCCCTGCGCTTACAGCTAGAGGGAAGTTCTGTTCTAGAGAGTAGCAGAGTGGTGATTGGGGTGGAGTAGGGAGTAATTTAGTGGGTCATCTAGGAGTGCTTCTTGGAGGAGGTGGCAGAGACCAGGCTAAGAAGGGGCAGCCAAGCGAAGACAGGGCCCGTTTTCTCCACTTCAATGCAAGGCTACTCTCCTTATACCGGGTTTATGTGTTGAGCTTTCACGTAAGATGCCTTCTGTTGAAAGGTTTTCATACTAAGAGAACGTTGCAAACCCTGACTGGGTAGCAGTGGCGCAGTGCAGTGCGGGAGTGAGGACAGGGGAGCTGGGGAGGAGCAGCCAGGGCTGTGTCACCACTCCTTCCCCGACCCGCAGGTTCCCAGTCTCTGACGGCTCTAGCTACTTTGTGCGACTCTACACGGAGCCGCTGCTGGTGAACCTGCCGACACCGGACTTCAGCATGCCCTACAACGTGATCTGCCTCACGTGCACCGTGGTGGCCGTGTGCTATGGCTCCTTCTACAATCTCCTCACCCGGACCTTCCACATCGAGGAGCCCAGCACGGGCGGCCTGGCCAAGCGGCTGGCCAACCTCATCCGGCGCGCCCGAGGTGTGCCCCCGCTCTGAGGCCCGCCCTCTTCAGCAGCTGCTGTTTCTCTTTGAGAGGCTTGGTGGTGACCCCAGGGGCTCTTTCTACCACTCGCTCTCCCCAGAGTTGGCTTTTGAACCAACTGCCCCTGGACCACGCCAGGGCCTAGAGCTGCGCTGTCTAGTCCAGTAGCCACAAGCCAAATGTGACATTTGAATTTAAACTAATTTAAACTAGAAATTCATTTCCTCAGCTGTAGCGGCCACAGTTGAAGTGCTCAATAACCAAGAGTGGTTGGTGGCTACTGTATGGGACAGCGCAGAAAAGCACTTCCATCTCTGCAGGAGGTGTTACTGCACAGCACTGGCCTGGGTGACAGGGTGTGCTGAGGAGTCTGTGTCGCTGTGTGGTGGGTGGGATTTACTTGTGGAATAAAAATCAGCTGCTTCCTTGGTTCTTTGCCTCCTGTCTTTGAGGCCTGGGAAGAGCGGAGGACTAGGGCCTGTTTGCTGGGTGCCTCAACAGGACCTCCGAGCCTACCTCGCCACCTAAAAAGACACCCAGCACCTCCCCTACCTCCTTTCACCCCTGCCAAAAATTCCTTCTCTGCCCCTCACTCCTCCCCTCGCCCCTCCTCCCCATCCTCCTCTGACTGTAGTTCCCAGAACGCCCTGGGTTTGGCTGGGAGTGTTTTCTGTAAGCAAAATCATGACCATGAAAATGAATCATCCTGCGTTTCGGGGTCTCTGAAAACCAGTCCACATCACCAAGGGGAGGAGGGGAGGGAGGAGAGGTTTGGCTTGCAGTTCTTTAGCTGTAGTGTGCATCAGAATTACGGGGGGCACTTATGAGAATAACGCAGATTCCTGGGGTCCAGATCCTACTAATTAATTCAGTTGATCCGGGTGTAGCCCACTTTCCAATGTTTAGCAGGCTCTTCGGGACCTTGTGTTGCAGGTGGTCCTTAGACCACCCACGGGCTTTGAAGCCAGCCCCATTGGATTGAAGCCTGCCCCTGCCTACCTCCCCTGCTTGTTATATAACCTTCATTCCTGTAAAACAAGCCCTTGAGCTGATGTCTCCTGCTGCCCTCATCTCCTGTAAAGACATCTCCTCCTCTAGCAACTTGGCATCAACTGTGTAAGTTATTTGCGGTTACCTCCCCACCCCCCAGCCCACTCAGTTCTCCTGCAATAGCAGTTTAGCCTAGAATGCCCTGTTCCATGAACCACACACACCCTTGAGCTGCCTGCTTCACTCTTACTTACAAAACCAGATGAGAAGTTGCTTCCTCCAGCAAGTGTCCCCTGACATGCCAGGCTGGGGAGGTGCCCCTCATCCAGCTCCCTGGACTTACCGTTACATGTTCCTTATCACCTGGCTGCCGTCGTCCTTTCAGTGCCATTAGACTGTGTGCTTCCTGGAGGCACAGGGACATCTTCTATCGAGGCCAGACCATCTCAGGATGTGTTGTAAGTGCTCAGTCAGCAAATGGTGCTGTGAACGGGTGTGGGCTATTCTGGCTTGGGATCTGGGCTCTGGGGATAGGGCTGGGGCAAGGGGCACCCTAGAAGCACCACGTGTCGGAGTGCAGCAGACTAGCAGTAGTAGCATTGGTGGTGTCTGTCCAGCCAACACAGATGGATGGTTTAGGTTGCCTCAGAGGGTTTTCCAAGAGCTCCCAGAATATGCAGGTGATGTGTGTACATGCACAGGAAGGAAAGGTGGTGGGCTAGTCTAGACCATGGACAAAAGCAGCTCGGTCAAGGTGCTTCACTTGAGTTTACTTCCAAAGCAATAAATAAGCAGGCTTGGCCGGGCACGGTGGCTCACTCCTGTAATCCTAGTACTCTGGGAGGCCGAGGCGGGCGGATCATTTGAGCTCAGGAGTTCGAGACCAGCCTGAGCAAGAGCGAGACCCTGTCTCTACTAAAAAAAAAAAAAATAGTAATTGGCTGGACAACTAAAAATACATAGAAAAAATTAGCCGAGCATGGTGGCGCATGCCTGTAGTCCCAGCTACTCAGGAGGCTGAGGCAGAAGGATTGCTTGAGCCCAGGAGTTTGAGGTTGCTGTGAGCTAGGCTGACGCCACGGCACTCTAGCCTGGGCAACACAGTGAGACTCTGTCTCAAAAAAAAAAAAAAAAAATGAAAATGTTCACTAGGAGACTGACAGGCTACTGTGCAGTTATTAAAAACCATAGTGCTGATCTATATACATCAATATGGCTCACATATTTGTTGAATAAAAAAATCAAATTACAAAAAAGGAGCTGTAGTGTGGTCCTATTGATATAAAATATATGTATGAACCCATACGGTGATGACTTGAAGGTGGATCCCCAGTATATTTAGAGTAGTTATCTCTGGGTGATAGAATTTAGGTGGTCTTTATTTTCTAAAAATTATTTTTAGTATTGTGTAAATGACAATGAACAAGTATCACTTTTATAAACAGGAAAAAGGTATTTGCATTTAAAAAATCTTTAACATCCGTGGGTGATGAGCAAATAAAGAAGCTGATATCTTTTATTGAATCACTTATTTTAACTCCTTTCACATCTGGATCTGGTTCTCACACAAAGTGATTTATTAAAATCCTGCGCGCACATATGCCTCTCAGCCACCGGACACTCAGGAGCCCAGGGTGCCCCTTCGTGGGATGGAAGACACACCGTTTTCGTACGTACGTCTTCCCCAGTAAGGACAGTGTCCCTCACTGGTCTGTGAGTCCTCAGTGGAGCTGCCCCTGGCCATGCTGCACATACTGGGAGAGCCCTCATCCTAGAAGAGGGGAGCGATCTTCAACCTGGGTGGCACAGAATCACCTGGGGAACTTGGAAAGTCCTGATGCTCAGGCTGCACCCCAGACCAATTAAATCAGAATCGTGGAGGGTGGGACACACAGGTCCCCAGGTGACACCAATGTGTAGCCAAGTTTAGGAACTTGGTCTCATTTTTAAAGTAGTGCAAAAATTTATTTTCTCTCCTAAGCATTCTAACAATGGATACCTCTGGGGAGTAGGACTGTTGGGGCTGTTCAAAAAAGGGGACCCACTTTTTAACTTCACACATTTATGCATTGTTTATCTTCTTGAAACAAAAATAAATGTATTGTGTTTATCATAAAAAGTAAAATATGGTGATAATTTAATTAAACCAAATAGTCATCTGGAAGGTCTGGCCGCAGATCTTCCCCAGGGCTGGATGGTGACCACAGGTGAGCCCCTTTCCATATCTGGGCCTTGGGCTCCTTCTTGGGTGGATTGACCAGGTGGCTTGTGGGAGCCAGCACCCCTCACATAGGCTGTGGGTTTCAGGAGTCCTTTGTCTCAACACTTTGGCTCATTTGAGGTCTTCTCTGAGCTGCCCACCCTGCAGATGGCAAGGCAGAGGGCAAAGGGGGCTGCTGGGCTCTATGGTGCCAGTGGCTGAGAGGTGTGGGCCAGGGCTGGAGTCCGGAACTTGTACCTGCAGCTGAAGGTGAAGGGGCCCTATTCCTCTGGCCGAGGGAAGAGGAACCACCCTGGACAAGGGCTGTGATCCCAGATGACCTGGACTCCTCGTCTGGAGGTGGTACCGCTCACCTTGGAGGGGTTCACAGGAGCTACTGAACAAGTCTCCAGTTCAGTACTCCCGCCTCATCTGGAATGCCAGTCTTCAGCCTCATCTACTGCAGACTCAAGTCCATGAGATCTTATACTGGTAAGCAACCCTCTAGGGCCTCAGTTTCCCTCTCTGTAAAACAAGTGGGCTGGACAATGGTCCCTAAGAGAGATCAGCTGTTCTCCATTCTATTATTATTGGTTTCCATCCAGAGCCTCCCAGCTAGTTGTCTCAACAGCCCAGGAGAGAAAACATAGCTCTTTGTCCATTGGTTTATTTATTTAATTTTGGAATAACGAGTTTATTGTTTTATATGAATAATCATACTTATTTTAAAAGATCAAGCTATGCTGAATAGTACAAACAAGGAGCACAATTGCTCCCCCAAATTGTACCATGGTGCTGTGCAACAGAAATATAATGCAAGCCACAAATAGAATTTTAAATTTCCATGCTCACTTCAGCAGCGCATATACTAAAATTGGAACAATACGGAGAAGATTAGCATGGCCCCTATGCAAGGATGACATGAAGAAAAGAAAAAAAAAGAATTTTAAATTTCCCAGTAGCTACATTTTAAAAAGTAAAAAAAAATAGATTTAAGGGAAGAGATTATGTTTAAAGATGTTTTCATTATTATCTAATTTCAAGGAAACAACATATAATTTTTAAAGTTGGAAAGATACTAATTGATCTCTCCTACCTTAAAGACTAAAGAACTGAAACCCGGACACATCAAGTGGCTTGCACATGGCCATGGACAAATGAGCGGCAGAGTAAACTCTACCATAAGTCTTCAGGGACCAGTGCTATAACCATTTCACAGTGCTATTTTTGTTCTTCTTCCAGTTTCCTGGTGTTTTAAATTTTCCTTTCAACTCTAAAATTACGTGTACCTATGAGTCTACCTATTTACTTACATGAACAGGCACCCAAATAAGTGAAGGAAACTGTAGATATTAACAAATCTATATATATCCTTTGGGTAAGATGA
>NW_012151574.1:437490-444336 GCF_000956105.1 Propithecus coquereli | reverse complement strand
GCCCGACCTGGGGGTTTGCTGTCCCCGCGTGGTCAGACGTGGGAATAGCAGTTGCTGAAATTCCCCGAGCGTGGCGCGCTCTGGGGACCCACCACGTGCACCAACCTTCGTGGGATCACCAGTGGTCTTGCCTCCACCACAGGCTAGTGTGGGCGCGGGCAGGTCGCGTCTCTCTCTCTCTCTTTTTTTCCAAATCTTTGGCAGGAGTTCCACTCTTTCCATCGGTGGCTGATTCCGTAGCAGATCTGAGTGGGGATGGGGGTGGGGATAAGAGCGGAAAGGAGGTTGTGTCACAGCGCTATGAGCTCAGTCCCGGGCTCAGAGAGGCGCAGGTAGGGTCTAGGGCTCCTAAGGCCTGATTTCCGCCTAACCCTCTGCTTTCTCCTGTTCCTACTCTGGCCTAAAAGGAAGAGGGGGATTCCTTTAGAGCGCCTGAGATCGGTCTCAAACTTTCCCCCTGGGAGTTGGGTGGATAATGACTTTAAAATAGGAAACCTGAGTTATTGAGCATTTACTGCCCAGGGGCAGAGAGCTTAGCATTCTACATTCATCAGCCTCCAAAACCCTTCACAACAACCCTAAGGGATGGGTGACGATTTTTAAATAGTCCCATTTTGCAGATGAGGGAATTGAGGCCCAGAAACACTCAATAGTGCCTCTCACTGTGAAACATGCGTCTTACCCACTGCAGTGCCCTGCACACTCAGTTGAGAGTTGGCTTCCAGCTTGAGACAGGACTCTCCCAAGGGTATTTGTAACTTGGGTCCAGCAGGCAGCTGGGTGGGGTGACATTGGAATGACAAACCTTACTAACTTGTGCAGTGTGGTGTCGTCCAAGTGCATGGAAGTCTACTCAATCACTTAATCTTCGGAGAGGTAGCTGTGGAGACATTTGTAAAAGAAGTCTAGTGACTTATACAATTGATGCAAAGAAGCCTCTTAAAGGCGGAGGTTCAGGCTCAGCGGCAGATCAGTGGGAGAGAGACATGGGGTTCTCTGGCACTCACCTGTTCCTGATCTTGTCTCTTCTGCTGCATTCCCCAGGTTCCCCAGGGCCTCATAGTTCCCCTGTGTTGGGGGGAAAGGCAGTGTTCTCTCTGCCTGCTCCTGCTTCTCCTTTGTCCACCCAGATGAAGTTTCCTCCCATCTTGCTGCTTAGAAGTATGGTTCTGTGGACCCTTTTACAGCAGGGGAAACTGAGGCTGGGGAAGCACCTCTTTGAAAAGCAGCATCTGAGGCCTCGCCCCCAGACATGCTGAATCAGAAGCTGCATTTCAACAAGATTCACAGGTGTATTAACATTTAGAGGCACTATCACTGAGCATGTTGACCCCGGCAGGAAGCCTGGGCAGGTGGGGAGATTATGCAGCGAATGGGACTGACCCCAGCTGCTCCCCTTCCTCACTCTGCTCTCTGTCGCATCAGTTTGCATCCTGCAAAGCTCTGTGAGCCCCCAGGGTCCCACGAGAGCCCTCCCTGCGGTCAGGAAGATGAACCAGCTCTGCCTCTCTGCTGCTCTCCTCGTCCTCCTGGGCACCCTGGCGGCTGGTACCCAGAGGAATGAGACCAGCACCCCTTCCCGAGGTCGGTCCAGGCTCACCTCTCCTCTGTGGTCGGGGGCAGAAAATGAGGGGAGTCTGTGGGGTGGAAGGGGCTGAGCGAGCTGGGGTGGGGGCTGGGTGGAGTCAAACCCCTCCGTGTGGATTTCTCCTGGGAAGTTAGGAAGTTTTAATGCAGGGACATTTCCCGACTGAAAAGTTCATCATTATGTTTTCAGCTTTTAAAAAATTGTCATGTCAAATGCTCATCAGACAGCTCTGGCGGGTCCTGGGCCCCCTCTCTGAGACTCTATTCCTGGTCTTCGCCTACCCCTGGGCTCAGCTCCTCCCTGAACCTCACTGTGGTATAATTAAATAAATAAATATTTGGTCTTTATTCCCTGTTCCTGGAACTGAGCTCCTGAAACTCTTGGCATTTACTGTCTTACGTACGCCAATGACATGCCCCAAGGCAGGGCCCCAATAGGAACCAGTCCCCTGAAAAACCAACCAGGTGATTAGAGGGTTAGAATTGTCAGCCCCACCCTGACCTCAGTGGAGAGGACAGGGCCTGAGACTGAGTTCAGTCACCAATGGCCAGTGACTTGATCAGTCATGCCCACGTAGTGAAGCCTCAACAAAAGCCCCTAAACAATGGGTTTGGAGCTTCTAGGTGGATGAATACATGGGTGGCTGGGAGGGTGGCACCGTGGAGAGGGCATGGAAATCCCCCCTCCCCAGCCTTGCCCTGTGCCTGCCTTCCATGTGGGCTATTCCTGAATTGTATCCTTTAGCGTAAACTGGGAATAGTAAGTAAAGTGCTTCCCTGAGTTCTGTGAGTCATTCTAGTGAATTATCCACCCCCAGATGGGGGTTGCCGAACCCCAAAATGTATGCAGCCAGTCAGAAGTCAGAAGTGTGAATGGCCTCTGGAACTTGTAACTGAGGTCTGAAGTGGGGACAGTCTTGTGGGACTGAGCCCTTAACCTGTGGGGTCTGTGCTAACTCTGGGAAATTAGTGTCAGAAGTGGATTGAATTGTCGGACGCCCAGCTGGCGTTGGGCAATTAGTTGGTGTTAGAAATGATACCGCATATTTGGTGTTAGGGTAAAATCCTCCGGGGTCACTCATCCCTGTTCTTTGGTGGCTGGAGTGAGGCTCAGGGACAGGGGAGAGATGAGTTTGGGCAGTGCCCGGAGACCTTTACCAGTTTTCTGCATTTTAAGAATTTCCTGTAGAAGCCGGATGCGTCAATGACCGAGTTGTGGCTTAATAGTAATGTGTCCTGGCTTCACCACTTACTGGCTGCGTGACCTTGGGCAAGTCGCTTATCCTCAGTTTCCTCCCCTGTACAGTGGGGAACCTGCCACACAGGTTCTTTGCCCAGTTTTCACTGAGATGTCCCATTCTCACCGACTGTCTACCCGCTTCCTTCCCCCAGGAAAAAATTCAGGTGGCAAATAATGATTCTGTTTCCCCATTATAAAAATGAATCAGAAAAGCCTGGAACTGCCGGGCTGCCTGAGGCATCTGCAGGCAGAGAAAAAGAAAGGCTTTCGGAATTCTGTGAGTTCACCGGAGTTTTGCCCAAGGGCCAAGGCGTGCTTCTGCTGGGCTGTCAGGAAATAGTAATAGCTCAAGGCCCTTCCCCTCACCCGCGTCCGCTATTCTTGAGATCTTAGCGCGTCATTCTGGTTGGTGGATCTCATTGCACTCCCACTCGCCCTCCCGTGTCTTTTCTGGGTTTGTGGGGTGTCTCTGGCATGGTGGTTCTGGGCTGAAAGAAAGACATCTGGGCTGAGGGAGGTGTGGGGAGCTGAGGTCTCCCGCTGAGTCCTTGGGCTGCTTTCTTAATTAGACATTCCGATCCTTCTGCCTCTGTGGTGCCCACACCTTCCTCCTTCCTTCTTCACGGGCTTGGGCTGCTCTGGAGAAATCCTTCCTGAGGTGAAGGAAGTGATGGGGTGTGGGGAGAGGCTCTGGGGGCCTGAAATACCCCCAAATGGAAGGATTAGTGCCCTGGGTCCCCACGCCCCCTTCCAGTCCCAGTCCTGCCTGGCCTGCGGGACTCACATCCAGGGCCACTGCCCTGGGAAACTTACCCGGGGTCTCTGGGTGGAAAGAATCATTCCCTCTTCTGACCTGCCACGTAGACCTTTTGTAGAATGTTAGTGCTAGATTCCTAATAATGTAGAGGTGCCCTTTGACCAAATAAGACATTTTTCTAGGGAGTTTAGTTATCCTCATTCTGTTCTGACTGCACCCTCCCTGCCCCACCCCAGTGAGCAGTAGCTGGACAACTAATTCATTTGACAAATATTTGTCAAGTGCCTACAAGGCATTGTTCTCCTTGAGGACACACAGCCATAAACAAAATACAGCCAACAACCATGCCCTGTATGGGAGGCAGGCAATAGACAAATAAGGAAATAATGTGTCTTGTCATGACCAGGGTTTCAAAGACAAAGTCTGGAAAAGGACAGGGAGTAACCAGGATCCAGGAGATGATGCCCTTTTATATAGAAAGTGAGAGCGAGCAGTGTGACCGGCTGGGGAGAGCAATGTGCAAAGAGGACGGGGTAAGTGCAAAGGCCCCGAGGAAGCCGGTGCAGGATGAGTGTGAGCAGCAGCGATGAGGCCAGAGTGGCTACAGCTGAGTGGGTGGGGAGTAGTGGTGATGAGGCCAGAGAGGCTATGGGGCAGCCCTCGCAGGACTTGATCAGAACTTGGACTTGGTCCAGCTCACGAAGACAGCCCGAGAAATGGGCTTCACCTCAGCGGTGTGGCCAGGACTAGGGTGCAGCGAATGAGGCTTTGGGCACTGAAATTAAAGAGAGACAAAAGACTCAGTCATCAGGATAAATCATATTTGAAGGCTGTGCAACATAGTGAGACCCTGTCTCTACAAAAAATAGAAAAATTAACTGGGCGTGGTGGTGTACACCTGGAGTCCCAGCTACTGGGGAGGCTGAGGCAGGAGGATTGTTTGAGCCCAGGAGTTTGAGGTTGCAGTAAGCTGCCTCTCAAAAAAAAAAAAAAAAGATAAGCTATTGCATTCAAATATGATTTAATAAGTCAAAATTATATGAAAATTCCATGATGAACAAAATATCAGAATTTTAAAGACCAGATCCAACCCTGAACATGCACAAACCTGCCTCGCTCCCCTCACCCTAACCCAGCCTTGCTCAGCCCAAGAGCTTTCCACTCAGACCTGAATACGAGCCATTCAGATTGGAGTTCAAGTTACAATGGTAATCATCTTATCAGAACGTGATTTCCAGCTTCACAAAGGAAAATCTAGAAAGCAACTTCCACAGCGATGCAAAGGTTTTCCGATACACGAGAGCTTTCCTTCTGCTCTCTGGACAGCCGTGCGGGATTGCTGGTCTGCATTTCACAGGGTATTTTACTTGACAGCTTATTGAAGGGGTTAGGAATTCTGTGGCTGAATGAACACAGTGAATAATTGCAGAGATTTTAAATTCCAATCTTAAATATTCCTCAAGACATTTTACATTTTGACAAGTTATGCCTAAGCTAGATGATAATTATTTTTCTTGTTCCTGGATAAATGCACGTCTTAAAACTTTACACAGCCTAAGGTAAGTGTTTTTCGTATACCACAGCCCTGAGAAGTGAGTCATTTACTTAATCCAGTGGTCAGAAAAAGCAGCAGCAGCTTGTCCCAATGTTGGGAAATCTGGGAATTACCGGGAGGTGCTGTTGACATCCAGGGTGCCAGGCCAGTGGGGACACGTCTGTTGTGCTGTGGTTAAAGGGCTTTCATAGGCAATTTTGTCACAGGTGATTTATGGTTTGGACACTGACCTGAAACATTAAATTAGAATTTATTGAAGGCATCTCAGAACAAATCTAATATAATAACTGCCATTTACTGAGTATTGATTAATTACTACTTAATCATCTCTAATCCTCTCAACAGGTCCATGGGGCTGGGATTATCATGCTTATTTTACTGATGAAGCTGCTGGCTTGGAGTGGTTAATTTTTTTTTTACCTGAGGTCACACAGCCATTGAGTGGCATCACTAAGACCGTAGAGAGCATTCCCAGGGGTTTCCACGTGATGCTTCTTGACCCCTGGGGGTACTGGGGTGGGAGTGATGAGGGGTAGTGAGACAGCTGAGAATGGGGCTCGGGATGCCTCACCCAGGGCCCTACAAGAATAGCTTTCTTTTGGTAAGATTTCATTTGAAAGAGGAGTCTGCTGCTAAAAAGGACTGACAGTCATACCCTCATGGTATGTTTTTTATTCTTTGCAAAAATAAGATGTCACTGGACGTGGTACTTACTCCACAACACACTGCTCTTAGGTCTGTGTTGATACTCCCCGGTCCTCCATTCCCAGTGTCAAGAGTGAGTACTGGTACTGAGTTGAGCTGATGCCGGAGCCATCACACATACAAAGCAATCCCACACAGTTTATTACAGCAAAGAAAGAAACTGTACAAAGTGAAAGTAAAGAAGGAAGCCGCCTGAAGTGAAAATACGTTCCAGAGAGGGGAATGGGTCAGTCTGCACGAGGGGAGAAAGGCGTTGAGGACTCCCAGGTGTTTCCTTTTGTTGGCCTGGTCTGGGGGAGGGCTAACAGGAGGTGTGGGATGTTACCAAATGATTGTCAGGTGTTCTGCGGTTTCCTGTAGTCCCTTCCCCTGATTGCTGCCCCCTGCCCCCAGCTTCTCTGCCCCTAGGAATCACCCTCCCGGCCCACACCCACCACCTAACACTGCAACCATTTTCCAACGTCAATAAACATTCTAGAATATTATTTATTTTTTAATTTGTAAAAATTGTGGTGTATTTCATTTTGAATGTTTATTTTTTGAATTACAAAAGGATATATGCTAACTAGTGGAAGGATATAAAGATGTATAAAGATGGTTTTAACACTCCCCCTCAATATTTCGTTATTTCCATCTCCACGGGATAAACAAAGGTAACAGGCTGGTATGTTTTCTTCCATGCCTTTCAACATGACTCTTTAAGACCTTTTTCAAACATCCACAAAGCTGAAGAGAGTGGTATAATAAACCCCTATGTACCCAACGCCCATTCAACAATCATCGACGTCTGGAGAATATCATTACAGTAGACTGAACCCCAGGGAACATCGTTTGTTCACGCTCTCATGTGTTAAGCGCCTGTTTTGTGATAGGCACCAGGGAAATAATAATGACCCAAACAACAGCCTTCAAATGTATTTGATCACTCACACTCCTATCAGTAAAAAGTTTTTGAGTGTGCAACTCCCATGTAATTATTTACAATTATACGCACACATTGTA
>NW_012151574.1:433930-436285 GCF_000956105.1 Propithecus coquereli | reverse complement strand
ATATTTAGCAAGCACTTGTAGTAAACAGGACAGACACAGTCTCTGCTCTCATGGCGTCCACTTGGTTGCAGGAAAGTTCATAGGATATTGAACGAGTGATTGATAACCACGTGGTGGCTGTTGGCGAAGGGGAAGTGGGGGGTGTGATGGAAGAGTTGATAGGGGGCTTGGCTACTGTGGAGGTGGCTGGTGGGAGGGCTTCCCGAAAGTGAAGTTTCAGCTGAGACCTGACAGATGGGTAAGCCTTACCAAGAGCAAGTGTGGGGACAAGGTTCTAAGCAGATGGAAAAGCAACAGAGATGGGTTAGGCCAGAGAAGAAGGTCCGTGAGGATGATTGGGATGATGGGACAAGATGGTACAGGATGTAGAAGCAGAGATCAGAGTCTCACAGGCTCAAGCTAAGCGTTTGGGGCTTTATCCGAAGGCCAGAGGAGGGACCTGGATGTCTTAGGAGAGTCTCTGGCAGAGTGGGGGGCGGGGGTGGAGACGAGGCACCGTGGCCTGGAAATGCACTCAGCGGAGAGCAGTGGGGTGCAGAGGGGATGGGGGGAAAGTACATCAACAGGCGTTGCTCACGGATTGCTCCAGCGGGGTGAGGACGATGAAGATTCCAGGACAACAGCCGGCTCTCTGGCCTGAGCAACTGGAAGAATGCAGAGTTCAGTTTCTTACACATGGGGTCTGTGGAGCCTGAGGACCGTCGAGGCAAAGACGTTGAGTGGACGTGGACGCATCTGTGCACACACTCTGCAAACGTTTCTCAGGGGGAGCGTGTGGTGGTTGAAAGCACAGACCAGACTCCATGGGTTCGAACCTGGCTCTGCCGGCTTACGGGCTGCATGGGCAAGTCACGTCACTTCTCTGTCTTCGTTTGGTTCATCTGTAAAATGGAAGTGATAACAGCTCCTACCTCTCTGGTTGTTAGTGAGGACCCAGGGGGTAAATGCGTGTAAAGGTTTTAGAATAGTGCTTGCATGCAGGAAGGACTCGATAACCACGCACTGTTCTAGCTACTGGCTCACAGAACTGGACGCCACGCACAGCTCGCCGCCCTCCTGGAGCTGGCATTCTAGCTGGGGTGGGGTGTACAAAACCAAAGGATCACGAGCAGTGTCAGATAGTGATGACCGCTATCCTGCTAATAACGCAGGATACAAGGTGAAGAGCGACCAGTTTAGGCAGAGGGGCTCTGAATGGAGTGAAGGGAGGAGCCACGTGAATTTGTGATGGCTGCAAAAGAAAGAATGAATGCAAAGGTGGGAATAAACTCTTCTTGTGTGGCAGAAAAAGATCGTCAGGGGCTTGATCACGGGCTGTGGCAAGGCATTTAGGTTGTCATTCTAGGTACAGTGGGAAACCACTGAAGGGCTTGAAGCATGGAAGTAATGTGATCCGATTTCATTTTAATTTTAAATCTTTAAATTTTTTATCTTTTTTATGTCAGGTGGGTAATGGCCTAAGTAACAAGGTTTGAGGGAGGCACATCTCACACATGAGCGTGAAAACCTAAATGGGTCACCCTTAGGAACTACGGAAGGATCTGATTTAATCTAGAAAAGTTCGCCGGCTACCATGAAGAGAATGTAACACACCAAGAATGGAGAGAGGTCTGGATGGAGAGAGATCTAAGATTTTTCACCTAGATAGAAAATGGTGTAACGGGAATGGATGACACGGCCCAGAGAGTGGATGTAGAGCAACAATAACAGGGGAAAGGTAGCTCCGTTTGTTGCCTTACCGGTGACCCTGGAGATGTCACCTCCTCCCCAGTTCTCAGGTACAACAGAAGGTGGTGCTAGGTGATGCTAGCGGTGACGACTCCGACATCCCTTTGTGCACTCACGTAATAATCACGTAATGATGCTGATGAGTCGTCACTGCCATAAACATCTGTTTTACAGTTTTGCTCCTGAGACAATGTCGTGAAGTATCCACACTAGTCCTTCCAGCACCTGCTGTGACCTCAGCCTGCTCCTGCCTGGCTGCTGCCTGAACTTGGGATTCTGTTCAGGCCAATTCAGCCTTTGTCTTCTCCTCCGCGAAGTGGGACTGATAGAATCTGCTCTGCCTACCGCTCATGAATGCAGGGAGGACGAGATTAGATGAACCTAGGGAAGAGATATGGGGGGGAGGGGAGCAGAGAGGCGGTTTCTTTTTTTAAAAATGGAGCGGGGAGAAGGGGATGGGCATGCTCCTAGCTCCGACTTGGGCGGTGCAAATGCAATATACATAACCTGAACATTTGTACCCTGTAAACATTTTGAAATTAAAAAAACTACTTTACATCATGTATTTTTTTTTTTTTTTTTACTTTTTGTCACTCTGGTTTTTGGTATTTACTCTTTTTTTTTTTT
>NW_012151574.1:428222-429758 GCF_000956105.1 Propithecus coquereli | reverse complement strand
AAAAAATTTTTAATTGGCACATAATAACTGTACATATTTATGGGGCACATAGTGATGTGGAACATATAATGTGTAGTGATCAGATCAGGATAATTAGCATATCCATCATGTCAAACTTTATCGTTTGTGTTGGGAACATTCAATATCCTCCTTCTAGTTATTTGAAACTATATATTTTATTATTGACTATAATAACCATCTTTGGAAAATATAGACTGGCTCATGCCAGTAATCCCAGCTACTTGGGAGGTTCAGGTAGGAGGATCTGAGGCCAGGAGCTCCAGATCTGGGGAAGGCTTGTGCAGCAGGGAGGGAGGGACGGGCTGGACATAAAAATTGGGATAAGCCAAAAAGGCAGGCCAAGGAGCACAGCCTTTATCCTGCAGGCAATGCAGAGCCAGTCAAGTTTATAGTCAGGGAAGTAACATGGAGACAGCAATGCTCTAGGAAGATTACTTAATTTGGCTCAAGACACTTCAAATAGAGAAATTCTGCTTTTCATGGTTTTTGCACTGAGATCCTGTGGAAAAAAAAATTTTTTTTTGTATAAAGCATTTTGTTTGATCATTATTGCATTTATGCCGTGAGGGCCTTAATTGTGAGTTAGAGGAGGATGAGGGCTGAGGAAAGGCCATTGGATTTGGAAATCAGGAAGTTGATGTTGACCCTGGTATAGGGAGTCAGATCTCTCTTAGTTGCTATCAACAGAAACCAACTCTGGCTATCGTAAACAGAGAAAGAATTCATGAAAACGGTGTGGGATGCAGTGGGCATCCATTCTCCCTTCCCAACAATACCCTTAAGTTTAGCTATGGTTGAATTCTACTGCTTGCAACTCATTTAGTTTAGTTCATGGAACTGAAGGGAAGGCCAAAGAAGCATGGCATGGATAGGATGGTAAACAAGGCAGAACCAAGGTCTACCCAGGGCACCTCTGAGTGAGCCCCATAGTTTTCAGGTCTTTTGTCATTCATTGCTCCTGTAGGGCAGGCACTTTGATTAACAATCCCCTCTGCCCCACCTGTCCTGGGTGGAGGAAGAGTTATTCCCCCCAAACAGAATCAGGGGCCTTTATCAGAAAATAGGACAAATGTATGCTAGGTGACAAAATGAAATAGCCAATATACCCAGAGAGAGAGGTTTCTGTAGAATGAAAAGAAGTTTGACTGGTTCCAATAGTCCAGGAGGAGAGGCCCCATTGTGTGGTTAAAAACATCTTGTTCGTTCCTGGAGATTTCTCATATCTTCACTATTAACTTGTTTATAGTCATTTTAGAGAAGGCATGTCTGCAGCTGACTAACATCACCTCCCATTATAAACCTTTCCTTCTTTCCTTTCCTTTCTACTTCCTTTCTTCCTTCTCTTCCTTGACAAATATTACTTTTTAATATGTATTCATTTGCCACTCGACCAGGTTCATATGTCTGCTGCCCAAGAGGAAGCCCCTATGCTGAGTCAACAGGGTTTACAAGGCAGAGAAAGAGTCATTGTTCCACATAGCACTAAGTGGGGAGACGGGAGAAATTTCTCAAATC
>NW_012151574.1:421065-427646 GCF_000956105.1 Propithecus coquereli | reverse complement strand
CCCGCCTCGGCCTCCCAGAGTGCTAGGATTACAGGCGTGAGCGACCGCGCCCGGCCGGTATTTACTCTTTATCTCATCAGACTTCGCCTGGAATTACTTGTCAGTTTGGCAGCATTTTTATGTTTCCTAAGATTTTCACTTAACTTACTATTAAAGCGCAAAATATTTATTGTTGAGCCCTGTCCAGACGGCACATAGCCTCATGCTAAAATATTTCTCACATCTATATTTAATCAGTCTTTTATTTTTAAAGCTTTTATTTTTATGAAAGCCACACATACCCTTGAAATTTATAAGGAGTCAAATATAATAGCTCATGAGATTTGATATGGAAAAGAGTAGTCCTCTTGCTTTCCCTCCCTCCGTTTCCTTTTCCTCAAAACAAGCTTTTTCTCTCCTCAGCTCTTTTGGCTGATTCTTTTGGTAAAGAATCATGTGTGGAGATAACAGTCTACAACTGGCATATTTCTCACTGATGCCAGCCGGGGGCTTTCTAGTATTTCAGCTCACGAAAGCCTTTGTTCTCATGTTTGTCATCTCATGCTCACAAGATGGCTGCTGTTGCTCTAGGCATCATGTCTCTATTCTCAGTAAAAAGAAGGAAAAACCCCAAAGTTTCTTTCTTTGAGTCTTTATCTTTTTATCTGGATACAGAGGTCCTTATCAGGAGCTTCAGCCTATATCCCATTGGCTAGAGCTGTGCCATGTAATCACCCTTAGCTGCAAGAGAGGTTAGGAGATCCTGTACTTTTAGCCGGGTCTTTGTTGCCACACACAAAATTCACAAAATTGAGCTTTTTTTTTTTTGAAGGAAGAAAAAGGAATAGCTTACAATAAAAGGATCGGGCTGGCAAGACCCAAATATACAAACCTGTCTTAGCATTACAAAAAGTAAGATAACTAAATGTTATGGCTGATGTGACACCATATGAACGTAATCAAGCCTTTACATCTAACTTTGAGTGTAGAAGAACTTCAGGCAATATAGGCTTAAATTAAATAGTTCCACAAAATTATCCATAAAATCCAGAACTGGGGCATTCTACAGGATATCCATTCTGATTCTTCAATGAGTCGATAGTATGTGGAAAATGAGGTGTTTAAAAGACACTTAAATATGGTTTATTACACTTAAACTACTTATTATAGTTTAAGAAACACTTAAGAGTCACAACAACCAAATACAGTGAGTGGACATGTTTGAATTCTGATTTCGAACAACCCAACTGTAAAATATATACATTTTTGGCAATTGGGAAATCTGAATAGATATTGGATGATATTAATGAAATCTTTTTAATTGAAGAAATTGTTAATTTTGTGAGGTATGATAGTGGCACCATGGTTTATATAAGACAGACAATATCTTTTTTTAATGCAAACTTAAGTATTTAGGGATAAAATGACATGGTACCTGGAATTTGCTTTAAAATAGTCTATCAGGAAAAAACTTGTGTAAGGAGATACAAAACAAGCATTAAAAAAGAAAAAAAAAAAAAAAGAAAAAGGAATAAGTATTGGGTAGATATCTGGGAGTGTCCGTTACGATCTCTCTCCCTGAGGAGACCAGGGAAAACTGGTCTGATTTTAAACATGACAACAAATTTTTTGATATGCCTCCTATTGAGAAGTGGAGTCTATGTCTCCTTCCCTTAGATATGGGAAGGTTTGTGATTGCTTCAACAAATTTGAGCCTATTCTAATTTTACAGCCTATTCTAATTCTATATAGTCCACTCATAGGTCCAACAGATTATAAAAAACTCTGCCAACATTTTCTACCTGTTCCAATTACCTATTGCTGCATAGCAAACCATCCTAAAACTGGTGTAAAATAGCAACCATTTTATTATGCTCATGGATTCTGTGGGCCAGAATTTTGGACAGGGAACAGTGGGAATGGTTTGTTTCTGTTCTATGATGTCTCAGGCCTCAGCTGGGAAGACTCAAACAGCTGGGGGTAACTCAATATCTAGGGGCTGGTCATCTGGTGCCTTCATTCACATCTGGCACCTGAGCTGAGATGGCCGAAAGCCTGGGCTCAGCTGGGATTGCTGACTAGAGCACCATGTGGCCTCTCCATATGCCTTGGGCTTCCTTACAACATGGCAGCCTCAGGACAGTCAGACTTCTTCCATGGCAGCTCAGGGCTCCAAGAGCCAGTGTTCCAGTGAAAAGGGTAGAAACTGCATGACCTTTTATGACATAGACTTGGAAGTCACATAGCATCACTTCTACTATATTCTATTGATTGAAGCAATTGCAAACCTTCCCAGATTCAAGGGAAAGAGACATAGACCCCACTTCTCAATAGGAGGAGAATTAAAAAAATTTTGTCTTGTTTAAAAACTGCCACATCACTCTTGGCTCAAGCTAGGAAGATCTCATGGGTCCCCAGCATGCTTCCCTTTGGGATGAATATGGCTTTCATGGCAGTTATGTGAGTCCCCATTTTTCCCATCCCAGGAAGGACCACGAAAATATAGTTGGCTTCCTGCTAACAGATGAATCAGTAACCATACAGCCTCTCCCTGTGACTTTGTCTTAGGGTGGCAGGTCTAATAAATCGGACCTGTCTCCAGATGTGATGGACCGAACAATACTGAGTGATTCATGATCCTTTACCTAATAAAAGGAACTACTACTGTCAATCATTTGCTAAGACAACTGCAAACATCCCCTTACTACTGGTCTGGTTTCCATAGCTGTCCTCTTACGATCTGTCCTTCA
The DNA here is from genome assembly GCF_000956105.1 of Propithecus coquereli. Classification (NCBI taxonomy): domain Eukaryota; kingdom Metazoa; phylum Chordata; class Mammalia; order Primates; family Indriidae; genus Propithecus; species Propithecus coquereli. The sequence goes on along the minus strand of NW_012151574.1, from coordinate 424,917 downwards.
GAGCAGCCAAAGGGATTTAAAAAAATTATAAATCAGATGATTTTGTCCCCCAACCTTGTAGCTAAAATTAGCCCATGACTTTCCATTGCACTTAGAAGACAAACATATTGCTTGTCACAGCCCCCAGGGCTCTACATGATGTCCTTCCTGCTTAGCTCTTTGATTTCATCTCCTACAACTCTCACTCTGCTTCAGCTACACCGGTTTTCTTACTGTTGTTGGCATTCACCAGCCTTGTTCCTGCCTCAGGGCCTTTAAACTTGCTTTAACCTTTCTCTGCAACACTGAAGCCCCAGATGGTTGCATGGAAAGAGGTCACACAGTGTTCAAGTCTCAGCTCACATGCCACCTGCTCAGAGAGCCCTTTCCTGGTCCCTCTGACCCCCTGACTTACCATTACCTGACCTTGCTTTAGTAATATTTTCTTTATTACATTTATCTGTATCTGCAATGATATTTTCCATTTACTAATTTATTTGCTTATTTTCTCCCCTAGAGAGTATGGTCCATGAGAATAGATACCTTATTCATATAATTTATTACTACTGTCCTGGTTATCTATTGCTGTGTAATGAACCACCCAAAGCTTAGTGACTTAAAATGATAATTTGTCATGATCTCTTGTGGTCCTGTGGGTTGACTTGGATCAGCTGGTGGTTCTTGCTTGGGTTCTCTCATGTGGTTGTCAGATGGTGGCTGGGGCTGCTGTCATCTGAAGGCTTGATCGGGCTGGGCATCCACAATGGCTCCCTCACAAGACTAGCATTTGATGCTGGTTGTTGGCTGGAAGCTCAGTTGGGGCTGTCAGTGAGAACACCCATACAGCTTGGACATCTCACAGCCTGGGAGCTGGGTTCTGAGAGGGAATCCTCCAAAAACAAGTGCTCCAAGAGGTGGGAAATGGAAGCTGCCAGGCCAGTTAAGGCTGCCCCCGGAACTGGCACAATGTTACTACTGCCATATGCTATTGACCAAAGCAGTCACAAAACTTGCCCAGATTCAAATGAGTAGAGAAATAAGCTCCACCTCTTGATGGGAATGGCTAGGTCATATTACAGAAGAGCTGTGTGATGGGAGATACGGTCACGACCATTGTAATTTTTTTCTAATTAAAAAAATTTTTAATTGGCACATAATAACTGTACATATTTATGGGGCACATAGTGATGTGGAACATATAATGTGTAGTGATCAGATCAGGATAATTAGCATATCCATCATGTCAAACTTTATCGTTTGTGTTGGGAACATTCAATATCCTCCTTCTAGTTATTTGAAACTATATATTTTATTATTGACTATAATAACCATCTTTGGAAAATATAGACTGGCTCATGCCAGTAATCCCAGCTACTTGGGAGGTTCAGGTAGGAGGATCTGAGGCCAGGAGCTCCAGATCTGGGGAAGGCTTGTGCAGCAGGGAGGGAGGGACGGGCTGGACATAAAAATTGGGATAAGCCAAAAAGGCAGGCCAAGGAGCACAGCCTTTATCCTGCAGGCAATGCAGAGCCAGTCAAGTTTATAGTCAGGGAAGTAACATGGAGACAGCAATGCTCTAGGAAGATTACTTAATTTGGCTCAAGACACTTCAAATAGAGAAATTCTGCTTTTCATGGTTTTTGCACTGAGATCCTGTGAAAAAAAAAATTTTTTTTGTATAAAGCATTTTGTTTGATCATTATTGCATTTATGCCGTGAGGGCCTTAATTGTGAGTTAGAGGAGGATGAGGGCTGAGGAAAGGCCATTGGATTTGGAAATCAGGAAGTTGATGTTGACCCTGGTATAGGGAGTCAGATCTCTCTTAGTTGCTATCAACAGAAACCAACTCTGGCTATCGTAAACAGAGAAAGAATTCATGAAAACGGTGTGGGATGCAGTGGGCATCCATTCTCCCTTCCCAACAATACCCTTAAGTTTAGCTATGGTTGAATTCTACTGCTTGCAACTCATTTAGTTTAGTTCATGGAACTGAAGGGAAGGCCAAAGAAGCATGGCATGGATAGGATGGTAAACAAGGCAGAACCAAGGTCTACCCAGGGCACCTCTGAGTGAGCCCCATAGTTTTCAGGTCTTTTGTCATTCATTGCTCCGGTAGGGCAGGCACTTTGATTAACAATCCCCTCTGCCCCACCTGTCCTGGGTGGAGGAAGAGTTATTCCCCCCAAACAGAATCAGGGGCCTTTATCAGAAAATAGGACAAATGTATGCTAGGTGACAAAACGAAATAGCCAATATACCCAGAGAGAGAGGTTTCTGTAGAATGAAAAGAAGTTTGACTGGTTCCAATAGTCCAGGAGGAGAGGCCCCATTGTGTGGTTAAAAACATCTTGTTCGTTCCTGGAGATTTCTCATATCTTCACTATTAACTTGTTTATAGTCATTTTAGAGAAGGCATGTCTGCAGCTGACTAACATCACCTCCCATTATAAACCTTTCCTTCTTTCCTTTCCTTTCTACTTCCTTTCTTCCTTCTCTTCCTTGACAAATATTACTTTTTAATATGTATTCATTTGCCACTCGACCAGGTTCATATGTCTGCTGCCCAAGAGGAAGCCCCTATGCTGAGTCAACAGGGTTTACAAGGCAGAGAAAGAGTCATTGTTCCACATAGCACTAAGTGGGGAGACGGGAGAAATTTCTCAAATCCGCCTCCCCAAGAATTTGGGAGATAGGGTGTTTAAGGGTACTTTGACAGGCAAGGAATTAGGCAGTTGGGTTTGTTCATTGGGGCAAAATTATAGGGGTGTAGAAATCATCTTGTGTTGTTTCAGTCCCTGGGGTCACAATTCCAGGAGAGTAGGTTTCTAGTCCATTGGGTGGGTCAACCAATCCACTGGAATGTGGGGCCTGGAAGATATCTTAAAAACTACCTTTAGGTTTCAAAAGGTGATGTTAGCTATGGAGAAAGTTAAGAATCTTTATGGACACAAGCTATGGGGAGAAGTTAAGAATCTTTATGACCACTAGCTGCGTGGCTCTGGAGTCACAATTATAGATATGCCAGCAGGGGGACAGTTACTAATTATTATCATTATTCTCAGCTAGGCCTGTGTATTATTTTTAGCTAGGCCCTTCCCACAGTTCTCACCTTGCACCCCATTACTGATGACCGTTCTGGCTTCTTCTGGCTGGCAAGGGATGTAGTCAGTGTCGTGCCCAGGGTAAAGGGCATGAAACCTTTATTTCTCAGTTATCTGCAGATATTCATGAGTGCTGAGTTTCAGATCTAAGGTTTGCATGACGAGAACATTAGTATCTTTATCTGCAGCCTTAGCATAGTACTGAACTGAACAGTGGACTACAAGATAGATAATACCTAGCTTCAAGAGCCCCTGTAGAACTAATCCAAAGTTCTGGGGAAACCAAGTGAATCATCCCCAAAACTGATCAGGTGTGGGGTCACTAGTAGAGCCCCATTGTAGCCACACAGCTTGTTGGGAAATTGTTTTCTATTCAGGTTTTAACTTTTCCTGAGGTACAGCAGGCAGTGTTTGACACTGCACAGACTCCTCCTTGTTTAGCCAACAGGAAATCTAGCGCTGCCTGATTATCTAAGACTACCTGGGCGAGGGAGTTGTGGGACCTTTGTTGAGCCCTGAGGCTTTTTGCAGTTTCTTCTGCAATCAGACCTGGAGCCGCAAACAGATTTCTAATCGTGTCTCTGTTGGCATAGACTCTGTAGATAGGGACTAGTATTTCTAGCAAGCTTTGATACCAGGTGTCCTGGCATCTTCCAGAGCCCTCTCTTAAAAGGTCCTTGAGGAACTTTATCTGGAGACTTGTAGCCAGGAGAGAACTCAGGATTTAATCCACATTGTACGCAAATATCAAAACCTCAAAAACAGTGCACA
>NW_012151574.1:420047-420951 GCF_000956105.1 Propithecus coquereli | reverse complement strand
ACTACAGGCATGTGCCACCATGCCTGGCTAATTTTTTCTATATATTTTTAGTTGTCTGGCTAATTTATTTCTATTTTTAGTAAAGACAGGGTTTCACTCTTGCTCAGGCTGATCTTGAACTCCTGACCTCAAGCAATCCTCCCGCCTCAGCCTCCCAGAGTGCTAGGATTACAGGTGTGAGCCACCGTGCCCGGCCTGAATACTTACAAATCGGTTTCAAATTCTGAAGAAATCAAGTAGAGAGAAAAATAAATGCTTCAAATTTTGCTTAAAAATATATATTTTGTTGTAAGCTATAAATAGTTCAAAAGAAGGAAAAAGGTTTCTTGACTTCTGGAAAACAAAATACAAAAAGAATCAGCAATGTTTCAAACAAAAGTCATTAAAAAAATTTAGTTTGGCCTCATGTAATTAATTTTTGTTCTGTTTTGAGGTTGAGTTATTGATATTCATGGAGATATCAGCTTTCTAACTAAAGTCCTGAGAGTTTGTTTTGTTTTAGTCCAATGGTATGTAATCTCCAAAGTTATCAGAAACCTGTATTCAAGAGAACTTGTCAGTCCTTTCCATGACTTTCCTTGAAGAAGCAAACTTTGGACTTAGCCAGTTTGAAGAACCACTTTCTGAGATGAATCAAAGTAAAAGAATAATTGACTATGGATGACAAAAGTCTTAGACTAGCCATGGCTAAAGAGATGACTGACAAAGTTGGTTATTTTTGTAGCATACAGCAATTTAACATGATAACCAGAATTATTACTGATAACATACACCAAGACATATCAATATTTTACAATACTAGAACATATATTAATAACATACTTACACAAATATAATCCAAAGAAAGTTAAATACCATTTCATATTTGACAATCTTTCCTGTATGATTTTTTTTTTTTTGAGAC
>NW_012151574.1:401505-418037 GCF_000956105.1 Propithecus coquereli | reverse complement strand
AGCTATGGAGAAAGTTAAGAATCTTTATGACCACTAGCTGCGTGGTTCCGGAGTCACAATTACAGATATGCAAACGGGGAGACAGTTACTAATTATTATCATTATTTTTAGCTAGGCCTGTGTATTATTTTTAGCTAGACCCTTCCCACAGTTCTCACATTGCACCCAGTTGCTGATTTGTGAAAAAGGCGCTTTCATGACTCATGAAGTCATGTCCAAATTTTTGAATGTATCATGTATGTTAACCTTGGATAGATTTGTGTGAGCCAAGTGCATGTGTTTTTGTGCATGTGTAATATTGAAATAACTGGGACGACAGGAATAATTTGGCAAGTATTTTCCTTCCAATTTGCCAGCTGTGTTTCCCCCAGCAAATCACTTTGCCTCACAGAATCTCACTTTCTTCATCTGTTCAATGGGAGTAATAATACTTAATCCATAAGATTGTTAAATAGCAAGCTACCTCTCAATGAATACTTACTATGTGCCCATCCCAGAGGTCACAAATTTAAATGCCCTTCTGGGGCCAGGCTAGTACTATGAATGGAACTAGTTGGGGGGAGCGGCATGTGAGACAATAAGGAATGATGGGGATTATGGGAAACTGGAGGGAATACTTCCTTCATAAAAAGAAAGCAGCTCTACTTAGCTCCTGGTTTCCAAAGTGTGGTCCCTTGAGCAGCAGTTTGAGCATCAGCGGGAAACCTGTTAGAAATGCATATTCTTGTGTCCCACCCCAGACCTCTGAATCAAAACTCCAGGGGTGGGGATCCCACAATCTGATTCTGATTTATACTCAGTTTTGAGACCCTCTGCTCTAGCTGATGGTTGCTATGTAATGCAAGACGGTGTAGCCAGATCTTTTACTTTTTGCAAGAGAACCTAGAGATTTATTTTTATGTGAAATTCCCCCCTTTTAAATCTTGGCAACTAATTTAAATTTTTAAAATGTACTCTATGGGCTAATAATATATGTGTTCGGACACATATAGTATTGCAACCTCTGGTTTATGCTTTTTGCTTTAATCCTTATAATAATTCTACAAGACAGGATGATACCCATTTTATGAAGGAAGAAGATGTAGATCCAAAAAAGTCAAATGCTGCTCTAAGTCTCATGGCCAGAAAGTGGCCAACCCTTGATTTGGACCTGGATACATTTGGTTCTAAAGCTTCTGTCCTTTGTACCTCAATAAAGAGCATATATATGACTATGCCTAGCACAGAGCCGGGCACCACAAAAGCTAAACATCTGATGCCACTGACTGATAAAACTTTCTTCTCCATCCTTCTACTCCACTCCACCACACTCCCTCAGCCTGGTGCGAATCCATATTCCTGTAAGAGACAGCCAATCGGCAGGGAGGCCAGCGGCACTGGGAGGGGCAGGGCTGGGCAGTTTCCTGGCCACGGGAGCTGGACAGGTCCTGGAAGAAAGCTTCTGGCAGCAGTGCCCGGGACTGAATGTCCAGTAGCCAGCTGGGTTAGGCTAAAACCTGCTGATCACCAAAGTGTCCTCTAGACTGGGTTTCAGGAGCCTGCTCAGGACTGTGTCCTCCTCTGCCTCCTGCTCTCATTGCTGTTGACTGTTCTCTGAGCCCAGAGCAAACAGCCCCAGCCCCTCCCAACAACGGCATGTCTCCAGTCCCTGGGCTGGGCAGGGGAAGTTGGAGGAGGCATTCTGAGCGTCTTTTCCCAGCATCCATCTGTGGGGACAGTGGCTGGAGGTACTCATACTTCCAAACCCTACTCATCTGTCATCACAGTGATCACTGCCCCAGACCCCCTCTACCTTCCAGTGGCAAAGCCTCCTGGGGCTCCCAGGACCTCAGATCACTGGAGCAGGAAGGATGTTTGAAGGTACTTCTTGTCTAACTCCCTGGGTAACTCTGTTTTGGCACTTACCACCCTGGCTTCCAAAGCTTGGTGTATCAGTCCCCTTAGTCGCAGTAGACATGCATGGAGCACTCACAGCCATTTATCTAGCACTCATCGTGTGCCAGGCTTGGGGTTCCCATGTCAACCACTGTGGACCTACTCTCATCGTTCTCCGTGAATGCACAATTGTTCCGTGGCAGGAACGTTGCATTCATGTTCTCATCATTTTCTAGAGGACAAAATGGCAGCTCAGGGAGGGAAATGATTCATTCAAGGTTCCTGAGGTGGCGAGTGGGGAGGCGGGAGTCAAAGCCACACCCTGTCACCCAAGACCAGTGCCAGAGGGCTCCTTTTGATTACTTTCTCCTCACCAGGTGTCTTGCCCTTTTTGTGCCACATTAATAGGCACCCAACAAACATTTACAATGGAATAGAACAAACAAGGGCTTGGAGGGAAAGAGATCTGGGTTCAAAACCTTGTCCGTACAGCTTTGCATGGCACCTTGGGGTGGCAGTGGAGTCCCAAACCTCTGAACATCCAGCTCATTTGTCATATAGAGATGATGATAATCCTTTATCTCAGGTCATAGGTTTGCTGGAGAGAGTCCATGAGACGAGGAGCACAGAGCCTTGGGCAGTCAGAGAGCCACAGAGGCACAGAGCCCCATCCAGTGTCGCTATGACAAAGAGAGGGAGGGAGAAACATACATCTCACAGGGCTTGAGTCTTCGAGGTGTTTTGCCTTCACAGCGCTGTTTCTTGTCACTTATTAATAACAACTGCTGTTTACGTAGCCCCGGCCGTGCGCTCTGTACCCTACGTTAGCCCTCCATCGCCAGTCCCTAAAGGGGCCACTGTGGTCCGGCTGACTCCAAATCCAGCCCCTTAATCCCCTGCTCTATCACCTCTTTCCTCCTCAACCCCCGACCGGGACATTCCGAGGAGACCCCCGAGTCTTGGATAGGAACCCAGGAGCCTTGGGGCGGGGCCCGCGCCTCCTGCTGCCCCCTAAGGCCCCAGGAGGAAGGGAGAGAGGAGTGGACAAGGGTCGGGCTGCGGCTGGTCGAGCTGCTCCCGGCCTGGAAGCTGCTTCGGTTCCTGGTTCCCACCGGGGCCAAGAGTGACACCTGATCCCGGGGAATTATGAAATGGCATGAGGTGGCAGCCCAACCGCAGTGCCTGCTGAGCCTTTTACCCCCCGCGCGCCTCCCGCTCGGCCCCGCCCCTGCCCCCTGTCCCCCGCCCCCCGCGCGCTCGGTCAAATCCCCCACCTGGGCGGCCGCTCACACCTGCAGCCCGCCTGCCCCGGCGCAGCACCATGCCTGCCTGTCGCCTCGGCGCGCTCACCGCTGCCCTCCTCCTTGGCCTGCTGCTGCTCGACCTCCCCCCAGTCACAGGTGAGTGGGGCGGGGAGAGGCCGGGCACCCAGAGGGGCCGAGCCGCTAGCGTCTGAACTGTCTGGACCGAGCCAAGCAGAGGCGCAGCCTCTCTGGGGGCTGGGGAAGTGGGGATTCCTGGGGCGGAAGTGGGGAGATCCATGAAGACTAAAATCTGGGGACCCCTGAAGCCCAAAGGTGGTGACCCTTGGAGCCTAGGGTGTGAGGTCCAAGGTGCTGGAGGTGGGGAGACCACGGAAGGCTGAAATTTGGAGGAGGGGCTCTGTGCTCAAGGCAGGTACTCTGTGGCTGCGGGAGGGTTGGGGGGCTGGAGCGTGCTCTGCCTAGACATCGGAAGGTCCCGGAGACCTAGACGCTCAGTGGTGCGGGATCCCCTAGGGACTGAGATTGGAGGACTCTGAGGCCAAGGGTTAGGGCAATCTTGTACTCTGAGGTGTCAGGGGCTCCTGGCCTGGGGTGAGCCCCTCTGGGGAGCTTAAGGGGAACCTTAGGGTCAGAGACTGGGAATTCCTTGTAGTTAAGATCTGGGGCCCTTGGAGCAGGAAGTGGGCATCCTCTGGGACTGGGGCAACGCCCTACCGCTGACTGTCCCTTACCTCCCCTCCCAGGCACAGGAGCAGAGAAAATGGGCGTGTGCCCCGAACTCGAGGCGAACCTCAACTGTACCGAGGAGTGCCACTCCGACAGCGAGTGTGCAGACAACCTCAAGTGCTGCCCGGCGGGCTGCGCCACCGTCTGCTCTGTGCCCAATGGTAACCCCCGGCGACCCGCGCGGGGCCGGGGCGGGGCCGCGCCGCGCTGGGAGGAGGCGGGAGCGCCGCGTTCCTGGAAGAGGGGCGCCCCAGGGCCAGGGGACCCCTGGGAAAGTCAAGGCGGATCAAACCAGATCCGCCCGGGCTCTCCCTTGCCCGCCCTGGGGGAGACAAAGGCGTCGCTGAAGCGCAGCCGAGGGGGAGGGAGGCCCCCCACCCCTAGCTGGATTCGGTTCTCTGGTGCATGACGGGCTTCCGGGCACGCACAGCCGGGACATTGTTGCGCCCGGGGACCAGGGGCCGCAGTTTCCTCCCCGGGCCGGCTGGAGTTTGCGGGGAAGCCCGGGGCTGGCGTCCGAGCTTGGGGCTCACCCCTCTCGGAGCCCCTTCCCTGGGGCCTCCCCCAGCCCCGAGGGGGAAGGACTGGGAGCGCCCGGCAGGGCGAGACTCCCCAGATTCCTCCTTCCAGGCGGAAAGGGACTGCAAAGGTTTGGAGAGCGCCCAGCTGCCTCCAGGCGGAAAGGGACTGCACAGGTTAGGAGAGCGCCCAGCTCGTCTTAAAGATGTGGAAGTGAGGTCAGCGAGAGAAAGGTTCTTGCCCGAGGTCACACCGCCATCCCGTGGCCGCAGGAGTCACAGTGAGGGGCTTGCGTTTCCCGCTTACTGGCTGCGTGGTTTGGAGAAAGTCAGGACTCCTCCCTGGGCACCTGATCCCCCTTCCTCACCTTTAAAACAATCTCTTCCAAGCTAAGGATTGAGTGACAGAGAGCTTGGGTTCTTCGTCGAAGGTATTGTACTTGCTAGAGTGCAAGTGTCTCCAACAAGTTGTGGGGACTCAGATCAGAGCAGGAAATGGCCTTCGGCAGCATAGACTCTAAGCCTCTCATTTTCCAGGAAAAACTGAGGATTAGAGGAAGGGATATGACCTGGGCAGAACCAGGTACCGTAACTACTGGTCTTTATCTGGAGTACAGCCCCTGTGGTTTCTCCTCTTTGTTATTTCCCGGAAGATGCCAGCATAGGCTGGGAAGGCGTGCAATTCAGAGACCCCAGACACAGATGAGCAGGGAGGAGGGAAGTGGAGGGAGGACTGGCCCAGCAGGGGCAACTTCTGGGTCTGGACCGGAGTAGAGGACCAGAAGGTTGGGAGAGAAAACAGTAGGCAGACAGATGAGAGAGGTGGTGGGGCAAAGGAAGGGGTCTTTGCTGTTAGATGGATGAAGAGCTTGTTCCCTTGTCTCAGGTGGACAGACTGAGGCTGGAAGAGAGACAAAGCCAGATGGCCTCCTGAAGCAGGGAGGGAGCCTGGAGGTTTGAATCCTAGTTCTGCCATTTTCTAGCTGTGTGATCCCGAGCAAGTGGCTTTACCTCTCTGAGCCTCTGCTCTCTTGTTTACAAAATGGGAACGATCATCCCACACTTTATCGGATTGACACTAGTGCTCAATGAAATAATACATGTGAAGTGTCTCATTAGTGAGTAGATACTCTATACACAGTGGTATGTTTTGTTCCAAAACTGTTCCCTATTTATTCCCTTTTGTCCCAGGGTAGCCCAGTATTGGCAGCTCCTGCTCTTTTCTAGAGAACAGATTTCTTTGTACTAGGAAGTGAGGACTCTGTCAGCCACTTTCATTGTCCCCTGCAGCCAATCACCCAGTTGGTGCCTGTGTTTTATATTTGGCTGGGCCTGGCTCCCGGTCCCTGACTCAGGAAGTGTAGTGTAGTGCGTGAGTGTGTGCGTGCGCGCGCGTGTGTAAATGGAAGTTAGAAGGCTAGAAGTTAGAACACTCAGGTCTTGGTTTTACTTCTGACCAGCAGTGTGGTGTTGTGTGACCCCTTCACCTCTCTATGCCCCATATTCCTCGACTCTGATATGAACAGGTTTAGAAATATCCCCTACGAAGGAGATCTTTGATGTGAGGATTAAAGGAGATAATGAGTTTTTACAGAGTGCATTGTAAACGGCACATCTCGGCAGTGTTAGCCGTTTGTGTGTGTGTGTGTGTGTGTGTGTGTGTGTGTTAGTGGAAGGATGTGTGGTTTGTGCGTGGATGAGTGAGTACATGCAGAGGGCCATGGTGCTGAGTGATCGTAAGTGGGAGTGGGTCTCTGGCAGTGAGTGAAGATGTGTGTAACCCTTCGCACGCGCACCGCACTGTACAGTTTACATAGCAGCACGATGCATGGTGAGCCGGATTTCCTGGGGCTCAAATCCTGCCTCAATCCTATATGACCTTAGGCAAATTACTTAACTTCTCGGTGCCTAAATTTCCTCATCTCTAACATGAGCAAATATTAACAGACCCCTCCCCCTCTTTTAGAATTATTGTGAGAATTAAAGGGGCTAATATGTGTCAAGTGCTTAACGTAATGCCCACACGTAGTAGGTGCTGATTAAGTGTTTGCTGTCACAATTCCTCATTATTATTACAGACTGGTTTGATTTTTCAGGGAGAAATAATACGTTTGCCTCCACTGCTTTCACGACAGCCCCGTGATGTGAGTGGCACTGATTCCACTGACACGTAAAGACACTGGAGCTCTGGGGATTTCTGGCCCTAGACCACAATGGTAGAAAATGGCAGAGCTGGGGCTCAAACTGAGGTCCTACGATTCCAAAACCATCTCGCAGCAGCAGGAGGGGCGATTTGCAGGCAGCCTTCCTGGGCCCTGAGAACAGCTCGGGCCCCCTGGGAAGGACCCAGGCAGGCAGCCGTGCTGTTTGTGAAGCCAAGTGGGGAGCAGTGGGGGGTCATGCTGCGGATACACAGTTCATCGCCCTGCATCCCTCTGCTTACCTGCCCTTACTCCTTTTTCTACCAGAAAAGAAGGGTTCCTGCCCCCAGGTGGACATTAGCTTCCCCCAACTTGGCCTCTGCCAGGACCAGTGCCAGGTGGACAGCCAGTGTCCTGGCCAGATGAAATGCTGCCGCAATGGCTGCGGGAAGGTGTCCTGTGTCACTCCCAACTTCTGAGGTGGGTGAAGCGGGAAGAGGAGGTGCATTCATGCCTAGGTGGGATGGTACTTGCAGCAGGTTGAAAAGGAAAACCTGGGCGAACACATGGCTGCTCACCTGTCTATTTATTTACTTTCATTCACTCGACAAATATCTTTTGAGCATCTATCACGTGTCATGCACCAGTCTAGGTGCTGAGGGTGTTCCAGGAGTGAACAGATTAGATGAAAATATCTCCCTGATGGGGTCTGTATTCTGGCGGGCGATAAACAACAAATAAGCAAGCAGATTTTGTAGTATGTTGCAGGCAGGTAAGTGCCAGGAGGAAAAGGAAGCAGAGAAGGGGGTAAAAAGGATGGGGGCAGGGAGCAGAGCCGTAGTTTTTGCATGGGACAGTCAGTGAAGGCCCCACCCAGAAGGTGGCATTTGGATAAGACTTGATGGAAATGAGGGAAGGAGCCGTGGGGATGTGCGGGGGACGGTGGGGGGAGCAGCAGGTGCAGAGGCAGGAGCACCCCTGGGCACTGTAGGACCAGCCAGAGGCAGAAGCGGGTGGGTCAGGGCAGGGGACTAAGGAGAGAGGGTGCGAGGTAAGAGGGAGCAGGCAGCTCACTTGAAGCCTTATGAGGTCATTATATGGACCATCGTAAAGACTTTGGTCTTGACCCGGAGATGCTGCACCGTTGGAAAGGGACCTCTCCTGCTGCTGTGTGACAAATGGACTGCAGAGGGCAGGGGCAGATGCAGGGAACCTGTTTGGAGGCGACTGACCTGGACCAGGATGGAAGCAAGGGGGAGTTAAGTAGCTGGGTTTTGAGGGAGCAGTTATGTCCTGGAGAAGGGGACAGTGGCTGGAGGGGTTAGGGCTGCAGGAAGCTCTCTGCATGGCCAGTGGAGAGCTTCACCAAAGAGCTTGGCTTTGCAGGACAAACATGAGATCAGCTGACTTGAGTTCAGTTCACCCAACATGTGTTTGAAGCATGTCAAGCACTTACTTTGTGGCAGGCCAGGGCTCAATACGGCTGCCTCTAGTGGCTCTGGCACTGAAAGCAAAAGATTATGGGGCCTCCTATATAATTTAAAATAAAACAATATTAAGTCGTAAAGTAAGTGTAAGGAACTAAAGGAAAAACAAAACAATGAAGCAAATGCTTAGTCGGCCCATTGGGCAATCAGCACCATGCCACTGGCTCTGTGCCAGCTCTGGGACAGAAAGGGGACCGCATCTCTGCCCAGAGCTAGCAGTCCAGAGGCTGAGGCGGATGGATGGGTGACACTCCCACTACCTGTGGTCAGCCCTGAGTGTTGTGGAAAACTGGAGGAAATGTCACCCAGGCAGGGGCAGGGGGAGGATGGCGCAGGGACAGTTGGGGAAGGCTTCCTAGAGAGGTGACCCTCAGCCGGTCCTAAAAGATGGATGAAGGGTAGGTAGTCTGGTGCAGCGCAGCGGGGAGGGAACAGAAAGAGCAGGAACTAGGGAGTGCTCTTGGGTTGAAATCTCATTGTTGTCATGTGCTACCTTTAACAATTTCTCAGCAAAGGAACCCGAAGATCACTGATGGGATCCAATAGTGCTCACGTGAGAAAACGGAAGCCCAGAGAGGGGCTATGCTCTTTGGTGCCTCAGAGGGAACATGGTCTCCCTAGGGCCCAGAGCACTGCAACCGTGCCAACTGTCTCTTGCCTTCATGAGTGCTGACCCCATGGGTGTGTTCTGCAGTCATGAAGATCCGGGTTCAAATTTCAGCTCTGACATTTAACCAGCCTTTTCACCTCCCAGAGCCACAATTATCTGGCTTATAAAATGGGGCTAGGTAAAATCTATTTGATCAGCTAATCTCAGCTTAACCTAAGGAATGAAGGCATGGTGGACCTGCCTGTTGGTCAAGAGATTCTAAGGGAGATAAATGACCATGGCCCCTCAGGAAAGCCACATTGGTCAGCAGGGACCATGATGCCCAGGTGTGCCCTGGGGATGGTCTGAAGCAGAGGAGATGAATCCAGAACCTGTAGGAAAATGCAAGCAGAGCCCCAACAAGGCATGGCTTTGCTGTGTGGGTACGCAGGATGGGCGGGGGCAGGGGAGTTGGTCCAGGATTTAAGCTGCGGGGACTCTTGTCTAATGTGACGGATAATGTTGCTGATGGTATTATTTTGATTTTCTTCCTCCAGCTCCAGCGGCTACCAGCCTGGAGAGTGGGGAGGGGACGTTTCTGCCTGACCCTGTGTCTGGCTCCGGCTCGGCTGCTCTCACCTCTTTCTAGCCTCTGTGTTCCCTCCTGGGCTGATCACGCTTCTCCCTTTTCCAGTCAATAAAGTAACCACTTTCAGCACATTCTGTCTTTGTCACCCCTGGCTTGGGTCGGAGGTGGGCGGGCAAGTGGGGAGCGACCAGATCATCCAGGCACAAGGGCCAGGGAGGGATTGACTCTGAAGCAATGGTCATTAATTCAGGGTTCGTCTCAGGGGGATTAGCATGCCCCAGAGAATGCTCACACCAACACCGTGAGGTGGGTCCTTATTCTCCTGGGGTGATGGATGAGAAAACTGAGCTCAGAGAGGGGATGGGATGCTTCCAACATCACTCAGATCCATCACTGGCAGTTCTGATAGCAGCAGCAGCAGCAGCATCTCATCCTATGTGCCAGACATGATGCTGGGACATTGGCTTATGAGACCTCCTGGCTTCTCAAAACAGAGCAGATAATAACAGTCCCTGCTACAGACCAGGACTCCAGGAGACCACCTGCCTGTGCCCGCACAGAAAGAAGATGGCCAAGCCAGAGTCCTTTGTTGTCATTTTTTAAATCAAGGTTCTAATTAGTATAAACAATGTAGTCATAGGTATCAAAATTCAAAAGGTTAAAAAAAGGGTATACAGTGATAAGTGTCTTTCACCCTAACTCCCTGCCCCCACCTCAGCCACTCAGGTGTTTTGTATGGAGACAAAGGTATCCGTTTCTTGTGTCTTCTTTCAGATGCGTATCTCCAACTCTGTCTTCTCTTCCTCTCTTCCTCTCCTTTCTATTCCCCCATCCCTCAGTGTCTCTAGCCTTCTCTCTCTCTCCCTTCCTCCTCCTCTCTCCATCCTCCTCTCTCTCTATCCCTCCTCTCTCTGTCCTTTCTCCATCCCCCCCATTCTCTCTCTCAAGCCTTCTCCTCTCTCTACACATCCCTCTCTATGCCTATTTCTCCCTCCCCCTCCCTCCTCTCCCCACCACCTCTCTCTGTCTAAGAATATATAGGTATAAAATTCTCAGCTACCCACCATTTTACGTGACTTGTCAGCCACTCCATACTGTGCTATATCTTGCTTTTTTCACTTAACAATGTATCTTGGCCTTGACTCCATAGTAAAGCATAAAGAATTTCTTCATTCTTTCTTGTGATTGCGTAGTGTTCCATGGCTCAGATGTCCCAGAATCTAACCACACTTCTGATGGTGCTTTGGGTTGCTTTCAGCCTTTTGAAGGCCTAGATTTGAACTTGGCTCATCCAACGCCAGAATCCCACACTTGTTCCACTGCCGCGATTTCTCACTTGAATCCCTGGGGTGTGGATTTAGCCTTTGGAGTGAGGAGGAAGGAGAGGAAGGAAGTAATGGCTGTGACTCTGGCTCCCTGGGAACAACCTTTATGTCCTTTCCTGCTCCTCTACCGGCTGCAGAACGCGAGAGGTGTGGGCAGCTTGAGTGGGACAGTCTGGAGTGTACGGCCAACCTGTCTCGGTGTCCGGTCAGCCTTATCTTCCTCATCCTCTCGTGGGTCCCTGCCCTAGGTCAGAGGCCAGATGAGACCCCAGGGCTTCTCCATCCACTCCCACCCCCACCCCCACCCCAGGGACAAAGCTGAAAGAGTCCCCCGGTGGAAGTGGAGATCCTTGGTGCAGGTGACAGCTCCCTGGCTGTGGATGGCAGCGCCGACTTTCTTCGAGCTCCCCCTTTCTGATTTCTATCCCCTTTAGGCCGACACAGTGGCACCTAGTGATGGGTTGGGAAGAATTCTTAGGACACAGCGTGTGACTACTCCTATCCCCACTTTCTCCTCTCCTTCCCCAGGTTTGCATTCTGAAAGACAGGCCGGGCAGGGTGACGTCTAACTCAGGGGTGGTACAGGCATTGTCTGCATGCCATCATTCCTTCCACCAGCACCCACTCTGCCCTCCGAATCACTCCTGCCCCTCCTTTCCACGAACCCATACATGATCTCAGAGTCCTCAGCATCGGGCTGCAGGCAGCTGCTACAGCTACCCATTGATTGGGGTTGGCAGGCAAATTCGCTACCCCTATTTAGCTCAAGAAACAAAGTGCTAACTGTGGAATGTCAGACCTGGTGGTTGAAGTTCTACTGAGTGAGACGGCTGCCAGGGGCACCCTGAGCAGGGGTCCCCCACCAGCGCCTTAAGAGGAATGGGGCTCTTTTAAGGGGGCCCTGGCCCAGGGGTCTCGCGGGGTGGAAGAGGTGGAGGTTGCCAGGGATCCCAGCAGTGGACAGGAAGGATGTGCCAGGGAAGGCGAGCTGAGGGGTGGAATGGGGTGGGTGAGAAAACTGGAGTAGTGTAGACCAGGAGGAGCCTCTGGCCTAGAACCAAACTTTTTTCTTTTAAGCTGTTTGGTCAATAAGTTTATTGTCTTTATCTGAATAACCTTCATAGAAAATGGTTGTTTGGTTTCGCTCTCAGCGGCCTGCTGAGGGAGTTTGCCTTCTTCTGAGTGGCCCGATCTTCCTTCTGGGCTGGGGGCTTCTTGGGATGGTTCCACCTCTTCTCTCTGACTTCTTTCTTGGGCTTCTTCTCATAGACTGGATTCCCTCATGTAGCAGCGTGAGCTTTGTACTTTTCCTCCACCATGTCTGGAGTTATGTGGTTCTTTATGTATTGAGAGAGTAGTTTCTTGCAAGCACCTTCATCTTCTTGCATTAGGTACTGCGTAGAATCTGCAATGTTCTGACGGCTGATGTGCTTCTACATCAGATTCTTTGTTTTCCGAATCATAAGCAGGGAATTTTTTTGCTACTGTGGATAGACAAGCTCTACAGCTCCCTTCAGGGCCTGCAAACTTTATTTCCAGTGGCAGTTCTGGCAAGGCCTGCGTCCAAATCGCAGGTAAAGGCACCAAGTTGATCATCAATGCTTTCCCCATTGTATTCCTCTCTGGTCACCTCCACTTGACCTTCATAGATCTTGTCCTTGCCAAACCTGCTGGGAAACCTGCAGCCAGCATGTTGTACAGGCCAGTACAATACGATGCAGCGTAACCTGGCCGGCCAATCTTCACACCATACTTTGGGAATTCATGAGCACATGCCGCACTGACTATCGTATCCCCTTCTATGCGTGCATAAACAATCTGACAAATGATATCTGTTTGTTAAACAATTCTCCTCCTATATTTGGCTGTGCTATACTTATTTTTATCTTGGATTACCAAGCATTTTTGAGCATCCTAATCAGTTTAACCCTCTTGTCTTCTACATTTTACTTGGTATCTCTTTTTTTTTTTTTTTTTTTTTGAGTCAGAGTCTTGCTCTGTTGCCTGGGCTAGAGTGCTGTGGCATCAGCCTAGCTCACAGCAACCTCAAACTCCTGGGCTCAAGCAATCCTTCTGCCTCAGCCTCCCGAGTAGCGGGACTGCAGGCATGCGCCATCATGCCCGGTTAATTTTTTCTGTATATTTTTAGTTGTCCAGCTAATTTCTTTCTGTTTTCAGTAGAGATGGGGTCTCACTCTTGCTCTGGCTGGTCTTGAACTGGCCTCCCAGAGTGCTAGGATTACAGGCATGAGCCACCACACCTGGCCATGTATCTCTTAAAGTAGGCCTTACTGTTGACAACTTTAACAAACCCCATCCTGTGGAACAGAGAACCGTGTTCATGGCTTGACACAGACCTACAGCAGTGCTACAGGGAGGGATGGGGAGCCCCAGGATCTTTCTTTGATCAACTTTTGTGGCCAAGTGAATGCTGTAGGTCAGGGACTCTGAGTGTCTTTGTTTGGGGTAGGGGAAGAAAAGAAGAAAGGGGCTGTGGACTTGTCCCTTCCTCCCCCTCTTCCAGGTCTTGATGGGCCGTGCTTGATGTAGCCAGACCACAGGAAGGTTTAGTTTGGCCAGGAAAAGGCTCCCAGGGCCCAGGAATCCTGGTAAACAAGTGGATCCAGATGGAACTGCCATCCTCGAGGCCCCTCCCAGAGCGACTCAGCCTGGCTGCCCCAACAGAACTCAGGGCAGGGCTTCCTCCTGCATTCACCTCCTCCTGTTTCCAACAGCAAACCGCTTTACTGATGCCTCCAAAGCCCATCTCCAGCCCAGAGGGCCAGATATGGTAATACTTACGTAGGAACAAACAGCTGTTCTGGAGGAAAGTACAGGTTTGAGGTTGGAGGGATAGTAAGAAGTTCACAAGTGAGCGGGAGCTTGAAAAATAGAGTCCTAAAGACAGAGCAGTGAGGGAGGGGATAGTCCTGCTTGAGAAACAGCATCATCAGGGGCACTCACTGATTCCATAGATATTTATTGAACACCCACTATGTGTTCTGGTCTAGGTGGTGGGGGTTGACATGAAGGAGGTGTGGGGGGTGTATGTGTGTGTGGTGGGGATGTAGTCAATAAATGAATGAACTAGCACATATATAACATGTCAGGTGGTGGAAAAGTTATGGAGAAATATCAAGGTGGGTAAAAGGAGTAGCAAGTCCGGAGGATGGGGAAGAGGTGGGTGATAATTTTGCAGCGAGTAGTCAGGGAAGGTCTTCATGAGGCGTTATTCAAGTAGTGAGCTAAATAGGACATCATCTATGTCACAAGCTATGGGAGGAGCAATCCAGACAGAGGGCAGTCCCAGGACAAAGGACCTGAGGCCGCAGTGTGCTCAGGGAGTCTGAGGGGCTTGCAGGAGGCTGGTGTGCATGGCTGGAGTGAATGGGTGGTCAGGAGCATGAGAGGAGTTGAGGTCAGAGAGGGGGTGTGGGCACAGAGCGTGAGGGCCCCATGGTCGCTGCAGGGCTTTGGGCTTTTATTCCGAGTGGTTTTGGGAGCCATTGGAGGAGTTTGAGCAGAAGGACGAGTGATCTGACTTAGGTTTGAACAGGACCCTTCTGGCTGCTGTGTTGCAAGTAGACTACAGGAGGTGATGTGGAACCACGGAGGGCAGTTAGGTTACCACACCAGGGCAGGTAAAAGGGTAGTTAAAAAAAAAAACCAAAATTCTTCATCCAGTGCTATGAGGTATGGGGCCCCCTCAAAAGTGCCAGGTGGAAGGCTTAGCTTCCCTAACCAAATCTTTCTTGTGTCCCTTGATGGAAGTTTTCCTTCCTTGGCTTCCAAAACATTAAACGTATAGAGCCCTGAGACATAGGAGTGAGAGGCACACAACATTTAAGAGGGTCGTCTATCCATTAGTAATATTGCATTATAAGCCAACTCAAAGTCACTTGTTCTCATTCTCACGTGTGTGGGTCGGCTGGGGTTCAGCTGATCTAGCTGGGCTTGGCTGGACCTTCTTGGACCCGAGGGCTACCTGAGGCATGTTCCCATAGTGATGGCGAAGGACAAGCACATTCCAAGTCTCTGCTTTCATCGTGTCTGTTAATATATCATTGGCCAAACAAGTCACATGCCAAGTCCAAAGTCAAGGGGCAGAGAAATACACTCTGCCTCTAGTGGAAGGAACTGCAAATTCCTTGAGTGTGGAGGGGTGATGAATTGGGGCCAATAACTCAATCTACCATTATGATTAATAACAAGATACCCTCTGGTTGCTCTGATCCATTTATTCTTGCTGTGGGAGAAACGGCGCCATATGTTAGCTGCTGATCTGGAGCAGGTATGGCATCCTGCAAGATAGAACCTTACCCACTAGAAGTTTAACTCCAAGTTATAGTGTCACACCGGCCGATCATTGCACTATTCTGTAAGTCCAGCTGCTTCTAGGTGTTGGAGAACATGATAAGACTGGCGAATCCCACGAATAACAGGCCCTTCCTTTCTTTCTTTCCCTGTAACACTCTTCCCCGGATATCTGCAGGGTTAACCTTCACTCATCTCATTCAAGTTTTTGCTCAAGCATAACCTTCTCAAGGAGGCCCACCCTGACCACCCTTATTAAAATTGCAACCTCTGCACTCCCAATTCCCCTTAGTCTACTTTTCCCCCATTGCATCCTTCACTTCATATTATTCTATATAATTTAATTATTTACTATGTTTATTGTTTATTGTCTTTGACCCATCCTGAATGTAAGCTCTCTGAAGGAAAGCATCATTGTTTGTCCAATTTGTGTCTGGCATAGAGTGGGAAATCAATAGATATTTTTTGATCAAAGGAACAAATGAGTGAACGAGTGAATGAGAAGCTCTTTGCTAGAAACGATATTATATGGAATACAGTAGCTGTGATTAAGGAATTCTGCAACTCTGTGGATACTGGTGCTGGCAGAGCATGGAAGGCAAGGAAAAAAATCCAAATTCAGAATGTCTATTCCAGGGAAGGCAAATCACTCACTTCCTCCTTCCTGCTGGGAGGGGTTCAATGTACCCGTCACCAGGTAGCTGGTTCATCTCCTCCAGTTAGTGGCACCATATCAGGGCTCAGATTGGCCACCAGGGGAGCAAGTTCACTGCTGGTGTGCTTATGGTATACCATGAGTGACGGTAGCCAAGTCAGCTTTGCTAAGTGGGAAGTTCATGCCATTGGCCCCAGGCTTAATCCGCACCATTGTCATGTGGCAGCTTTGTTCATGAGCCCACTAGGGTGGCCTGGGAGAGGCTGACTGACATCTACAGGTGTGTTGTCTTCTCTAAGTGATGACCAAGAGCCTCTCTGTAGTCTTTTGTGAAGCGTCCATGGGACATTAAGGAAGGTCTTGGCCCCATCTCCTGGGCTCAGTTCCTCCTAGGCCTTGAGGCCCAGGCAATAACTACTTCTGCATGCTGACATGTTGGGTACTGGCCATCACGACACTATTGCAACAGAACTGTGCATGCATGATGTCTCAGTTTTATGTAACTTGTGTAGGAAGATGGTGCTAATTGTGCAATAAGAAAATGTGTCTATAACATGGATGTTTAGATCAAGATGGTGGAGATTGCTTGACCATCCCCAACGGGAATGGCCAGCAAATGGCAGAACATGGGCCTCCCCCTGCCAATGGGACTCAAGCCACTCAAGTGGCAGCGGTCAAGGAGCAAAGGTGGACAGTGGCAGGCTGAGCAAAGCCAGGATGCCAGGGGGTGCAGAGCAGGCTACAGAGGACCCATCCTGGGGGACAGCAAGAGGTGGGATTGCTCTTGAGCCAAGGCCCCTGGCGTGCTCCATGGTCCCATTGATCTTTATGTACCAAACACAAGTTCAAAGTCTTGAGAATTTTAAGAAGACACCCACAGAGAATTACACCCTACATGCAGGGTCCTTCTGAGTGCAGGGCCTTGTGTGACTTGGTTCCACGCCCATAAAGCCTGGCTACAGATCTTATTTGGATTGTGCCGATTGTTTCAATAATGTCTTTTATAACAAAAGAAAATATTGGATCCTGCCATTGCATTCAGTTGTCA
>NW_012151574.1:397504-398635 GCF_000956105.1 Propithecus coquereli | reverse complement strand
GGCTGAATAGTATTCCATTGTGTATCTATACCACATCTGTTTTATCCCTGAATCAATGATTATTTAATGGCTGCTAAATGATAATTTTATTTCCTTGACCCCTTCTCTACCTTCACTGAGCCCTTTTTTGGCTTCCATCTTTAGTTACAGTGGGAGGGGTGGGTACTGTATTCCACCCACTCTTCTAAGGGACATGGTGGGGAAAGGGGAGGTGTTTTGTTTTTGTTTGTTTTGAAACAGAGTCTCATTCTGTCACCCAGCCTGGAGTGCAGTGGTGAGATCACAACTCACTGCAGCCTTCAACTCCCGGGCTTATGCGATCCTCCTGCCTCAGCCTCCAGAGCAGCTAGGACTAAGGCATGTGCCATCATGCTTAGCTAATTTGAGGAGATTTCCATCCAATGTCCTACACCAATGTTTACTCCATGTAGTTACCGGAGTGTCTTACCTCCAAGAGGCAGTTACCCTTAGCCTCCACTTTCCCACCTATCCTTTCTTCCTTCCACAATTCAGAGATGATGAAAATCATGGCTCAGACTCATAGCTTAACACTTTAATGCTAAAAAATAAATCCCAGATCCCTCCTTTCCTCCATGGTATGTCTACAAAACAAATCAACAAGTACTTGTTGAGTACTTATTCTGTGCACGCCATTCTGTTTGGTTCAGTATAGAGGAGAAATGTGTAAGACAAAGTCACAGCTTTCAAGAATCCATAAGATGTTACCATGAAGAAGTAGAAGCAGGCAGGTCCAGGGTATCTCTGTGTAGCCTACATGGAGAGGTTCAGGGGATTTTATGGGATGGAGAGGTAAACAGGGACTGGGCTGCTTGTGGCAGAGCTGAACTTTAATGATAGAAAACTGATTAAAAGCATTAGCCCTAGAATTAGACTTTGCTCAAACACCAGCTTCATTCCTTGCTAATTTGTTATTTTGAGCAAGTAATTTATCTTCCTCACTTTCAACTTCCCCATCTATAAGACACAGATATTACTAGACTCTTCTTCTTAGGGCTGTTGGGAATCTTAAATGAGGTAATATGTGTAAACCACTTAGGTTGGTTCCTGACATAAGTGTTTCATAAATAGTAGTTATTAAAAATTTAAAGGAAGGTATTGTGTATCAAAAGC
>NW_012151574.1:363940-397454 GCF_000956105.1 Propithecus coquereli | reverse complement strand
AGATTTCCATCCAATGTCCCACACCAATGTTTACTCCATGTAGTTACTGGAGTGTCTTACCTCCAAGAGGCAGTTACCCTTAGCCTCCACTTTCCCACCTATCCTTTCTTCCTTCCACAATTCAGAGATGATGAAAATCATGGCTCAGACTCATAGCTTAACATTTTAATGCTAAAAAATAAATCCCAGATCCCTCCTTTCCTCCACGGTATGTCTACAAAATGAACAACAAGTACTTGTTGAGTACTTATTCTGTGCATGCCATTTTTCTTGGTTCAGTATAGAGGAGAAATGTGTAAGACAAAGTCACAGCTTTCAAGAATCCATAAGATGTTACCATGAAGAAGCAGAAGCAGGCAGGTCCAGGATATCTCTGTGTAGCCTGCATGGAGAGGTTCAGGGGATTTTATGGGATGGAGAGGTAAACAGGGACTGGGCTGCTCGTGGCAGAGCTGAACTTTAATGATAGAAAACTGATTAAAAGCATTAGCCCTAGAATTGGACTTTGCTCAAACACCAGCTTCATTCCTTGATAATTTGTTATTCTGGGCAAGTAATTTATCTTCCTCACTTTCAACTTCCCCATGTATAAGACACAGATATTACTAGAATCTTCTTCTTAGGGCTGTTGGGAATGTTAAATGAGATAATATGTGTAAACCACTTAGGTTGGTTCCTGACATAAGTGTTTCATAAATAGTAGTTATTAAAAATTTAAAGGAAGGTATTGTGTATCAAAAGCTTTTAAAATGCATGTCCACTTTGACCCAGAAATTCCACTTCTTAGAATCTATCATGAGTGAACAGTCAGAAATGCCCACAGTGATTTATTATCCTCAAAACATTACTTATTATATGGAGAAACCACAAACAACCTTAATATTTAACCATAGAAGCTTACTTAATTAAATTATGATCTCTCCATACAAGGAAAGTGCTACATATTTTAGCAATTATGTTGCAGAATATTTAATGATACAGGAAAACCACCTAATATTGTTAAGTGGTAAGAGCAGGCTATAAATCTGCATTAATGTATTATCCTAAATTGTTCTCTAACTATCCCATGTATTTATTTTATTCTTCCCAGAGACACTTTTAAAGGACTTAAGGAGCTTGCTACTGCCCCAAGGGGCATTTGGAAGATGTCTTTCCAGCATGTGTAGATTAAAAATTTAATGAGATCTCAATACTATGTAAGGAGTGTTATTCCCAGCACCCATGTAGCTTATCTAGCACCCACTAGCCTCTGGCACAGTTTGTTAAATTTGTCTCTGTCTTCCCATCTGAGCATCTTTTATAACACAGCAGCTCTTAGATTCCAGACTTGGTGATGTAGAACCACTTGGGTATTTGTACTCATTGGGACCAGGCACTACAAGCCTTGAGCTTTCACCTGTGAACAGATACAGGCAAGGAGGGGAAAGGGAAGAGACCCAAGAACTAAGACCCTTTTCCCCGCAGTGTGGCCTTTTTATTGATATAGAGAGAAGAGACACGAAAATGAAAAACTTTCATAAAGCAAATCAGGGTGTTTTTATTGCTTCTTATTCTTTTCTTTGAATTCTCATTGTGGCTACCTTTGTCCAAGCTTACAACCCATCATAACCAGATGATGGTAAAAGCTGGTGGCCTTTTACCCACTCAATGGAATCTGATCTTTCAAATCTGACTTTCAATGGATCTACCATAATCTGTTCTGATTTTTCACCACCAATCTTTCCTCTCAGTGGTCAGAATTTACTCTGATGTAGTTAAAACACTTTCTTCCCAAAATCAGGGTTCTAGCTCTGATGGTCTAATGATCTCTAAGACCTTTCCTATACTTAATTTGTCAGTTATCTCCAAATAAGCCCTGTCTTGGAGTCTACTAAATTTTACATGTCAGTTTCCTCTCTGTCTTTCTTTTCATTTCTTCAGAACTCATTCAGGAAGAGGAGAGGCTGCAATTGTTTTGTCCCAACACAAATGGAGAGTGGAGATGAAGGATTTCAGGGATTGTCCTGGGGAGAATCCAGCCCTGCAGTGTGTTCTTACACATTCAGCCAAGGTGATGAGCCTAGGCAAAAATGAATCCTATTAGGGGAGGATTCCCTGTACCAGCTCCTGTGGTCCTTGTGGACTGCCTCTGCCCTCTCCCCCTGTGAGAGTTCCCCTAAATTCCTGCCCTGGGGGTACAGAATGGGGTATGTCTGGGCTGCACCCACTGGAACAGAGCTGACTTCTGTTTTGCAATTTGTTCCTTCCCAGGATCAGAAGATGTTATTTTTAAAGTATGTTTAAACACCATGTTTGTGTTTAACCTTGTGCGATTTTACAATAATGAATAATTGGAAGCTAAGTAAACTATGTAAATTCCAATGCTCTGTAGGTTAGAATATTATATAGCCATTAACAATGACACTGAGGAATATTCATTGACCTGGGAAAAATGTTTATAATATAATGCTATATAAAAATCATGGTAGAAAAACATCCTGGTAGAAAATAGTACTGTATGATTTTTTGTATACATAAAAAAAAGTAATTAAAGGCATATGCAGAGGAATATTACTTTGAGATGCTAATTGAAGCTTTATCCCTGTAGGTCTACTTCTCTTTGATCTTTCCCTCACCCTACTAGCTGGGCATTCTACTTCATGGCTAGAGAAGGGACAGTACAGCAGAATGTAATTCACAAAATATTTAAATTCTTGGCCTGTAGAGTTCAAAAGAGAAGGTGCAAAAGAGAAGAACATATGGTAAATCAGAACCAGGTTTTACCACCCCCTGCTCCCTTCTGTCTTCTCCAGCAGGTGTATAAAATTCTCCCCATTGGAAGTTTAAGGAAGAGAGTTAGAAGGGAACCAAGGGATATCGATGGTGGTTAGAGTACCAGGTATATTTGAGAATTAAGAGAAGTGATCATAGCCAGGGTATACTTCCACAAACCAGGGGACAGTTGGAACTGAGAACTCTCTCAGGGTAGTTCAGAAATTGGTACATGGGGTGACCAGTACAGGGATTTTAGAGTCCCACTGAATTTCCTATTGCCCAGGTGGTGCAGAGCAGCCGGGTATTTCTTCAGTTCTAGGGAGCAGCATTCAGAGAACACAAGTCACTGAGTGAGCTCCCTTAGATGAGAAGGATGCAGTAGTTACCTGCCGGAAAAATATCTGAAGACTCAGCAGGAATGAAAAAGTGTGTATAGGCCGGGCGCGGTGGCTCACGCCTGTAATCCTAGCACTCTGGGAGGCCGAGGCGGGCCGATTGTTTGAGCTCAGGAGTTCGAGATCAGCCTGAGCAAGAGCGAGACCCTGTCTCTACCAAAAATAGAAAGAAATTAATTGGACAGCTAAAAATATATAGAAAAAAATTAGCCGGGCGTGGTAGCACATGCCTGTAGTCCCAGCTACTTGGGAGGCTGAGGCAGTAGGATTGCTTGAGCCCAGGAATCTGAGGTTGCTGTGAGCTAGGCTGACGCCACGGCACTCACTCTAGCCCAGGCAACAAAGTGAGACTCTGTCTCAAAAAAAAAAAAAGTGTGTATATATGAAGGATCAAGCATTGGATGCATTGGAATTAAGGAAGTGCATTGGAATGTAGAAGCACACTTTGGGGGGAGATAGTGGCCAAAAACAACGAAATGAAAGAGATCAATTTTCATTACCTGGTTAAATGGGAGCTCAAAATGAAATTCAGGCCAATTTTTCAAACATATATATATGTGTATATATATATATATATTAGAGACTTACATTTTCAGCATATCTGAGTTTGTAGCAGAGTTTCATCCTTGCTATAAATGGCACTGCCACTGCCAGGCACTTAATGCTCTGTGACCCCTAGACTTCCACCACCCCCATCCCCACCCCCACTGTAAAAACTTTCTCAACAGTTGTTGGATCTTTGCATCGCACCCTCCAAGCCAAAGTCCAGGGAGGGAGCATCTGATTGGCTGAGTCCATGTCACATGCTCACACTCAAGCCCCCAGTGAGCAAGGAGAGGTAGGATCTGGACTCCTGGCTTCCGTAGAGGAGTAGAGGGACTCAGCGAGAACCGACAGCTGTAATACCAAACTCCCAGTAGCTGGGGGAATGGGTACGTTCCTGAAGGGGAATATGGGTGCTGTCCCACAGCATCTACTGGAGGCCCACCAGTGGGAACCTGAGGCAAGTTCGGTGTCCCCTCCCCTTACCTGTGGGCATACGTTCCAAGAGCCGCAGTGGATACCTGAAACCTGATAGTACTGAACCCTTTATATATTAATATTATGTTTTTTCCCCTATACACCCCTATGGTAAAGTCTAATTAATAAATTAGGTACAGTAAGAGATTAACAATAATAACTAATAATAAAATAGAATAATTATGATAATATGCCAGCATCACTACTCTTGTGCCTTTGGGGCCATTATAAAGTAAAATAAGGGCGACGGTCAATCTAATAACTGAACTGGCTTCTAAGTGACTAGCGGGTGGGGAGTGTGCACAGGGTGGATACTCTGGACAAAGGGATGATTCACATCCCCGTGCAAGAAATTTCATCATGCTATTGAGAACAGTGTGCAGCTCAAAACTTACAGATTACTTATTTCTATTGTTTTCTATATAATGTTTTTGGGCTGCAGGTAACTGAAACTGTGGAAAGTGAAACTGCAAATGATGGGGGGGGACTATGTACTTGTATGGGTTTTGGCTTTTTCTCTGAGTTAGCTGGGAAGCCATCAAAGGATTGTGACTAGAGGAGTACCAGGGCATAAAAGGATCCTTCTGGCTGTTCTGTAGAATAAACTGCAGGGGGCAAGGGCAGAAGCCCTGAGACCAGTTAGGAGGTGATTTCAGTTGTGAAAAATGGGTGACGATTGTGGACCACCAGAGGGTGGGTGAATAGTGGGTAAGTGACACGTGGGTGTATGGACTGCCTTGCCTTCCACCCACTCTGAAGATATATGTCTTGTCTGGAGCTGTAGGGTGCTGTTGAGTGTTGATACAGTGATGTAGTTTTAGACATGAGATGGGGGGGTGGTTAATGCAGACTTTAGGATTACTGAGACAATGATTTCTTTTCCTGAATCCCAAGGCCAGAGAGTTCTGATGCTTTCATGGGTGGGAGATAGAGCTCGGAGCTGGTGATTTAGATGTTGAACAATTGAGGAATTTTTAGGACATAATGGTGAGGCAGAATATCTGATTAGCATTTGCCATGGAGAATATTACCCACAGTGAGATGTTGAGAAGGGGAAGGGAACTTGGGGGTGGGTGGGATGTAGCCTAGGATCTAGGAATGCGGCAGTCAGTCTCTCCTTTGTGGAATCCTCTGTAGGCTGGCATGACTTTGGCTCTCCAGGCTGGAAAAAGAACAGTGTCCATGGAAGACATTTACAATTCTGCCTCTGATTCTTCCCAGAGAAGATCCAAGCATCCAGTTTTCAGTGTTTTCCAATTGGCCACCCATTCTCACAGTGGCCCTGCCTGGTCCCTCTTTCAGCCAGATGAGAAAAGGGTGGGGTGTGTTAGTTGTCTTGGCAACATAACTTGGTGTTTTAAAAGTCTTTTAATAAAACTGTTCACTGGAAATCAGCCCCATGGGGGAAATTCTGAGATCCATGAAGGAGTGCGGCATAGCAGTTATGACCATGGACTTTGGAAATGAACCAACATGGGCTCAATGACCAGCTCTGTCGCTTTCCAGCTGTGTGGCCTTGGAAACATTCCTGATTTGTTTTATCCTTTCTTCCACATCTACCACTGTTTCCTAAACTTGAATGTGCCCATGAATTACTCAAGAATCTTGTTACAATGCCAGTTATGAAATTCTGCATTTCTCAGGTGACCTAGAGGCTGCTGGTCCTTGGACCACATTTTGAGTAGCATGGCTCCAATCTGATTTTCAGAGTCACTCTGAGGTATATTTGTGCTGGTTGTGAAGAGCTTACCTCAGTGCCTGGCACAATAGATGGCACTTGCTCTTTGAGCAATGGCAAGCAGCTGGCTTGGACTTGAGGGGAGGACCCTGAATCAGAATGGTAGATAAAGGAGAGTGCCCACCTGAGTGCTCCATCTTCAGTTCTGTCCTCCCTCCCAGATGAAGTCTGGGAAAATTACAGGGGGTGGGCATTGCAGTGCAGTGGGAAGGGCAGTTTGGAGTGTCAAGGATGCCTCTGTTTCATTTCCACTCTGTGATTTTAAAGGATCCTTGCCCATCTTTGGGCTTTGTTTCTTCCTCTTGAAATGAACGAACCAGATGATCCCTGTGTTTTTCTCCTCTCCCTCCAAGTTGCAATTGGTGTTGCTTAAGGCAAACCAAGGGACTCCAGGACCAGGGCTCTTTGCTCCTCTCCTCACATAGCCCGTGGCAGGAAGATGTGGTTTACCCTTAATAGATAAGGGGTTTCATAAAAATTAACTAACTTTTATTAAAAGTGGCCTTAACATTTTCAGTTTCTCCCCCCATTTCCCTTTCTTTCCTCATTTCTGATGTTTCTTTGTCTCCTTTTTCATAGGATTCCAGAAATTTCCTCCTTGTCCAATGTAAGCCCTTCTAATACCATGCCCCAGATTTCCAAATTCACCTCCATGTCTTTCAAAACATTTTCTTCCGATGGGCTATGTAGTAATTTGTACTAAGGTGTGAATGGCTTCTCTAAATTTCCCCAGTGTATTTGTACATATGCATGTATTTTAAAAAGAAGGTCTTGAGATTTTAAACATGATTGCAACATTTGTATAATTTCAGGCACAGAGATGAAGTCATTTTATGAACACAGCAGGGAGAATAAATTTGGGGGTGGAGGAATGCATCTCTTGTTCACAAAAATGCCTTCTATGGCCCTAGAACAATCCTGACTCCATGGAAGGCTGTGTTCTTATTAGGAAATCAGATGACCTTGCAGACTTTCTCACATCCTTTTTTCAAAAAGTTGTTGCTGTTGCCTCTGCAGCCTCCATAGAAAAACATCTCATACTGATGAGGTTTTAAGTTGTAAAACCATCACTGGAAGGAGGCTTGACAAATGTCCTTTCCTGCAGGAAGACAGCATACACCTGGCAAGAGGATTTTGCTAGGGTCTGAGGAGAGAAAGTGGTTGAAGGAGGCCAAACCCATCACCTTCCCCTTGTTTGCCCCATATGCCAGGGGCTGTGATAGCCCTGGGCACAATTGTGAGGCCGTTCACCGTAGCTCTGCTCTGTACCTCTTCCCACCCAGCCATGGCCTTGTGCATCTACATAGGAGTTGACATTTTCACTTCTGGGAGTAGCCTGACGTGGTGAAAATCCTAGAGTTGAGACTCCAACTCAGGTGGATTCAGATACTCGTTCTGCCACTTGCTACTGTGTGATGTTACATACATTTAACTTCTCCAGGTCTCTGTGTCTTCATTTGTAAAATTAAGGAGTTGAACTCCATCATCTCTGAGCAAACTTCCAGATCTGATTTACTAGGATTTAATGAGTAACATCTCTCAGGCTTCCACCTCCTGTTTCACAGTAAATTCTCGAGTCCATATCCTATGATGATGAGAGGAGGACCGGCTTTGAATCTGAGAACAGGGTTCAAACTTGTCCCAATCATTTTTTAGCTATGTGACCTTGGACAGACAACCTGTCTCTTTGACACTAAACTTCCTTCACTGTAAAATGGGGGTGTAATATACACATCTTAGGCTTATCAAGGGATGTAGAGATAATCAGTGGAAACATCAGTAAATAGAAAATAAATCAATAAATAGTAGCTGCTCTTAATCACTTTCTCTTTTTTAACCAAGAAGACTCTTAAGAACAGGGACCTCATCATACTTGTTTCTGCAGCCTTACTGCTTAACATAGGCCTGGCATTTAGTTTTCAGCAAATATTCGTTAACAGGAAAACAACAATGGCCACGAACTCCTCTGAGGCAGGGTTACGAGTTTCTTTGTGTCCTCCTTTCATGTTTCTGTCACCATGTGAGTAGTTTTACCCCTGAAGTTACTCTGCATGGTAGCTATTACGACTTCCAATATGACGTGAAGAAGCTAAGGTCAGAGAAAAGAAGCACTTGTTCTAATGTCATGCTAGGAAGTGGTAGGACCCTTTAACAACAATAAACATGGTAGGACCAACAATCAAACCCAGCATGGTCCAGCTTGCAGGTTTTCAATCAATCTTGTAGAATGAATGGATGGATGGATGAATGACCATTGCCGTGGTGAAATTTCAGGCAGCAGCCTAGGCAGGGCAAAGGTTCGGGCTCTGTTTTATCCTCCTACCTGCAGGGCTGATTCTAAGGGTGAAGGCTAATGGGAAAGAGGCAGAATAGCTCGTCCAGTCAAGATGAGCGGGGGAGTGGGGCAGGTTGGCGTGTTCCTAAGACATCCTTGTCGCAGCAGCATCAGTCCTTGAACCCTTCCAGGTGACTCTGTAGGGGCCGGAGTCCCACCTGCTTTTTAATTTTCTCAGTCCTGCCTCTCTGCTCTTCTATTCCATTAAACCACAGGAAAATCACTCATCCTGTTTTCTTTCTGATGTAATGGGGTTGATGACACCCTGTATGTGTTTATGTTTCTGTGTGTGTATGTGTGTGTGTGTGTTCTGAGTGTGGCAAAAGCTGTTCTGAGTGCTTGACAAGAGTCTATTGAGAGCTAAATTATACTGAAAGCGTTACGTACATCAGACCATTTGCTCAGTGGAGTAGATAAAATCCTTAGCCTTATTTTACAGAAGAAGAAACTGAAGCTCAGAGAGGCTAAAGCAGGGTTCGTAGGGGGTGGAGCCAGGACCTGAACCCAGGTGTGTCTGACTACAGGTATGCCCATCTGTTAACCACCACATTCCTTTCCTTACCACAGATGTTCTCAAACTTGAATGTGAACCAGAATCATCTGGAAGGCTCGTCAGGACATAGACTATGTGAAAATTACCCCCAGAGTTTCTGGCCAGGAGGGACTGGGAACTAGCACATTCTCAGTTGTAGCTGCAGCTGCTGGACTGGAGGACACACTTTGAGCACCACTGGCCTGTAGGGTTACTGGGAGATTTAAAATTCCATTTATATGTAAGAATCTATATGGCTCCATGAACATATGTGCAGAGAGCTATATGTGCAAGGCTGTTCACATTGACAGTGATAATCTCTGGAAGGTGATTTTGACAAATTTTTACTCTCTCCCTTTTTGTATATTATAATATGCATTTTTAAAAAGGGAATCTCTAGGGAACATTCCTACTGTCCCCATGTCTAGCAGATGATCTCAATACACTGTGCTTCACCTCCCCACTTCCACTTGAAGATTTCTTTTTTTTTTTTTGAGACAGAGTCTCACTCTGTTGCCCGGGCTAGAGTGAGTGCCATGGCGTCAGCCTAGCTCACAGCAACCTCAAACTCCTGGGCTCAAGCAATCCTTCTGCCTCAGCCTCCCGAGTAGCTGGGACTACAGGCATGTGCCACCATGCCCAGCTAATTTTTTCTATATATTTTTAGTTGTTCAGATCATTTCTTTCTATTTTTTAGTGGAGACGGGGTCTCGCTCTTGCTCAGGCTGGTCTCAAACTCCTGACCTTGAGCGATCCACCCGCCTTGGCCTCCCAGAGTGCTAGGATTACAGGCGTGAGCCACCGCGCCCAGCCCCACTTGAAGATTTTAAGCTTCCACAAAGAGAGTGGTCCAGGAAGGAGCCTTTGCCTATAAGTAGGGCCGACTTGGCTAAGTCCCTCACCCTCGGATTCTGGCTCATGTCTCCTTTTCTCAATCCCTCCTTGCCCGCCACCAGGCCTACCCCGGACTTTGAAGGCCCCTTCCCCTGCTCAGCTTTTTCTGTTTCTTAAGCACTTTTGCCATCTATTATGCACTGTCTGTCTCTCTCCCACTAGAATTAGAATTCCACAAAGGCAGGGTCTTTGGCTCACTGCTTTAAGCCCAGCACCTAGGACAGCGCCTGACACATCGCATGCACCCAATATATGTTTGATGAATTGAATTGACTCCTATTCTGTGAGATAAGAAGTGAACTCTCTTTGTGCTTCTGCCCCCCACCCCCACTCTATTCCCAGTCTACTCTTTGAGATCCCACATTCCACATCAACCTTGTTCTAACTCTGATGGAAGCTCCCAGCAGAGAGTGAGAATCAGGAGAAATGGGGGAGGGGCCTGGAGCCGCATGGTGCCACCCAGACAGTGGCCCAGCCTGGGGTTGCCATTTTAGGGAGAAAGGGAAGCTAGGGGAGGGGCCTTGCCCCACATCCAGCTCACTCACTCTTAATTCCTGCTGTTTCTAGGGTAGGGCTGCCTCTGGAACAGGGTGTCCAGCCAAAGCTCAGCTCTGCCTTTCTCCCTCTAGCCTTGTATGACCTGGCTACCAAGGCCACTTCACTGCCACTCCAGGGTGGAAGCCCTTTTAACAGTAATAAAAAAACAGCTACCATGTTTTAGTGCTTTTACTTTTCCAGGAACTGCACAAAATACTCTTCACACATTGCCTCCCTTGAATCCACATGAGAATCCCACAAGAATAAGAACCCCCATTTTGTAGGTGAGATTAAACTACCTTGATCATTGTCACATGGATAGCAAGTTAGTTTCAGAACCGGGACTGAGACCCTGGTCTGTCCAGCTCCAATGCCTTGGTGTCACTTATTCATTCAACAAACATTTACCAAGTACCCACAGTATGCCAGGCATAGTGTTAGGTGCTGCCTCCATCCCGTCTAGATGCTCCCAGGGAATTATGGGCACAACACACACACACGTTGTCTGGAAGCCAGAAAAAGCCACCTACTTGGAGAAGGAGCAGACACAGTATATTTATATAGAAATGTCAAAAGCACAGTGTGGAAGGAGAGCCCAGTGTTGTCTGGTCCAGAGGGTCATTCTGTCTAGAGACACACCCCAGTCACCAAAGCCCAGCATATTCCCATCTGCCTTGTTTCCTGGATCCTCTAGAGATCTGAGTTTTTTGGAAGACAAAGCTTTAGTGGGATTTAGTGAGCCTCAGATTTGAAGTCTGGGATTGTGCTTGAGTCCAGCTATTCTTTTTAAAAAATCATTCTATCATATATTTCTTTTCTTTATTATTATTTATTTTTGATTGACAAACAAAAATTGTGTATAGACAGTCCCCAACTTACAATGGTTCTTCTTATGGTTTTTGACTTTACCATGGTGTGAAAGTGATAGGTATTCAGTAGAAACAGTACTTGGAGTACCCATATAATCATTCTGTTTTTCATTTTCAGTACCATATTCAATAAATTACATGAGACGTTTGACAATTTATTATAAAGTGGAATTTGTGTTAGATGATTTTGCCCAACTAATGTGTTTTTATAGTAGCCTGCATATTTAGGTAGGCTAGGCTAGCTATGATGTTCAGTAGGTTAGATGTATTAAATGCATTTTTGACTTATGATATTTTCAACTTACAGTGGGTTTATCAGGATGTAACCCCATCTTAAGTTGAGGAGTGTCTGTATATTTGTGGTGTACAGCATGATGTTTTGAGATATATCTATACATTGTGGACTGGCTAAATCGAGCTAATTAACATATGCATTCCTTCAAATAATTGTCATTTTTTTTGTGTGTGCTAAGAACACTTAAAATCTACTCTCTTACCAGTTTTCAAGTATACTATAAATTGTTATAAACTATAGTCACCATGCTGTCTAATAGATCTCACAACTTACTTCTCCTGTCTAATTGAAATTCTGTTCACTTTGACCAACGTCTCCCCAGTTCCTCCCACCTCCCAGACCCTGGTAACCACCATTCGACTCTCTGCTTCTGTGAGTTCAACTTTTTTAGATTCAGCTTATAAGTGAGATCATGCAGTATTTGTCTTTCTGTGCCTGGCTTGTTTCATGTAACATAATTCCTCCAGGTTCATCCATGTGGTTGCAAATGGCAGGATTTCCTTCTTTTAAAAGCCCGAGTATTCCATTGTGTATACGTACCACGTTTTCTTTGTCCATTCATCCAGGGATGGACCCTTAGGTTGATTCAAGTCTAGCTGCTCTTGACCTTGGGCAAGTCATTTAACCTCCTCAAGCCTTAGTTTTCTCATCTAGAAATTGCGATTAATTGTGTTGGTTTAGCGTAGTTCCCAGAATTGGCAGTGTTCGGTGACTGTTCAAATGCTTCATACCCTGCGAATGCAACACATACGCACATGCCACTTGCAGGGAATGTGTGTGTGTGGCTGGTGCCTTTTGGAAACGAGACTGCTAACTGGATCAGCACCATATTTGGTCTTCCTTTTACACTTTGGTGGGTCCATCAGCATTATTCCTGGTATCTCCTTCCTTGGCCCTCTTGGGTGGTCAAATTTTTTCATCAGAAAACAAAATAATGGCAGAAGGAGGCCTCTAAGGAGTGAACAGACTGACATTTGCCATTTAGGCAGAGTTGCCTGTCGATGCTTCTAGGCTGGGAGCTTACCACAGCGCTGCCTTTTCTGGAGCAGCTGACCAGGAAGTGAGAAGCTGCCTTTAAACACACTATTCAGGAGAGCAGGGGAGGGGGGCTATTCTGCCTCCAGGGACACTTACTTGGCAATGTCAAGAGACATTCTGATTGTCACAACTCAGGGGTCGGAGGCACCTACCGGCATCTAGTAGGTAGAGGCCCGGGATTCTGTTAAACATCCTCCAACGCCCAGGACAGCTCACCACATCTGGCTTCAAATGTTAATCGTGCCAAGGCTAGGAAACCCTGCAGAAGAGTTATAGATATAAATACTTTGTTACATTTATAAAAACATTTCCAACATTAGCAGCATAATATGAACTCAGTGTGCTGGGGGGCAGTGCTTGATGAGGTGTGCCTGTACCTATTTGGCTAAACAGGGCTTGTAGGTGGGTGTGAGAGGATCTGGCCTTTGAAAGGCAGGAATCCTGTGGTTGGGCTGCCCTGGGGATCTTTGGTTATGGCCCAATGACCTGGCTCTTCCCCAGTGGACCTGGGTGGCAGTGTTACTGTGATTCCAGACAATGAAGGGCAAGTGTAAGATTTATTAAAAACGCATGAGAGCAGCTAGCAGGCAGCTCTCGCTAGTTATCTAGCACTTATACGCATCAAAGAGGTCTGATTGTGTCAACAACATGTGTGTGTGCGTGTGTAAAGAATATTTAATTACTTTTGATTGAGACCCATTAATTTGAGTGGTGTAGGATGGGGAAAGTACATAGGATGGGATTTTGAAAGAAAAAGGTTTCCCCATTCAGGTTCTAACCTCCATATGACCTTTATCTTTCTAGAAGGAGGAAGGGGACAAGCATCCTATGAGCATCTACTGTGTGTCAGGTAATTTTCTGCCCTGTCTCATTAAATTCTCATGAAAAGTCCTTAGGATGGGTATAATTATCATCCCACGTTACCAAACGGGAGAACAAGGACTTAGAAAGGAGGCCTGCTTTGTACATACGACAAATACATTTTTCTTTTTTTTTTTTTAATTTCAGCATATTATGGGGGTACAGACGTTTAGGTTACGTATGTTGCCCTTGCCTCCCCCTCCCCCCCAAGTCCGAGTTTCAAGCATGCCCATCCCTTGGATGGTGCGCATTGCACTCTTTGTGTATGCAAATACCCGTCCCCTCCTCCCCCCTTCCCCCTGCTTGACATCCAATAGTTGTTATTCTTATATGTGCACTTATGTGTTGATCAATTAATACCAATTTGAAGGTGAGTACATGTGGTGCTTGTTTTTCCATTCTTGGGATACTTCACTTAGTAGAATGCGTTCCAACTCTATCCAGGAGTATACAAGAGGTGTTATATCACCATTGTTTCTTAAAGCTGAATAGTACTCCATGGTATACATATACCACATTTTATTAATCTACTCATGTATTGATGGACACTTGGGTTGTTTCCACATTTTGCAATTGTGAATTGTGCTGCTATAAACATTCGGGTGCAGGTGTCTTTTTCATAGAGCGACTTTTGTTCTTTTGGGTAGATGCCCAGTAATGGGATTGTTGGATCAAATGGAAGCTCTACTTGTATCTCTTTAAGGTATCTCCATATTGCTTTCCACAGAGGTTGCACTAGTTTGCAGTCCCACCAACGGTGTATGAGTGTTCCTGTCTCTCTGCATCCACGTCAACATTTATTGTTTTGGGACTTTTTGATAAAGGCCAGTCTCACTGGAGATAAGTGATATCTCATTGTGGTTTTGATTTGCAGACAAATACATTTTTCATAAACACACACGTACCAACAGAGTTTAATTTTCTTTTGACCTTATTGATGTTCAAAATAAATATCCAGAGGGGGAAAATAGGGTTGGTCACGTTAAGAGACAATTTATGTCTTCAGACACCCAAGTGAAAATTTTAGCAAAGGATAAGTTTTAGCATTTTATGAATAGGGACACAAATAGGGACTTCAGAGTAGGGGAGAAAATGCCTATAGAACTCAGGAGCCTGAAATTCTCCATGAGATGCGGGAAATTCCTACTGGGGCGGGGGGCTGCAGGTTGACCCCTTTCTTGTAACTGTGACGCCATAGGGTTCACATCTCGGTGGTCGGGATCGTGAAGTGGTGCCTGAATGTTGTACTGTTTGCTCCAATAATACTAATCACTAATCTTTACTGTTTATGGAACATTTCCTACATACCAGGCAGTATGTTATGCATGTTACATAAATCGTCCTGTGTGATCTTAACAAAAATTCTATGACACAGGTTTTATTGTTTTGCATATTTCGCAGATGAGCAAACCAACACTCAGGGAAGTCATGAGATGTGTCCAGGTTTATCTAGTTTGCAAGTGGCTGGACTGAGACTTAACTAAGTCTCTCTGACTCAAGCCTTTGTTGACCCCTTATACCCCATCATTCCATCACCACTACCACCCTGCAAGGACCTCTCTCCCTCAAAAGGGCCACTGTCCCCCCCAACAGTTCTCATGTCCCAGACAGACCATCAATTCTCCATGAACTCAATGTCTGTCCACTTCTGGGCTTTATTCCCTCTAGGAACGGAGTCTGGTGGTACAGGAAGGAACCCACGATGTAATGGGCAGGGTCTGGTGTGGCAGAGAGAGCCTAGGCTTTGGACGGAGATGTATTAGAATTGGGTGTATATCTATTGGCTTAATTCCAGAAAAATATAGTAACTTTGCACCGCTGTAACTCCATTTCCTGCCCCCTTCTTTGTGCTTTTATTGTCATATATATTATATTTATGTATGTTATAAACCTAACAGTACAGTGTTATAATTATTACTTCAAAGAATCTTATTCTTTTTAAAGAAATCAAGAGAAGACCATAGAGATATATATAGATATAGATACACACATACACTTACACACACACCCCTACATACACACACACACACATACACACACACACACACACTTTTATATTTACCCACATATTTATCATTTCTGTTCTTCATTCCTTCTGTGGATCCAAATTACTGTCTGGTGTCATTTCCTTTCAGCCTTAAGGATAAGGTTTGGTCTGAGAGAAGCATCAACTCCCCTCAGTTTTTGTTTATATGAGAAAGGCTTTATTTTGCCATTATTTTCCTTAATTGAAATTTTTGTTGAGATACTTGTAGATTCACATGCAGTTGTAAGAAATAATACAGAGATCTCTTTTACCCTTTATCCAGTTTCCCCCAATGGTAATATTTTGAAAAACTGTAGCACAATATCACAATTGGGATATTGACATTGAAACAATACACTGATCTCATTTGGATTTCTTCAGTTTTACTTGTAATCATTTGTGTGTGTGCTGTGTGTGTGTATGTACTTAGTTCTATATGATTTTATCATGTGTGTAGATTTGTGTATCCACCGCCACAATGAAAATACTGAACGGTTCTACAGGTATCCCTAATTGTGCCCTGTTATACCACACCTCTCTCCTTCCCACTGTCCCCACCCCCTGCACTGATCCCTAGCCCCTGGCAACCACTAACCCATTCTTCATTTCATTTAAATTTTGTCATTTAAATATATTACATAAATGATATAAATGGGATCACATGTATTTAACCCTTTGGGATTGGCTTTTCTGTTTTTACTCAGCATAATTCTCTGCAGATTCATCCAAGTTGTTACATATATCAGTAGTTCATTCTTTTATATTGTTGAGTAGTAGTCCAAGGATGGTTCACAGTTTGTTTAACGATTCACCTGTTGAAGGACATCTGGGCTGTTTTCAGTTTTTGGTTATTATGAATAAAGCTGCTATGAACATTCATATACAGGTTTTCATGTAAATATATGTTTTCATTTCTCTGAGATAAATGCCCAAGTGTGCAATTGCTGGATTGTATGGTAATTGAATGTTTAGTTATATAAGAAAATGTAAAACTCTTTTCCAGAGCAATTGTAGCATTTTCCATACCCCAAAGCACGCCAAGTTTCTCTGCATCCTCATCAATGTTTGCTGTTGTCACTCTCTTTTATTTTAGACATTTTTTTTTGCAATCCATTTACATGATTTATATTTAAAGTTTGTTTCTTTTTACAACCATGACTTAAATATTAACAGCAAATTCCATATTTCAACTTTCATGGAACTGAGCAAATTTGTCTATGTTGATGTTTAAACCAAATGCCTGAAGCTAATCAAGGTCTAAAGATGATTGTATATCCTTCAAATATAACTTATGCTCAGGGTAAACCTGTACCTATGGAATGTCTGAAAGACAAAGAGAAATATTTGAAAAAAACTAGAGAAAATATGACTCATCACATACAGGTGACCAATCATGGAATTAATAGTTGACTTTTCATCAGAAATGAATGGAGACCAGAAGGCACTGGAATAATACAGTCAAAGTGCCGAAAGGAAAAAAAAACTATCAAAAAAGAATGTTATATTCAGGAAAACTATCCTTCAAAAATAAAGGCAACAAACCATATGTACAACAATAACTACCATCTATAATATATAAAGAACTCTCAAAACTTAACAGTACACAATCTAATTTAAAAATAAGCAAAAGACATGAACATTTTGCCTAAAAGAACATCCAGATGAAGAATAAATACATGAAAAGACATTCAACATCATTGGACATCAGGGATATGCAAATTAAAATCACAATGCTATATCACTATACACCTATCAAAATGTCTTTATAGACTTTAAATTAGATTGTGTACTGTTAAGTTTTGAGAGTTCTTTATATATTATAGATGGTAGTTATTGTTGTACATATGGTTTGTTGCCTTTATTTTTGAAGGATAGTTTTCCTGAATATAACATTCTTTTTTGATAGTTTTTTTTTCCTTTCGGCACTTTGACTATATTATTCCAGTGCCTTCTGGTCTCCATTCATTTCTGATGAGAAGTCAACTATTAATTCCATGATTGGTCACCTGTATGTGATGAGTCATTTTTTTCTCTAGTTTTTTTCAAATATTTCTCTTTGTCTTTCAGAGTTTGACTATGATGTGTCTAAGTGTGGTTTTCAGGTATGTGTTTAATCTACCCCAGGTTTATTGAGCTTCTCGGAACTGAAGCTCTGTTTTACAAGAATAAATGTTTCTCAATTTGTTGTTTTACTTTGGTG
Organism: Propithecus coquereli; assembly: GCF_000956105.1. NCBI lineage: Eukaryota > Metazoa > Chordata > Mammalia > Primates > Indriidae > Propithecus > Propithecus coquereli. The sequence goes on along the minus strand of NW_012151574.1, from coordinate 379,960 downwards.
AATTTCCAGCGCCTTGGTTTGTTTTTGACGATCTCATCCAGTTTTATACTTGTTTTTTGTGAAGAGGAATCACCTGACCTCTTTAGGTCAGTATTACTGGAAGTCTTTCCCTTGGATAAATATTTAGAATAAAACATTTACTTTATAATGAGCCTCCTCCTCAAATATGTGTTACTCTACACTTGCTAGAGATGCGATATATCCGCCATATACCTAAGAGACATGCTGTTCTTAGGGTGTGTGTGTGGTTTTGTTTTTTGTATTTTCCCCATGACTTGCAATTAGATGGGCAAGTTAACTAACAATAACTAGGGTGACCATACATTCTGTTTTTCCCCAATAGTCCTGATTTGCCCCTGTTGCTCTAGTATAATTACTAATAGCTCCTCCTTATACTCTCAAAAGTGTCCTGTTTGGATGACAAATTTATATCCTCATCCTAGTTGTTATCTACTTTGAAGACATAGCTATCTCTCTTTCCCTGCTAGCACTTATGCCTGAATGTGTTGTTCTAAAATTTGGATGTGGGGTGGGAGTGATGTGATACTAAGCCATATGATACAACTCTATTTTAATCAGAAAATCTCCCACTGAGTATTGCTGCGTCTTGCCCTTAGATTTCACAGCAGTACTTTGTTTCACATTTGGCTCTTGTTTTGTCCATAAATCAGACTCCCTCCATGAAGGAGAAGTGAGACGTTGGGTAGAATTTGGGAACTCCTGGATCTAATACCTACAAAATCTCACACCTAATATCTAATGTCATATGGGTTCTATGGGCCATCACCTAGATGCCCCTTCAAGACTGAGGCCCTCATTCCCCCAGTTGCTAGGAGTATTGGCTGCTGAAGGCTCACAGCTGAATTTCTCTATGGGACTTGCTCTTGGCCTAAGGAGTCACTTTACCACATCCAATGACTGGCCTGTGATGAAACACAAACACCTGACCCCCCTGCCTTGATTGAAGACAACCCTTCAGGTCCATTTCTGCTCAAGATCTCTCAGGGACTTGGCAGAGGAGGTTTCTGTTGCAATGGCTTTATCCACCTATACATTCTATCTATACATTAATCCATCTTATTTTTTGGATGCATTTCAAAGTAAATTATGTATTTTGGTACACTTCACCCCAAATACTTCATCATGTATATAATGATTTAGAGCTCAATATTGGTTTACATTTTTATTGTGATGTGAAATTTGTAAACAGTCTTAAGTGTATATATGCTGTGTTTGACAAATTTATGTGCCCATGTAGCCAAACCCCTATAAATATTTAGAATAATAACTTGACCCCAAATGGTTTCATCAGGCCCTTCCTAGTCAATTTCCTCCCCCAGCTGACTTTTCCCAGAGACAACCACTGTGTTTTGTTTTTACAACATATTGTTTTACATATTCTAGATTTTCATATGAATGAAATCATACAGTATGTACTGTTTTGCATAAGGCTTCTTTCACTTAGTATGATGTTTTGAGATTCATTCGCTGTGTTGTATATACTAATAGTTCATTTCTTTTTATTACTCTGTCATATTCCAATGTATGAATATACCACAGTTCATTTATTCCATTTTCCTATTGACGGACCTCTGGATGTTGCCAATTTATGGCTATTATGAAGATTTTATGAATGTTCTTGTACAAATCTTTTTGATAACATTTGTTTTCATTTCTTTTAAATAAATACTTATGAGCAGAATTTCTCGGTCTTAGGATAAATGTTTAGTTTTGTAAAAAATTGCCAGACCTGTTGTATTAGTCTGGGTTTCCCAAAGAAACAGAACTAATAATGTATCTATTTCTTTTTTTTTTCCTTTTACTATAAGGAGTTGGCTCACACGATTATGGATGGTGAGAGGTCCAAGATCTGCAGTTGGCAAGCTGGAGACCCAGGAGAGCTGTGGCATAGCTCCAGTCCAAGTCAGCAGGTTGAGAACCAGGAGAGCCCATGGTGCAAGCTTCAGTCTGAGGCTGAGTGTGAAGGCAGGAGAAGAGCAATGTCCCAGATTGAAGACTGACTTAGACAGAGAGAAAGAATTATTTCTTACTTAGACTTTTATTCTAGGCCCACTATGGCCTGGATGAATGAAGCCCATCCACACTGGGGAGAGCAATCTACCAATTCAAATGTCAATCTCATGCAGAAACACTCTCACAGACAAACCCAGAAATAATGTTTCACTAAATATCTGGACACCTGTGGCCCAGCCAAGTTGACACATGAAATTAACCATCACAAGTCCACCTCTTGTCAACTCAGCACCCATACATATCTCCTTAAACCATTCTGTCACCCAGGCCAGAGTACAGTGGCATCATCATAGCTCACTGCAACCTCCAACTCCTGGGCTCCAGTTTTGCCCCTGACTTGCCATGTGGTCTTGGAAAAGTCCATTTCTTACTAGAAGCTTCCATTTGTACATATGTTTAAAAGGGAAGGGGATTATTAGAGCTGGTAGAGTTTTTTAGGCCCCTTGGTTCAGAAATTCCCTGAGTTTCCAAACCAGCCAAGTTTCCTCTGGGCATATCTGGCTCTGGAGGCAGCTCCAAGGATAGAATGAGGAGAGGAAGATGAGGGGTGCTGAGTCTGTGTGGTACCATGGGAAACACCTAAAGATTCCACTTGAGATACATTCTGGGTTCTGATGGGCAGATAATGAGCAAACAGTCGGTAATACACAGACCCAGCATTCTCCAGCTCCACTGACATTCTTGCAAGGCAGGAGTTGCCGGTGCTCAGCCCCGAAGGCTCTGAGTTCATTCCTGAGCACAGTAGGTGAGCAGACACTGTCAACCATAGGGCACATTCTGGACATTTCCAAGGGACTCTTTGGTCCACTGGTGCCTGGGAAAGAATGATTCTGTTCCAGTCATTCATGAATGTCATCCCCAATCAAGGATTGAGGGGTTCCAATGAGATGGACATGCCCTAGGTACTTATCAGATTTGGCAGGGTTCCTGAGCTGCCATATTTTCTCAAATTTGGAAGTACTCTTTGACATCCTTAGTCCATCACCTTCACCTTACAAATGGGAAACTGAGCCCCTGAGAGGAACATCCCTCCACCCTACCCTGTCCCAACCAGGAGCATACATTCAACCAGGGGCAAAGTTGGATCTCTCTACTCCCAGACATGCTCTTCCCATAGGCTGCAGACCAGAGATGACTTGTTAGTAATTTGGTCTGCGTCATAAGGATGCACAGGGCTGGGATAGGCTTCCCAGGGGAACACATGAACTCATACAGAGGGTACAGAGGCAAGAGCAAATGTAAATGGGAGATGCCACGCATGGGGACAATTTGTCCAGAAGGAACTTTTGCAAAACTGCCAAAGTAGCAATGTTTTTTAGGGTCTTCATCACGACCCTGCCCTCTTCTTTTCAGTAATTCTAACATTTTCTCCTAATCTCCTTCTGCACCAGAATCAGGCACCAATAGATGACGTCTTCTTCTCCTTCTCCTTCTCCTCCTCCTCCTCTTCCTCCTCCCGCCTCCTTTTTTTTTTTTTTTTTTTTGAGACAGAGTCTCACTCTCTTGCCCGAGCTAGAGTGCTGTGGCCTCAGCCTAGCTCACAGCAACCTCAAACTCCTGGGCTCAAGTGACCCTCCAGCCTCAGCCTCCCAAGTATCTGGGACTACGGGCATGTGCCACCATGCCCAGCTAATTTTTTCTATTTTTAGTAGTTTGGCTAATTTCTTTCTATTTTTAGTAGAGACAGGATCTTGCTCTTGCTCAGGCTGGTCTTGAACTCCTGAGCTCAAGCAATCCTCCTGCCTCAGCCTCCCAGAGTGCTAGGATTACAGGCATGCGCCACCGTGCTCACCCACTCCCCCTTTTGTTGAGACAGGGTCTCACTCTGTCACCCAGGCTGGAGTACTGTGGTGCCATCAAAACTCACTGCAGCCTGGAATTCCTGGGCTCAAGCGATCCTTCCACCTCAGTCTCCCAAGTAGCTGAGTACACACCTGATTCTGAAATTTTTTGTAGCAATGAGGTCTCACTCTGCTGTCCAGGTTGGAATAGACTTCTTTTTTAATAGCAAGACATTTGGCACAATTTTATTGTAATCATTCAGAATTTTAGTTCCAGAATAGTACTGATTTTCTTTCATATCATGTCAATTACTTTAAAAACATTATATCTTACCTGTTTGGGGTTATTTTCTAACAATTGCATTAAACCTCATTTTCTCAGTAATTACTTGGACTTAACTGTAAATTTTTCAAACAGCTTTATTAGGATATCATTGACATATAAAATTTTATACATTTAAGGTGTACCACTTGGTGTTTTGAAACACATATACATTGTGAAATGATCACCACATTGCAGCTAATTAACATATCTGTCACCTCTATCTAGTTACCATGTTTGTGAGCATGTGTGTAAGTGTTGAGAAGATTTATTTTAAGATCTATCCCCTTAGTAAATTTCAAGTATACAACACAGTATTGTTAATTATCCTCACCATGCCATACATTACATCTCTAGAACTTATTCACCTTGCAAATTTTGTACCCTTTGACCAACATCACCCCATTTCCCCTCCCCTGGCAACCACCATCTTACCCACTGTGTCTACAAGTCAAAGGTTTTGACCATACAAAACCTGGATCTGCTCTGACTGGATTCTTAAGCATCTTATGGCAATTTTACCAGGGTAACAGTGTCACCAGACTTCTTAATATGCAGGATTTTCATATGCCTCTCTCCCTCTTTTGGTGTCACCAGAAAACCCAATGACCTCTTGTTCTCTGAAAACTGCATAGAGGGAGATGTGAATATCTCCATATGGTAGGCATGAATTATTCAGCCTCAGAGAGATCAGACCTCACAGAGCACTTTATTAGGGGGAACTGGAGGCTTCAAAGGGATAAATGGGGGTCATGAAAGTTGAAGAGATAGGGTCTCACACGGAGAAAAGGTCAAAGGGCGTAGGGCATTATGTTTGGAGAGAAGCCAAGCTGGAGGAAACGGAGTAAGCAAATCCTGGGTTCAGTTTTTGGAACTGCCAAGGTCTTGGACACTGAGATTTGGCCGGTGGAAGCCGACGTGGGGCGTCCGTCAGACACACGGAGAGAGCCCTGGACTACGAGCCAAACCCTGGCAGTCGTTCCGGCTCCCCGTCATTCCATTCAGGAAGAGGAGTCTGTCAGACAGAAGGATAAAGGGTAAGATGCTTGAATCCCGGCCACCTTAGGAACCAAATCTTGCAGTTAATGAAAAAAAGGAGGTGGGATCATTTTTACATCTTTTGGCAGAGGGAAAAAAAAACAGTAGCGAGATGAGTTTGGGGGCTCATGGAGTGACCATGAGTTCTGATTTGTTCAGTGGGGTCCAGTTTTTGCCTGTTGCCCCTGTGTAAGAATTAATGGCACCCCACTTTGAAACACTCTCAAAAGTGTCTTGGTTTGGCCAATAAAGTATGTCATTGCCTTAGCTATAAAGCAACTTAAAAAGGAAGAAAAGTGGCGACAAAATTTGGTGAGTAGGAAAGGCCTGTCATGATCGGCTGGGGAAGGGTGTCCAGCGCAGGGCTGGGCTTACTGACCTCCCTCTGACTTGGCCTGGGATGCCCCACCACTTCTGTTTATGCATCCCCTTCTCTCTGCACCCCTGCTCCCCTCATACTTGCCAATTTCCCTTTGACTACTGTCTCCCTTCCCACCCTCTCTTTCCCAAAATATCCTTCTACTTACACCTCTGCAAGGTGTGTTCATGTCTCCTGATTGGAGCTGGCTGTGTCCACCCCAAGCCTATCAAGGCCTTGGAACAGACCAGCCAACATCCAGACCTCTCCATGTAGCCTTGGTGAGCACAGGAGACTGGGGCCCCTTGGACTTACATTTTTTTTGGCAGGTGACCATGCAGATAGCTTCAGATTAGAAGTTGTTATTGTTCCCTAGGCAACCGCCGTGGATGAATTTGGAGCAGAGCTCAGTTTCTTTATTATACCACCAGCGTGGAATGTAGGCCAGGCAGGGGCCAGCCTCCTGTGGCAAACCGCATATATCTGCAGGGAGATCGCAGAGCGCAGTGGTGTGGGTACCTGTCTCCCTGGAGAATGTCCATCTTTTTCTTCCTCGGGCCACTGCTCTCTTTGTCTCCCCTGAGAGGCCAATTTGGCTCAGGGCTGTGCTCCCAATTCAGTGTGAACCTTGACCACTCACTTTACCTCTCTGATCCTTGATCTCTTCATCTGTGAGACGAGAATACAAAAATCCCACCCTGCTCGTCTTGCCGGGCAGCCGTGAGGAACAGCTGCGACACCACATGGCCTCTCGTACTGTGCCTCCCCAGCATCTGAACACTAAATCTCGCTGATTTTGCCCCCAAATAGCTCTCCTTTATTTCCTTTCTGCCACTTTCTTAACTCAAGCATCATTATATTTTGCCAGGACTGCCATGAAAGGCCACCAACTGATCTCCAAGGCTTCTCCAATCTGTTCCACATTGGTTTCCAGAATGACTGACCCATTGGGCTCAAAATAAAGTTCTATCAAAACCCAGAAGGACTTCAGAATCCATTTCCTCCTCCTCTTCCTCCTCCTCCTCTCCGACTTTATATCTCCTGTTGCCCCCAACACCCACCCTTTGGAACTTCATGCTCTGAAAATAATCACATTCTTACACAGCTCCCTGCCTTTGCACATGCTTAAACTCTCCATTCCTCTCTTGCTAGCTGGGTGCATGCCTCTTCATTCTTTAAAACCTTTCCCAGACATCAACTCTTGGATGATGTCCTTCCTGAATCCATTCTTTACCCCTTGTTTTTCTTAACTGCTTCTCAATCTTGAACATACTTTCTTCACTGCCGTTTTCTGTTCACATTTTCTGTTTCCTCCATGAGAACATGAAGTTTTTGAAGGTAGGAATTGTGCTTTAATGTCATCTTGGTACAGCAGTTCCTAGAAGATAATTTGGCACAGAGTGGATGCTTCAGGGATATTCACAGAAACAAACAAACAAAAACCAAAAAGAATGTATCCTGAACTTAAAGAAACATTTATTGAACGAGCAACTGTTTTGCCCACAGTACTACGAGGTACAAATAGAGTTCTTTAGAATCTCTTAGTCTGAAGCACAACAGAACAATAATTATAGCACTTACTGAGTGCCGGGCCCTGTTCTTAGCATCTGACATGCATTAACATTTAATCGTATGAAGTAGGCCCTCTTGTTGTTCTCATTATGCAGATGAGGAAACTGAGGTTTGGAGAGGCTGAGTAACTTTCCTGAGGTCACTTGGATGGTAAGGGATTCAGACATGGATAATCCATTGCTCTTAGGACCAACAGCAAATCCCTTACCCCCATCCCCATCAAGTCCAGCTTCATCTTTCTCATCTCCTACTGTGCCCATGCTACTCTCTGCGTCCCTACCTTGCTGGGCCTGGGCGTGCTGTTAACGCAGAGCCTTCACATGTGCTGTTACCTGTGCCTAGAAGGCTATTCCCTCCCACTTTTGCCTACGTGCTACCCATCTTTCAGATCTTAAATCACGGATTCCTTTTCCAGGAAAAACTTTTCTGACCTCCATGGCCACAGAGAGTGAGTGGAGCCTGTCATGGATGCCAGGCTATCAATGAATATTTGTTGAATGAATAGTCCCTGATGGTCTTTAGAGCCCAGGTAAATGGGCAGAGAGGAAAGAGTATAGGAGGTCTAAGGTGGTCAGGGAAAGAATTGCTGATTTATATAGACAGAGAGGCCTGGAGAAAAAAGCCAGGAAATACAGATCATATCCCTATCTCTTGTAGCCATCATATAACCTGACACAATGTTGGCATTTGATGGGACTTCAACGGCTACTTGGCATCTCAGAGGATCACCGAAGAGTAGCCGAGAGAGCCTGTGGTCCAATACCCGCACCTGTCTTATGGATGGGGAAGGTGAGGCCCAGAAAGGAAAAACTACACCGCTCATGTCACACACCAAAGTAAGGGAAGAAATGAAATTAAATCCACATTTCCCAAGTCCAGCACTGGCAGGTTTTTGTGTCAAGTAGAAGACACGCCAAGACTCCTGGACAGAGATCAGCCACGGTGAACCAGGAGAGGGAGTCAGACAAGGCAGTGCAGGTGGGGTATGAGGTGAGAGCTTTGGGTAATTCACAGGGTCTCTGAGTTACCTTTTCTGAGGTCTAAACATTTCTTTCCACAGCTAAACAGGCAACACTTCATCTTTTCCGGGCAACGTCTGTGCTTCATACAGTGGTTCCTTTCTTCGATTTCACATTTTACTCTAACTTTGGGACGTGTTCCTAAGGGAGGGAAAGACATATTCCCTTGAGGCCTTAAAGGGGCCAGTGCTCTCCTTTCCAAGGCCCAGGGCACCACTGCAGAGTTAGGGAAATTTGTTTTCATTTCCCCTGTCCCCAGAAGGCAGTGACCCTCAGAGGACTCAAGAATTTCACACCACCACCCACATCCCCAACCCCATAACAACTCACCTAATCCCTGAAGCAACCCCTACCCCTTCCCTCACCACTTGTAAGGTTCCAGAGAGAAGGATGCTTTCCTCTAGGACTATTCTGGTCACCCTGCCTGCCTGTGCTTGGATGTTTCCCCGGGAGGCACGGTAGCTGGCCATGATTGAGAGCTCCATTTCTGGCATCAGGTGGCTGGGCTTTTGGACTTTGCACCACCCTTCGTATGGCAGGTACCCTCTAAGAACCTTGATTCCTCATTTGCCTATAGGGTTGTTTTGAAGACTAATGCAACAAAGTTTGAAAAGCCATTGTCAAACTGCCTGGGGCAAAATAATAATGATTAATATTGAGGAAGCACTTACTATGTGCCTGGCCTTTTCTCCTTAATGCCCAATACAACTCTATGGGGAAGTACTGTTAATATTCACATTTTATAAACAGAGGGATCTGAAACACAGGGTGGTTATGTAAACTTGCTCAAGATCACACAGCTACTAAGGGGTGGAGGCAGGATTTGAACCTACAACGTGTGGCTCCTGAGCACTCACTTTCAACCACTACTTTTAAAGTGCTCAGTATATAAAGCTGCTAATTATGGGCCTTCATATTTCAGCATTCCAAGGGACTTCTGGGGACCATTTTTCACCCTAAAGGCAAGGATCTTCTGGGCATGGGTGTGGCTGTGGGGAAACCTTTGGGGGCTGCCATGGGAGGATGTGGGAGCTGATGAGGTGGTCCTGGGGGAGTGGCCTGTTTTTCTCATGGGAAAGTTCCTTGGGCTTCCCAGTCCCTTAGCCCATTTCATGAGGTCTAGGTCCAGGCACCTCCTCAAAGAACTCCTTGCAATGGCAGTGAGGAGTCAGTTGCCACAGACTTAGGTTCCCGCATTCACCAAAGAGGAAGGGAGCTGAAAAAATGGCTCCAAATAACTGCCCCCTCCCACCTGGAATTCCAGGCTGAGATAGAGGAAAACACCCCTCATGTGTGAAATTGTTCCTTTTTCCTTCCTCCCCATTGAGTTCCCTTTCTTCACTGCAAGGACCAAGTCCCCAGCACTTAGTGACGAAGAGCCCTTCAACCAGCTCAGTCCTGAGAGTCCCATTTTAGAAGGTACTGGCCCAGCCGGTTGCACCAAAACTAGGAACTGCTGCTCAGGAGCTCCTGCCTTTGAACTTTTCTTTTCCTTTTCTTTCTTTTCCTTTCCTTTTTCCTTTCCTTTCCTTTCCTTTCCTTTCCTTTCCTTTCCTTTCCTTTCCTTTCCTTTCCTTTTTCCTTTCCTTTCCTTTCCTTTCCTTTCCTTTTTCCTTTCCTTTCCTTTTTCCTTTCCTTTCCTTTTTCCTTTCCTTTCCTTTCTTTCTTTTTTTTTAATACTGCCTCTGAACTTTGGATGCTCCAGTGCAGCCTAACATTTCGGGAATCGGCACTGGACATGAGCCAGCCACACTGGCTCCGCTGGGAACACCAACTCCCCGAGGCCTTCAGTCGGATTAGCTGGTACCTACCCTGCGGGAAGGGGCTCTCGCTAGGTGGCTCCTAATCCTCGGCGGTCTGAGCCCCTCTGGCTCTCTGGTCTGCAGGGGAGACAGGGTGCCTCTTGTCCGGGGCTCTCCAGGCTTCCTTAGCAGAAAGGGGTGTTTAACTGCAGAGTCTCCCATTTCCCAGGGGGAGTTTGGAGGTCAAGAGTATCCTGGTTCTCATCTTTCTTTCTAATTTTACTCTCCTCCAGATGTGTCTATTTTTCTCATGCTGTTTCTTTTTCTCCCTTTTATGCCTCTCTCTGCCTTGTACCCTATGCTTTTCCTCTTTTCCAGTGGGTCTTTCTGTGTCTGATCCCACACAGAGAGACCCACCCTTCCCTTCCCTGTCTCTCCTCTTGGTGCACCCATTTTCTTGAGCCATTGTCAGAGTAAAGATACTGTCCTGAGTGGGGTTTGAGGGAAGAAACAGGTTGATTCCAGGCTGCACTGAACCTTCAGAAAGTGTCTGTCCAGGTCATGGTATTTGAAAGAAGATGATGAAAGCTTCTACCACCGGGTGCGATTTAGAATTAGTGATGCAGGAGAGAAATACTAAATGCCAGTTATGATTGCAGAACCAGCTGTGGCAGCAGGGGCTGAAGAATGTCCCACTGGCCTCACCAGAGAGTGGCAAGCTCTCTGGCAGTGGACGCCACGTGGGAGTGGGTGAATCTGCAGAATTCGAGTGTACATGCAGTGGGGACCACTGCCGCCCCTCCCCACGTGCTCTCCGCTCACCTCCAATTTCACCTGCAGCTGCAAGAGACAGTCCCGCTACACATTTTTTCTTAATCCATTTTTAAAAATTGAGGTAGAATTTATGTCACATAAAATTAGCCATTTTAAAGCAAACAATTCAGTGGGTTTTTTTTTAGTATATTCTCAATGTTCTGTAACCACCACCTCTACTGGTCCAAAACATTTTTATCACTCCAAATGAAAACTCCCTACCCATTAGCAGTCTCTTCCAATTTCCTCCTAACCCACTCCACCCCCTGGCAACCACTAATCTACTTTCTATCTCTATAGATTTACCTATTCTGAATATTTTGTATAAATGGAATTATGCGATGTGCTGCATTTCATGCCTGGCTTCTTTCACTTAGCATAGTGGTTTTGAGGTTCATCCACAGGGTAGCATTAGCGCTTCATTCCTTTTTTCTGGCTGAATAATATCCCGTGCATGGGGACAGCCTCCCACCCCCAGTGTCAGAGTGCCCACTTCTCTGCTGTGGGTTTTCTCCGGCTCCCTGGGAGCTTGTTCAGCTTGCATGCGGAACAGTCTGGAAGAGCGAAGGATTTAGCACCCTAGGCATCCGGTGGGGAATGGAATCAGTGGATAAGTACCTCAGCCTCCCCGTCCCGGGAGACAGATGAAGATAATTTGAAGATCTGTTTTACATGATTCCTTAGAGGGTCCCCGGTGGGATTGAGCCACAGTTTCCCACAGTGGTAACCAGCTCACAATCGACCATCTCTCTTCCCTGCGACACTTACCCCACTCTCCACCTTGTGCTTCTTGGGAGAGATCTCCCAAACAGACCACCTGTGCCCATGCCCTTGTCCAGGGTCAGTTTCCGGGGGATCCAAACTAAGGCAATGTTCGTGGGCCCTTGCCTTAAAAGAGTTTTACAATTTTTTGAAGAAACAGAAGAGGATAACAATATCCCTGGAGCTCTCGATTCTCAAGATTCTGACTGTCCTCACTCTGTTCATTGATGTCGCCGGGAGCCTCAACATGCCAAGCGTGTGTGAATTACTCAGCCTCAGAGTAAAGGACTAATCCAAGTGCTTTATTGGGAAAAATTGAGAGCCACACAGTATAAATAGGGAGCTCTAGAAGTTAGAGATAAAGGGTAAGGTATAAATATGGGATAAGCCAGAAGGAGATTATTCATGAAAAGGGGTGGAGAGGGAGGAAGGGGAGGCGGACCCTGTGGTTCAGGCTGGGAAGAGGTACAGCCTCGGAATGCTGAGAGTGGAACTGTGGAAGCCAAGCCGGAGCATCAGTCAGGTTCATGGACAGGTCCTCAGAGCATGAGCCAAATCCTGGTCGTTGTCCCGGGGTGTCCTTATCCATTCAGGAAGAGGAGCCTGTTGAGAAAGTAGGACAGGACCAGCTGAGCGTCTTGGGCTCAGCTTATCTTTGGAACTTGCAGTTATGTTTATACATCTTTTCACAGGAGGACATTAAAAGGAAGTGGGTTTGCTTGGGGAGCTACTCATCTGCTTCAAGGAAAACTGCATGGGAGGGGATTGCTGGCAAAAGCCGTGTTGAGGAAATCGATGGCCTGGAAGGGTTGGTTGGCTCACGTGTCTAGGCTGGATGTCCCGTGACCCCTCTGCAATAGGTGTCTGAGATTTCACTACGTTCACACCTCCCTCCATCCTCCTACCTCTCCTCGTACCTGCCAGCTTCGATTCACCTCCACGTCCCTGTTGATCCTCGGTTCCCAGAAAGCCACGTTGTCTACCCCTTTTCAAGGTGCCCTCTTACCTCCTGCTTGGAGCCGGTTCTGTCAGCGCCAGGTCTGCCAAGGACGTAGCTATCCCGGGATGGACCAGCCAACACCCAGGCCTCCCAGCATGGCCCTGGCAAGACTGGGGCCCCGGAACTCACGTTTTTTTTGGCAGGCATTCAGGCAGATGGCTTTGGATTGGAAGTTGTTATTGTTTCCCTGGCAGCCACCGTAGATGAAAACGGAGCAGGTATTATTCTGCTTATTGTACCACCAACGACGAAAGAAAGCCAGGCACGGGCCAGTTTCTTTTGGCATAGTGCATATATCTGCAAAGACACCCTGGAGTCGAGAACTCAGAGTACCCATCCTGGAACAAAATTGTTCACCCTGGCAACCACCATAGATGAAACTAGAATAAACTCTTTTTCCCTGTCACAGCGCGGGACCCAAGCTCCATTGACATATTGCACATATTGCCAGGGAGACCCCAGGGTGGGGGTGTCTGCGTCCCTGGAGATAGGATCGTTGCGGATGCAGTTAGTTAAGATGAGGTCATCCCAAAGTAGGGTGGGACCCTAATCTGATGTGACTGATGTCCTTATAAAAAAAGAGTAAATTTGGACAGAGTCACACACACACAGAGCACCGTGTGAATGTGAAGGCAGAGATCGAGGTGATGCGTCTGCAAGCCAAGGAACACCAGTGATTGCCAGCAAAGCGCCAGAAGCTGGAGGAAGGCATGGAACGGATTCTCCCTCGCCATCCTGACACTTCACAACCCTGAGAAGGAACCAGTCTTGCTGATCCCTTGACCTCAGACTTGTAGCCTGTAGCACTTTGAGACAATCCGTTTCTGTGGTCCCCAGCCTGTGGTACTTTGTTACAGCACCGCTAGCAAACCGATGCAGGCTCCGACTAAACAATGCCTGCGTAGTTCCATGAGGGCAAATCTTCACAGCTAAACAGTTAAATCCTGTTGATTTTTACCTCCTAACACCTCACCTCTCTGCCAGTCTCTTCGATTGAAGCCTCAGCATCTCACTTTGGGGCTGTCGAGATAACCTCGCATCCATTCTTCTGCCTCCAGTCCTGGCCCCTCCAATCAATCCTTTATGCTGCCCACCAGCGAGAAGGCTCTTGTGGGTCTGAAAGCTAAGCTGATCCTATCATTCCACAGATAAGACCTCTCTTGATTTCATGACATAGTCCTCCCGTGACTCACAAGGTCCTTCATTGTCTGGCTCCAACTGTAGCTCTGGCCTCCTCCCCTGGCACAGTGCCCCGTGAGCTGCACGCTCCGGCAGTACTCAGCACACCGTGCTCTGCCAGCCCTCCATGCCTTTGCTCTGCTGTGTGCCCGTTGCCGCTCGTTAGTGACACTCCCATTCTTCCTTCAAAGCCTTTCTCAGACATCAGCTCCCCTGTGACGTCTCTCCTGACTCCACTCTGCAACCCGTACTGCCATACCTTGCTTCTGAATCTTGTGTGCATGTTCGTCATTTGTTTACATCTTCGGTCTCATCCCTGAGGCTGTGAGTTTCTAGTGAGCAGGGACTGTGTCTGATTTCATCTTGGAATCCCAAATCCCTAACCAGGTAGCCTGGCACAGTATAGGACTTTATGGAATGTTGAGGGCAAAATAAAATATATCCTGATCTGAACTGAATAAATCATTCATTGAACACCTACTAAGTGCTAAATGCTTTAAGGGACAAAGAAAAGGCAATGGCCTTTGCTACTTAGGAGCACCCAGTCGGGAATGACGAATGATTTCAGCTAATATGTATCAGGTGGCCGTTATGTGCCCGGCGTTGCTCTAAGCACTCCACACGCATCAATTTATTTGATCCTCAAAATGACCTTTAACACTGGTCCTTTCATTATCTGATGAAATTGAGGCACAGCGAGCGGAAGTTGTTAATTTGCCCAAGGTTAAAAGGCAAAAACTGGACCAAGATGTGCACCAGGAAGTCTGGGTTCAGGATCCTCGCCTGCAGGTGTGTGAACGGCGTAGCCCCTGCCTGCTCACTGCACTCCCCGTCAAACCCAGTCCCCTTCACCTCCTAAATACCTCTCTGACACCCTACTCTTCCTCATCCCCTCTGCTACCTCTCTAGTCCAGGCTACCTTTTTCTTTCACCTTGACGTCCTTCAAGATACTCCATTCCTCCTCTTTCCCTCTCTGACGGCGTAGTACAACCTGATCACATCCCCAGCCCTCCTCAAGGGATTTCTGTGGCCCTTAGGATCAAGGCGAGACTCGCTCACCTGGCCCATCAGACCTGGATTGTTTAATCCGCACCTACCCAGGATCTTTCTTCCTTGTACCACGCTCATGCGCACTCTGCATTCTGGTCTCCCTGGGCCGCACCTCTGAGCCTTTGTGCATGCTGTGCCCTGTGCCTAGAAAGCCCTTCCACTCACTTTGTGCCTAAAACACTACCCATCTTTCTAAACTCAACTCCAGGCTTGCTCTCTCGGAGAAGGCTTTCCCAACCTTCCTGGCCACGCTGAGCAGGCCAAATCCTAGTATGGGTCTCAGAGGCACTCAATAAATATTTGTTAAACCAATAAATAAATAATCTTTGATAGCCTTTTAGAGCCCAGGGAGATGGGCATGGAGTGAAGATTGCAGCAGCAAGGAAAAACCCTCTGGTCTGGAGGGGGTAGGAGAGGATTCCTGGTACAAAGTTGTATAGGCAGAGAGGTGGTCACCCTAGAGCAAAAAGCTAGGAAATATAAATTGCTTAACTTATCATTGGCATCAATGATGTTGGTATATGTTAGGACAACAATGGCCACCTGGGAACTCAGAAAATCGTGATAGCAAAAAGTAGTCACATAGCCAGAAAACCATCTGATTCAATTCCACTCCCTCACCTATCTTTGTTGGGAGAAAGTGAGTCTCAGACATTCTCTGGTGGGACAAGAACATTACTAATGTCACACACCATATTGGAGGCAGTGACGAACCTACATCCCAGATCTCTCAAATCCAGCAATCTTGTCCAGACATCACCCCTCAGTGAACCAGGGGACAGTGCCAATCCACGCAGGCAGTAGGTGAGGACGTGGGTAGGGGTGTTGGTTGGTTATCATGAGGCTCTGACGATTACCTTGTTTGAGGTCTAAACATTTTTTTCCACAGCTGAAGACGCAGCACTTCTTCTTGTCCTGGCATTGTCTGTCCTTCTTACACACGTCCCTTTCCTTGAATTCACATTGCTCTCTGATTCTGGGGCATCTCTCTACGAAAGGAGCAGTATTACAACATGAGCCTTGGAGGGCACAGTGCCCATCCTTTGCTAGACACAAGGTGATTCTAGGGAGACAGGGAAGTTTGCTTTCATCCTGCCCGATCCCGGGAGTCCTTTTCCTTGGGGCGGCCTCACGTGTTCCTTACTGTGTACATCGCCCTCCCTGCTGACCACCTTCCTACCCCAGTCCCCAGCCCCATCCCCGCTAAAAGGCCGAATTTCTCAACCACTAGTGACCTTTGAGCTGGATAATTCTTTGTTGTGGGGGGCTGTCCTGTACACTGTAGGATGTTTAGCAGCACCCCTCACCTCTACCCATTATTAGAGTAGCACCCCTAATTGTAACAACCC
>NW_012151574.1:346754-363170 GCF_000956105.1 Propithecus coquereli | reverse complement strand
GTAAAATCATTTTGGCCTCACGGACTTGTGAGGAAGAAATGAGACAAAGTGTTTCAAGCTCTAATCATAGTAAGTGATGCACGGTAATGTTAACTAAACATTTCTTAAGTACTTACTATAAGCCACACACTCTTCTAAGCATTTTGAATGTATTATCTCATTTAATCCCCATAACAACTCTATGACATGAGTCCTATTAGTATCCCCATTTTACAGATGGATGAGGAAACTGAAGCACAGGGAATTGAAGTAACTTGGCCAAGGTTATGAGGCTACCAAGATTTGGAGCCACTAAATCTGACTCCAGATTCCTCTGTTTTTGTTTGTTTTTTTGGAAATCCCTACTCAGAAATCCCTACGTTCTGAATGTTCAGCAAATGATAACAATTATCATTATTACCATAGAGTCATGGAGTATTAGTGTCTTAAGTTTAGAAGGACTTCTGAATACTGTCCTTTATCCCAAAGTCAAGGAACCCCTGGGGATGCAGGGACACTTTTTAGAACTGCATTTGAAAGAACCAGGAGCAGATAGAGATGCTATCCTGAAAAGGGGGCCTGTCTTTCTCATGGGGTGAGGGGAAGGTCCCTTAGCCTTCCCAGATTCCAATTAATATAAGCTCCTCCTATAAGGGTTAGATCCTGTGACTCTCCCTGCACCCCCCCACCCCCCATCCCCTTCCCAGGAAAGACTCTCCACTTTAAGGGGGCTGAAAGGGGGGATTGCCTGAGTCAGGGTTTCTGGATTCACAGAAGGGGTCTTCCAAACCTCTCCCTCCTCTCCCAACCCGGGATGGGAACTGAGATAGTGGAAAGCAACCCAGATCTGACAATTTGTTCCTTCTTTATTCCTCCCAGTAAACTCCCCTCTCCCTGGGGTAAGGGCTGAGGCCCAGTACTTACTGGGAAAGAACCATTCACTTAGACCAGGTCCCTGGACATTCATGAAGAGGATGCATAGCACCAGGAGGCTCAAAAGTCCAGAAGATTTCATTCTGAAGAGGGACCTGCCTGTCTGGTGGTTCCAGAACTTGGAAATGTCTGGCTGCCTTGGCCCTGCCTATTCCTTCAGAAGCCAGCACCTTCCGTATAAGAACTGGAGACAAGCCAGCCACCCCCTTTCCTGCTGGGAACGCCAAGTTCCAAGGTCATACGTGGGACTAACTGGTACCCACAGCTCACAGCACGGGGGGGAGGGTCTCTTGTTGGATGGCTCCTGGCCCTGACCCCTAGGCTGCGCTGGGCTGGGCCCTCTGGTCAACCCAGGGAGTGGGCGAAGCTGATCTCACACTTTCCAGGCTGCCTTAGGCATGAATGCCACCATTTTGGGTCTTCACCTTGGTAACTTGGAGAGCTGTGGAATGTCCTCATCCTTCATTCGTTTTGCATTTACTTGCATGCCAACTAGCACACCCCTTCTGTTTGTCCCTGACAATGTGTCTCTATCAATCTCTTGGTAACTCATTGTTTCTCTGGGACGCTTTGTGCCTATATCTAACTTTTTTTCTTTTTCTGTGGGTCTCCCGTGGTTTCTGTGTCCCTTTCTCTCTCTCCCACAGTTTCCTCCCATCCTTCTCCCTTTTATCTTCTCTTTGGGTCACTCATATTCTCTGACTAAGGCCAAACAGTAAAGATGTTGCCATCGAGTAGGGTGTGGGGAAAGAATCGGGCTGATTACAGAGTCTTCAGCCGGTGTTTGTCAAAGTCATGTTGCTTTGAGAGCAGCAGAGAAGGTCAGAGCTTATAAGGGAGCTTCTATCTTCTGCCACAAACTCCTCACTGTCTGAGGAGGAACCGTGAGATGAAGGGAACTGTTCTAGAGACTACAACTGAATGAAGTTCAGTAACACCGCAGAGTCTGTGGGTTCTAACTGGGCTGGTGGAAGAGCTACAGGAAAGGGGGTGCTGGTGACCTTGGCAGTATCCTGCAGCCACAGAGTCCGCAATGCCAGCCACTCAGTTGGGCCTGGTTGCAGGGAGAGACATTCTTCAAAGAGTAGATGTTATCTGCAGGGCTCCCGTTTCCTTCCCTAACTAGGTGTTACCCTTTTGGGCCAAGCTTTATTCTCCAAATTTTCCTACATGACAGACAGAAGCCACCCTTATCATCAGCAAGTGACTATATGGTCACAAAATTTGGGATCACAGACAGAGCCCCCATGGGAATCCCATCCTGCCAACTTCACAATCTCACTTAAGGAAGATCCCACAAGAGATAAGGGGTAGAGTTCCTAATGAGTAACCGAGGCATCCTAAGCAGTGCTGTCCTCTTATTCTACTTCCCATCTTCTCCCAAACTCAGCCCAGGAGAGAGTGAAACCCAGAATAATCAGGTGGAAAGGTTCTGAGGGACCATCAAGCCCCATTTTGTCATTTTATAGATAGGGATCATAGGTCAGAGAAGTGAGGTTGCTGACTGAATGTCACCGAGCAAGTGAGTGTCAGAGATAAGGTTGAGGGAGCTGAGCATATCAGTTCTTGCCACAGTTCACTAGGGAATCTTCTGGTATCCATGTGGATATAATACTGATATTTCACTATGGAGTTGAAGGTGGAAAGGAATGGTGAGTCCAAAAGGGATGAAGAATCACCAAGACCATGTCCACCCTGTGAGCACAGACCCCTGGCCCTCACCCTGCTGTTCTGCCGCTGGTCCACACCCACCGTCCAGCTCACCACGGATGATGATATTGCTACACTCACTGTGGACAGTGGCTCCAGGGTGTGATGGTGGACATGGACCCAAAGGACTCCTTTGTGGGCAGTGTGGCCTGGAGCAAGAGAGGCATCTTGACCCTGAAGCACCCCATCGAACATGACATTGTCACCAACTGGGAGCACATGAAGAAGATCTGACACCACACCTTCTACAGGAAGCTGCATGTGACTTCCGAGGAGCACCTCATGCTGCTGACCTAGGCCCCCCTGAACTCCAAAGCCAACTGTGAGAACTTTAGCCAGATCATGTTTGAGACCTTCAACACCCCAGCTATGTAGTTGGCCATCCAGGCTGAGCTGTCCCTGCATGCCTCTGGCCATACCACTGGCATCATGATAGACTCTGGTGACAGGGTCACCCACACTGTGCCCATCAACAAGGGCTATGCCCTCCCTCCTACGCCCTCATCCTGTATCTGGACCTTGCTGGCCAGGACCTGACCAACTACCTCATGAAGATCTTCTGGGAGCATGGCTAGAGTTTTACCACCAGGGCCAGGTGGGAAATTGTGTGTGACTTCAAGGAAAGGGCCACTGCTGCCTCCAGCTCCTCCCTGGAAAAGAGCTACAGGCTGCCCATTGGTCAGGTGATCACCGTCGGCAACCAGCAGTTCTGCTTCTCTGAGGCTCTCTTCCAGCCTTCCCTCCTGGGTGTGGAATCCTGTGGCATCCATTAAACTACCTGCAACTCCATCATGAAGTGTGACATGGACATCTGCAAGGACCTGTATGCCAACACAGTGCTGTCTGGTGGCACTACCAGGTACCCAGACACCAACAACAGAATGCAGAAGGAGATCACCGCCCTGGCTCCCAGCACAATGAAGATCAAGATCATCTCTCCCCCCGAGCACAAGTACTCCATGTGGATTGGTGGCTCCATCCTGGCCTTGCTGTCCATATTCTAGCAGATGCGAATCAGCAGACAGGCGTACAAAAGGTCTGCCACTCCACCATCCACCACAAATTATTCTAGGCAGACTGTTCCTTGGCTGCATTCGTTACACCCCTTCTTGATAAAACCTAACTTGCTCAGAAAACAAGATGAGATCGGCATGACTTTCTTTGTTTTTTGATTTTTGTTTTTTTTTTTTTGGTTTCTTCGTTTTTGGTTTGACTCAGGATTTAAAAACTGGAATGGTGAAGGCAACAGCAATTGGAGCTGACATCCCCAAAGTTTGACAATGTGGCCAAAGGCTTTGTATGTTGTTCTTTTTTCTAAACAGTCATTCCAAATGTCATGAGATGCATTGTTACAGGAAGTCCCTTGTCCTCTGAAAAGCAACCTGCTTCTCTCTAAGGAGAATGGTCCAGTCTTCTCCCAAGTCCACACAGGGGAGGTGACAGCACTCCTTTTGTGTAAATTATGTAATGCAAATTCTTAAAATCTTTGGCTAATACTTTTTAAAAAGGCAAAATATTTATATGATCTGAAGAGAAACCAGAGTGATACTTTTTAACTTTGGTTTATTTTGAATGATCAGCTATCGTGGCCCCCTCTTTTTCCCCCAACTTGAGATGTCTGAAGGCCTTCAGTCTCCCTGGGAGTAGGTGGAGGTGTGGAGGCAGCCCAGGCTTATCTGTACACAGACTCAAGATTAGTTCAGTAAAAGTGCACACCTTAAAAAAAGGAAAGGGGGGAGAAGGTGATGTCATTAGTGGAGACAGAGGCTCAAGACTCATGGAGTCAGTAAATGGTTCCCAGGGTTCCCAATTAAGGTTGCATTTATTTTTGAGACATAGTCTCACTCTGTCACCCTGGGTAGAGTGCAGTGGTGTCATCATAGCTCACTACAACCTCAAACTCCTGGGCTCAAACGATCCTCCTGCTTCAGCCTCCCAAGTAGCTGGGACTACAGGTGCACACCACCACGCCCAGCTAATTTTTCTATTTTTTAATAGAGATGGGGTCTTGCTCAAGCTGGTCTTGAACTCCTGAGCTCAAGTGATCCTTCTGCCTTGGCCTCCCAGAGTGCTAGGATTACAGGCGTAAGCCACTGCGCCCAGCCTGGGTGCATTCTTTTCTAAATTTTCTTTAAAATAAATTAAAACTCTTTCTGGTTGTTCCATTCTATTCTGTCCTGCCTAATTTTCAGGCCTGACCAAGGGTCTCACTTCCCAAGCAGGTCGAACTAGATTTATGTCTTTGGAGCCTGGGATGCATCATGGTTTTGGCCCTTCAGTCACCTAATTTCTTAGAGAAGGCTGGGCAGAGACCTACCTGGGTCTTTGCCTGTCTGTGACTCATCTCTTCTCATTGAGGGCCATAGTGCCCTATCTCTGCCTCAGTGCCACTTCTGTTCTAGGACCAATGCTGTGCTCAGAATGGGTGACTCCACGGAGAACCAAGCAGACTGGCCTCTGTCTGGCAACTCTTGCTTTTGAATTAGACCAAGACCTGTCACATGGACTGATTTTCTGTCACTGGCTTTCTATGTTGTTCTCTGTGCCTCTAACTGTATTACTAAGTGGCATGTTTGCTTCCCCCCATGGGCTCTGAGCTCCATTACACAAAGCTGTGTCTAGAACCGAGTACTTAGAACATGAATAGTCTGAGAGGAAATGGTACATCCTGCTGGTGAGCGAGGTAGGTGGGGGGATTGGTAGGTGTGTGTATAGGTAGGTGAATATATGGATTGATGGGTAGCTAATAGAATGATGAATAGGAGGATAATTGAATGAGTAGGAAGGGGGATGGTGAGGGAAGCGTGGATATTTGGGTGCATGAATGCATAGATTATGGATAGGTGAATGACTGGTTGGCTGGAGATGTGGATTGGGTTGAATATAAGGATGGATAGGTTAATGATGGGATAGTGGACCTATTGATGGAGGCTGTTCGAAGGGAAGGTGCATGAGTGGATTGGTGTGTGGATGGAGGCAGATAGGTGTAGAAATCATGGGAAAGAATGTTGATGGGTATAAAGTAATTTGTGTGAGAGAGAGAGAAAGAGAGAGGGAAAGAGGTAAATGATAGGTAGATGGATTAAAGACTGGATGTAAAATTGGCAATTAGGTAAATAGAAGGAATATGAGTAAGAAGGATAAGTGGATGGACACAGGGGTGGGGAAATAGATAAATTGAAAGGTGTATCAGTGGAAGGATAGGTGAGTGGGGATTGGGTACTTGGATGGATGGTGAGTGAATGGGTAGATTAGTAAGTGGATTGCATGGTTAGCAGGTAGATGGGTGGGTAGAAACATGAATGTATGACTGAAAACATGAACCAAAATTAAAGATATGAAAAGAATCACATAGAGAACAATTTATACTACTCTAAAGTAATATAGGGAAAATTGATCAATTTTAGCAAAATATAAAAGACCTAAATTCACAGAAGAGGGGGTAGAGAACCTACAGAGACTATAAGATGAAATATTTAAAATTTACTAAAACATACCACCATAGAAGGTACATGATCTAGATGCTTTTGGAGCTGCATTTTGTGTATCCTTCAACATACAGAGACTTGGTATGCTATTAAAAATATTTCAGATCATAGAAAAAGTAGGTACATTTCCCAATTATTTTCCCATGCTAGTTTTGTGAAAATAATATGACCCAAATAGCAAAACAAACAAAACATATTAACCTACTTTTCTTTTGACTATAAATAAGAAAATTCTAAATAAACTATTTGCTAAAAAAACCCCAACAGTGTATTGATACAAGTATACCATCAATGTGATTAAGGTTATTCTAAGAATGCAAGGATGGTTCAACCTATGAAAATTAATGTAGGTTTTTTTTTTTTAAAGCCAGTCAAATTTAGTAGTGGGGGGTTAAATGTAGGTTATTAAGACAACAAATTGGAAGAGAAAAATCATTATATGACTATACGCTTAAAAAATACATGATAAAATTCAGCAATCATTTTCAATAGCAGCTGTAAATGGATAGGAAATAACCCTAAAAAAGGAAATAACCTAAGTGCATAAAATCTGTTTATCCCAAATCCAACAAATGTCTTTTTATACTACTGCAGTAGCTATTGACTTGAAAATAAGGAAGTAGACATAGAGAGATGCTATTGCCTTTATTTTCAACCTTATTTCAGAGATTCTACATAAGAAGACAAGAAAATGATGTCATGAAGTTGGATAAAAAGAGTCAAATTTATCATTATTTTCAGATGTTATGAATATATATAATCAAAGTATCCCTATTAAATATTGTTATACTTAATAAGATCATTTGGCAAGGTAGTTGGATACAAAACTGATAGCTTTTGATTATGCTACTCATAATTAATTATTTTGATGATAGTATTTTCTACTTACTGTTCAAATTTGGGGTTCGATGCATTTCAGTCCACAATCTGTGCAGCACTTTTCCACCAATGGGCAGTCATCATCCTGCAGGCACTTGGGTTTGTCAATCTTGGGACACACCAAGGGCTTGCGTGGGCAGAGACCTGTTTTGACTTTATAGAGTGAAATCAGATACTTGATGTTGAAATACTTGGTCATAATTTGAGACAAATTTGGGGAATCCTGGGACTCTCAAATAGGGTTTTATTCTGATTAAGCTTCTTACCCTTTCCCCTACAGTAACAATAGACTGGAGGAGGTGGAGTATCAACTTTCTATGGCGAATAACTTGAAGAGAGTCAAAAAAGTCTTGCCATCTCTGATTCATGCAATATGATAGGATAACTGCCTGCTCCAAAAGAATTAATGGATTGGGGTTATATAATCCCAGAGTACCAGAGGTGGAAGGAGTATTAGGAAGCACCCAGAACTTTCTTGTTTTATGAATTGTAGGAATTGAGGACCATATGGGGGAAGTGAGTTGCCTAAGGCCACACAGAATGCAAATAGAAAGTTGAAGTCTGTTGAAAAGCCTTTAACTCTTGCTACCATAACATGGTGTACCTTAAAAAACTGACAATCCCTGGGACTACATGTGGGAATAAACACCAGGTTAGAGTTGGCTTCTACTCCAAGAGCATTTGCTACCAATCTTTTCCCCAGGCCACCTTACAGGATATGACTGTGATGCTCATGCTCTGAAGTTCTGTGCAGACATGAGAGCTTATTAGGAATATACCTAATGGTTATAAATTTTTTTATGAATCAGTGGATATTGTCACATTGCAGGTCATTGAGGAATGAGACTCAGAACAAGTAAGTTTTCTTGGGGGAAGGATGGAGAGTGATGATTGGGTTTGAAGAACAGCACAATAGTCTTCAGAGCTCAAGAGGTCAACATCGGGGCACTATCTGGGCATTAAAAGGGGCCCAAGGGGCC
The DNA here is from genome assembly GCF_000956105.1 of Propithecus coquereli. Taxonomy (NCBI): domain Eukaryota; kingdom Metazoa; phylum Chordata; class Mammalia; order Primates; family Indriidae; genus Propithecus; species Propithecus coquereli. Next base: position 355,201 of record NW_012151574.1, on the reverse strand, counting down.
CACACACCCAAGGTTCTTCAAAGGTCAATGCAAGGGGAATCTGAGATTCAAGACACCCCCATTTCATGGGACAACATGACATCCTTGGCATATGCCCAGTAGACTTGGGCAGGTATATCTCTAGTCCTCACCTGTCCAGGCCCTGGCGCAAACAAAGCCACATGTGGATTCACAACACTTGTTCCACTTGGGGCAATCAAAGTCACTCATACACGAAGCTGGACACTCCATACGATCAGTGAAAGGAAAGAGTGGGCACTGTCCTTCCTTGGCTAAAGCAAGAGCAGATGTGAGTTTCTTCAAAGCCCACCCCATTTCACCACCCTTCAAACAGCTTTTCCTTCTCTTTGAAGCTAGTACTTCTTTCTGCAACTTGGTTCATCCCACCCCATCCATTCTTAGAAATATCCAAGAATGACATTTCCTCACCATATCATGGGATATGGTAGAGAGGGTGTTGGGCTTCGTGCTTGAAGCCCTGAGGTAAAGTCCCAGTTCTGCCATTTAATGAGTGACTTCAGTTTCCTTCTCTGTAAAGTAGGGGTAATCATCTGAAGTCTACACAAATCAATGCAAGCTATTTTAGGATATTTGGTTTTACTTTGAATGAAATGGGGAGCCACTGCAGTGTTCTCAGTAGAGGAGTGACATAGTCTGACCCATGTTTTAAAAAGGTCATTGTGGCTACTGTGTTGACAATAGACTGCACGAAGGATGGAAGCAGGGAGACATTTTAGGAGGCTGCTGCAGCAATCCAGGTGAGAATACGGAGCCTCAGATCAGGGTGGCAGCTGCAGAGGTGGTAAGAAGTGGTCAGATTCAGGATCTACTTTCAAGGTAGAACTAAAATTATTTCCTGACTTAATGGATGTTATCTGAGAAAAAGGGGCATCAAGTGTGATTTTAAAGTTTTTTCAACCTATTAATAGGTGAGGAGAACTATGAATAGGGCAGATTTGGGGTAGGGGAAGGAAGGTAAGTGATTCCATTTTAGACAAGTGAAGTGTGGGTCATTAGGACATAGATGGTATTTAAATCAATTCTTTGGGATTTTGTGCATGCCTGTTGTTGTCCTTATCTGATTACAAATTCTATGAGGGCTTCTCCAGGAAAATTCTTCTTCCCCCAGTCAGGCTCAGGTCACGGCATGCTTGACTCTCAGATTGTCTCTGAGTCACAACCTAAGTTTTCCACAAAGCAACCTAAGCCCATTTCCCTGGCTTTGTCTTCCTGATGCTCTGGGGAGAGAAGACTGAGGCCTCGTCCACAGCACCATTATTCCTCAGAGCTTCCCATAAAGGGAAGCTTGTGGTCTCTGTTTCATCATGCTCTACTCCTGACCGACCGTGGGTGCTCAGGCAACTAACTTTACCTCTCTGTCTCTATTTCCTTACGTGTAAAGCGGTAGCGATGGTACATCTTTCAGCGTGCCTCACAGATTCTGAGGTTGACGTTGCAATGCTGCCTCATACATCACAAAGGGCTGCATTTTGAAGATCAATGTTCACCACCTCAATTGTCACCATTTGGTGAATCCACACCACTGGACGGCTACCATGTCGAGTCTTTGTGTTTTTGATCACATATACTCCTACCAACAACGCAAGGAGGTGTTTGCTATTATTCCAGTATCACAGGGGAGGGAACTGAAACTCAAAGAGGTGAAGAAACTTGCAGTAAGTGGGAAGGGTCAGATTGTAATCCAGGTCATTTGACTCCTAAGTGCTGTAGGACACCGTCTCCCAACATTACTGGTGATCATTATACTAAGGAAGGAATCCACAGGCTTCCTGTCCACCCCATCCTACTCTCCACTGCCAGTGTCTACACTTACTCCATGGGATTCCAGAGCTGGCTTTTCTATGGTTCATTCTTGGGTAAATCCTCAGGGTGGTGCTCAACAGGTTTATATGATGAGGAAATTTCTTCCAAGGAATAGACCTGGCTTTCAGGTCCCATTGGCCAAAATTTATTAACATTTTATGTATATTGTGTCATTTTTTTGGCAGAACAATTCCATAGGTAAATACTACTATATCTTCATTTTATAGACAAGAAAATTGAAACTCACAAAGGCAGACAACTGGTCCAAGACCTCCTGGCCAGTGAATGACAGAGCTAAGACTTGAACCAAGAAAGTTTAACCTCAAAGTCTGAGCCTATAACCTCCCTGGTATACTATTTCTAGTTAAACTAGGCCCTCTGACTGCCAGGATATGGGTCTCACCAACTGACATGCAGGCCGCCTTGCAGTCATCATTGCTGAAGAAGTTGTTTGCATTCCCAAGGCAGCCCCTATATATAAAGGGTTTGCAGCTACTTTTTTCAAAGTCAAAATACCAGCGCTGTAGGTTAAGCTTACATATTCCTTCCTTCAAGGGCAGTGTGCAGGGTTCTGAGGGCAGGAAAAAAAGAAGGAAGAACATAAAAGGTAGAGATAAAAGAAGGAAGTCAGGTCCCCAGCCATTCTCATAGTCCATGGTATTATCATCCAAGTCACAGAAAGGGGCTCAGTTAAAAAAAAAGAAAGGCTAGGTTCTAGTCCTAGTTCTACTACTAATACTCTATATTGTACAGTACCTCCTAGAATCACTCTTCGTTGCAAAGAATATTATGAAGAGCATATAAAAATATTGTACTTTGAGCTGATCTTTCTTCTCCATTGCTCTGAGCTTCAGGAGGACAAGACCCTTGTTGGAAATAAAAAATCAGATAAGATCACTCTGAGATCACGATGAAGTGAGACAAAAACAAGGTCACTGTGAAACCTACGAGATACCAAACACTTCCCTCTCCCAGATAACATGCGTGATTTAAACTTCTCTACCAATTATAGCTTTACCTTCACTCTAGTCTGTCCTCTGTATAGTTAAGATTCACTGGGACACCCAGTCACAGAATTTTCCCACTTTCTGACAGACACAATCTAGAGCAAGCCCTCACTCCTTTAGACCCTTCCCCAAATTATCCAGTCAAAACCCAAATCCTATAATAGATTCTTTCTAACAGCTTCTTGCTGAGATGCCTCATGGTTGTCTATGGTGAACATTCTCCCACATTGCAACAAGGAATAAACCCAGTTGTTCAACTGTAGGTGTGTTCCTGGTGGTCTTTGTCCAAAGGACATCGACAATAGATATTTGTTGAATAAATGAATGATGAGTGAGTGCATGAAAGAATCTTTATAAAACGCACAGTTCCTTGAGTTACCAGAAAACCTCCTTGAAGGCCAAAGAGTCCCCAAATGACTCCAGCATCTAAACTGACTGAGGTTTGCTTTTGCCACAGTGCCAACAACAGTCTCTCGATGCAGAGTGAGCATGCAACAGGTATTAGTTATTTGTCAATGACTGAATGTTGACCAAAGAAGACTAACATTAATATTATCTCGTTGATGGCCACCATGTCTAGACTCATGGTCTGTACTCAAGGGTTGAGAATTGAACAAGAGAATGAGAAAAGCGTGAGCCCTGGCCTCTTTGTCCTGCCATCCCGCCAGTTCTGGGCAGAGCAAGAAGAGGGAAACCTCAAAAGGCAACTTTGCCCTCAACCTGGATGCCACTACCTTGATAGGGATCCAAGCATTTCTTCCTACAGGCAAAAATGCAGCACTTCAGGTGTCCGATGCAGTCGAAATCCGTTCTGCAGTAGTCCTGAATTTGAACGTTACAGGTAATCCTTTCTCCGGGGCACACTCCTGGTTTCTCTGCAAGAAATAAATGTCCACACTCACATCCCTTGAGAGTTTCAGCTCTTCTCCTCCCATGGCAAAGGGGAGTATGAAATTCTCTCAGCCCCATCCTCTACTTTCAATTCTCGATTCTTGATCTGCTTATATTTAGGGGCCAGGTCTGTTTCTTACCACTCTTAGCCCATTTAGATGGATCTGAATCAGGAATTCGTGCCCAGGTAGAATGGAAGAAGGATCTTGGATTCCAGGGCAAGGGGTTAGGTAAGGACCTAGACCCTTGTCTTAAATTTAGGAGCTTCCCTCTCTTTTTGAAACTTAATATTTTACTGCTTAACTCGTTTTCCTCCAGTATCTTGGTTGATAGGGGAAATTAGTAAGGAGTGGTGGAAACATCATGGAAATAGAAGTCAGGAGGCTTAACTTTGGCCCTTGGCTACTGGTAAACTCAAGACCAATCTGAGTTCGATTATATGACTTCTAGGTTACCTCTAAGGGGGGAAGGAATGGTGGAGTGGAAGGAGAACTACAGTCAGACAGATGTGCCTTGGGACCCTGGCTCCAACACTCACTAGCTAAATAATGATGGGAAAGTATTTTCCTTTGTCTGAGCCATCAGTTTTCCACCTTTAAAATGAGAATAACAATCCCTACTTTACAGGCTGCTTATAACAGTAGACAGAGATGATGTCCATAATGCACTTATCACAGCACCTGGCCCAAGGTAAGAGCTTGGCAGGTGTGGAGTTTGCTTCCTCCCTTTCTAGGGTTAGACACGGCTTCCTGATTTCATGTGCTTGTGGTAGACAAAATTCTAAAGTTGCACCCCCAAGATTCCCATCTTCTAGTTATTGAATCAAACACTAATGTAGATACTGTTGTGAAGGGATTTTGCAGAAAAACTCAAGTCCCAAGTCAGTTGACCTTAAGATCAGAGAATAACCAAGTGGGCCAGACCCAATCAATTGGGTCCTTTAAAAGCAGAGTTTTCTTCTGATTGGTAGAGAAGAAAAGATCAGAGAGATTCAAACTATGAGAAGGATCCAGTCGGTAACTTTGAAGATGGCTGAGGCCAAGTGCTAAGGAATGAGGGTGACCTCTAGAAGGGACAGCCAGGAAGGGAGCCTTAGTCCTACAACTTCAAGGAAATGATTCTGCTAATAACCGGTGATCTTAGAAGAAGACACTGTGTCCCAAATGAGAACTACATCCTTGGCTGACACTTTGACCTCAGCCTCGTGAGAACCTGAGCAAAGAATCTAGATGCACCACGCCAGATTTCTTATCTACAGATAATTTGTTACACAGCAACAGATAGACAATACAGTGCTTAATGTGGCTCCGCGGCTCTACACTGGGTATCCCTCCAGTGGAGTCTGACCAGAGAGGCATGATCCTCTTGGATACTACTGAATCATGGAATTATAGAACTTTATTTAGAATTGGAAGCACCATATTTATCATAAGCACCACCCTAATTTCACAGGTTTATAAAAATGAGGTCAGATAGGACAATATAGTGAATTAGGGGCAGGTCTGGGACTTACAATCCAGGACTCAATTCAGAAGCCCCACGTCTTCCCTGAAGACTGGCCACTGAGAATTTTAGTACTTTCCAGCTATAACTTTTAACCTTCATGGCACCCTTAATGCACCCTCCAAGTATGGCTTGAGGCTAAGAAGAGTATATGGCTCCTAATTTGGAGCATTCATCAAAATCATCTGTGCATCTTCCAAAACACATAGACTCTTGACTGAATCAGAATCTCTAGAAAGAGAGGCCTAGGGACCCCACTTTTTAAAAAGAACCCCAGGCAATCCTGAAGCAGGCAGTTGGGCACCAGGATGTAGGCTTCTACTTGTTCTAGGTTTGGGAACAGGGAGAGTTAATAAAATCCAATAGGACACCTCCAAAGGGGTAAAGAGGCATAGAAAGGGAATCCTTAGGATTGTGAAGACAAACGAACCCTCACTAGTATTGATTCCAGCCTCCCTTCTGCTTCCAGGAGCCATTAAAACCTTTGGTTGAGTTTCAGTCATTGTGGCTCCTTCCCCATTGTCAGCTTGAACTCTCTCTTAAAACCCTCCTTCCTCCCTGGTCGGCTTTTCTCAGCCACTTGCCTTGTGTGTATAGCCTTCTTCCTGAACACCCCAGGGGGCTCTCTGCATCTACTGGGGAATTCTGGCCACATCTGTCTCCTGACATTACCTGACACATACTTCCTAGTGATCACATCTCTCGACTGTGATTCCCACATGGCTCTCCAGACACAGCCTCTATTCCAAACTAAAGGCCCTATTTCCAACTGCCTAGGAAAGACGGTATTTGGGCATCTCGTAAGCACCCCTGTTCTAACATGTTTAAGATGGAACTAGTGTCTTGCTGTGCCTAGGCAGCACCTCCTTACTCTCTGTTCCCCATCTTGGTATTTGGCATCGACAGGTCCAGTCTGTTATTAGAATCCAGAGATTCCTTCCTCCCTCTCTGCCACCCCAGCATCGTATTAGTCATGGGCTTTGGTCAATTCTATCTCCAAAATCTCTCTCCAAGCCCCTCTCCTCTCCCTCTTCACCACCCCCACACCGCCTCCCCCCCGCCCCCCAGATCGGCACCTGAATTCATCCTCCTCTTTTCTTAACTATGGAAACAGCCTCCTCACTAGTCCTCCCCCTCAGGTTTGTACCTGATGACTCATTAATTTAAAAAAATTAAACTTGGAAAAAACACATAACAGAAAAAGTTAGAGAAATAATTTGGGGGGGCAGGTGAGGGAAGGCTTTGGAGGGTCAGCGAGGCGAGCAGGGGTAGCTGTCTATCTACAGTAGAGGTGGCCTCACAGGACCCCAGTCCTCGCCTCTGTCTCACACTCCATCCCCAAGAATGCCTCCCAGGGCTGCAGCTTTTCTGAACCCACCTTTGATTTCCTCAGCCAGCGATGCAGCGCTCTGCTCCAAAGAGAGGGAGAGAAGCAGCAGGAAAATTACATTCCTCCAGGAGAGGGTGGAGATGTGGAGAGGAAGGTGCCTGTATGAATGAGAAGAAGAGAGGCAGGAGTTAGGTACAATCTAAAGACAAGATGTGTGCAGAGGAAACTTAGAGATGACCCACCAAATTCCCTTAGTTCATGGACAAGAAAACTGACACTCAGAACGTGGCAGGGATTTGTCTGAGGTCCGACAGTGAGTCAAGGTAGGTCTAGGACAGTCAGTTCCAGGACCCTGCCCAGTCGCCCCATACTCTGCCATGGTGCTTTGCTTTGTCCTACCCAGACACTTGCATGCTGTCTCGCTCCCAGGTAAGAGGCCACACTTGAATGATCACGGAAATTTGTTTGGAATGGTTGCAGGGCTGGTTTGCCCACAGTCACTCCTGGTGCAACCCCAGACACCAGTGAGCATCTTTTCTTTGTTCCACTGATGACAGAAACAGATGGTATGAGATTTTCCAGAGGGCTGGGACAGACCCTACTGGATCTTGGTGCCAAAGAAGCAAAAATGATCCCAGATGACCTTGGGTTAACCAAGAGATTCCTCTTAGTCTTCTTTTGCTACCCAAGCCTAGGATCTTACGATACTCCCAGGCACGATAAACAGATGATCTCCCACTTACTCAATCCCGCATTGTCTATATATCTCTTCATGACCCTTATGTAGTTTTTATTTTAAGTTGTGAGGAATGTATAATGCCTTACCATATTAACTCTCAGAGTAAATGCATTTAAAAATAGCAGGGGGTGGGGGAAGGAAGGCAGGGAGGGAGGGAGGGAGAGAGAGAGCATTTATGTGGCTGTCTAGAAGTAAAGACTTGTGGCAATTTATCCCCCCTCTTTGATTTTGGTCCTGGCTTGGTCACCTATAGCTGCAGCATATCTTGGATCCTCAGTTTCCTCATTTGGAAAATGGGAATAAAACCACCAACCTGGTGGAAAACTTACTGTTTGGAGTTAGATCTGAATTCACATCTTGGATCCACCACCTACCACCACATGGTCTTGGCTCGGCCCATCAAGCTCACTGAGGTTTGTCATAAAGGAAATAATAACGGCACCTACCTCGTAGACACAAGAATTAATTGAACTATTGTTGTAAAGCATGGTAACTGGCTTATAATCAGTGTTTAATATATTTTATCCAGCTAACAAATAATAATAATTTAGTGAATGCCAAAAATGGTACCTATTACCTTTTTAGCTTTTGAGTTCCCTAGTCCGGGACTGTGAATATTATTACATCAGTTTCCTTAAAAGATTCACCAAAAGGTCCTATGATGCCTTAAATTCTTATGGTCAAGTCACCTTTTGGTTTGAAATTCTACTGTTTCACCTGGTAACACTTAGTAACCCAGTGTTGAGAACTGGTTGATCAGACAAGCCTGAGTCAGTAGAAAGCAGAGCTTCACGACGGTGTGGAGGGAGAGACACAGATTAATAGGATTGCCAAGCATAATAGAGGATGCCCAGTTATAATTTCAGGGTGAGTATGTCCCATGCAATATAGAGAACATAGTTCTACTAAAAAGTTACTTGATGTTTATCTGACATTCAAATTTAACTGGTCATCCTGTACTTGTATGTGCTAAATCTGGCAACGTTAACACAGAATGGATCCATTTTGATCAGAGGGGGTTTTGTTCGGGTAGGAGACTACAAAACATGGATCTTGTGGGGAGCTGCACAGCAGGGGCTCGGAAGAACCAGGACAGACCTGGAACGCACAGTCACAAAGGTGCCATGGAAATAACAAGCCAGGAATGAAGATA
>NW_012151574.1:329749-345644 GCF_000956105.1 Propithecus coquereli | reverse complement strand
CTTGTAATCCTAGCACTTTGGGAAGCCAAGGTGGGAGGATTGCTTGAGGCCAAGCATTTGAGAAGAGCCTGGGCAACATAGCGAGACCCCGTCTCTACAAAAAATTTTAAAAAATCAGCCGAGTGTGGTGGCATGGGCCTGTGGTCCCAGCTACTCAGGAGGCTGAGGCAGGAGGATCACTGAAGCTCAGGAGTTTGAGGTTGCAGTGTGCACCACGGTCACCACCATGGTCACCATGCTATGCAATAGGTCTCAGAAACTTATTTCTCCTGTCTAACTGAAACTTGGTGTCTTTGACCAATATCTCCCCTTTCCCCATATGCCACCCCTCAGCCTCTGATAACCACTATTCTACTCTCTACTTCTATGAGTTCAACTTTTTTACATTCCACATAAAAGTGAGATCATGTGATATTTGTCTTTCTGTGCCTGGCTTATTTCACTTAGCATAATAGCCTTCAGGTTTATCCATGTTGTTGCAAATGACAGAATTTCCTTCTTTTTAAAGGCTGAATAGTATTCCATCATAAATATATACCACATTTTTATCCATTCACTTGTTGCTGGACACTTAGGTTGATTCCATACCCTGGCTATTGTGAATAATGCTGCAATGAACACATGAGTGTAGATATGTCTTTGACATGTTGATTTCATTTCTTTTGGGTATATATCCAGATGGATGGCTGAATTATATGGCAATTCTATTTTTAGTTTTGTTGAGGAATCTCTATACTGTTCTCCACAATGGCTGTACTAATTTATATTCCCACCAACAGTGTGCAAGCGTTCCCTTTTCTCCACGTCCTTGCCAACATGTGTCATCTCTTATCTTTTTGATAACACCCATGCCAGCAAGTGTGAGGTGATATCTCATCATGATTTTAATTTGCATTTCTCTGATGATTAGCGATGCTGGGCATTTTCTCATAAACCTGTTAGCCATTAGTATGTCTTCTTTAAAAAATTGATCTCGTCTTTCTCGACGGGGACGAGAGAACGGTGTCGCTCGTGCTATGACGCGGGAGTAACCACGACTACAAGGATCAGGAGCCGGGAAGGGCTGGAGGACGCAGTACCTGACCCCGAATTTTGGGAATTGAACGGAGTAAGTTGCAAGTGGCCTACAGGGTCGTTCAGCTTGGGTGAAGTCTAAATTTTTCTCAGTCCTTTTCCTCGCAGTCCATTCTGCCATCCGTGGTCCCGCTCGCCCCGTTCCCTCCACGCACCCATCAGTTCGCTTGGCCTAGTTCTCTGTGCGCACGCGCAAAGTCCGCCCGCGGCCCTGTAGTTCCGGTTTCCAAGGAGTGGGGGCGCCGTGCGCCCGGCGTTGGGAGGTTTGGGGCACGCCCCGCTGTTGACGGCGTCCGTGCGGAAGTACGGATGCCGAGAGAAGCGGTAGGCAGTGGGTAAAAGCGCTTTACTTCGCAGAGTGAAGTTGAGCCTTGACTGCCAACGGATAGTGAACGTGAGGACTTATATTCTAAAATTAAGTCATTTTCTACTCCTTGTCCTCAAAGAGTTAAAAATTCAATTATGCAAGAAAGCCAACAAATAAAAAGTGATAAATGCGGTGTACTGAGTGCGCTAGTAAAAGGTACTTAGGGAAAACAGATGTGGAGGCAATTGAATAGAGGAGACGTGGTGGTGGAAGGCCTCAAAGACTCAGGTGGCATTTAGCCTGGGCCTTGAAACTAAGTGTTCCCGGACCGTTGGGTAGTCGGCTGTGACAAGAACAATGGTTCTGAGCCTTTTTCTGGCAAACCAGTAGTTCTGAAAACGTGATAAAAGTTAAGGATGAAATTTCCAGGAAAATGTGCATCAAAACATTTTGCATACAATTTTATCAGGAAAAATTGTGAAAGACTTTGAAATGGAAAAAAAATTTGGTTGGTGTCTTTTCTAGCTCACTTTTCCAGGTTGTCTTGCCTTTCATTGTCCTGGAGCTATTTTACAACTCTGTGACTTGTAGAAAACAATAAAGATGGAAGTTAGGTTTGTCTAGTAGAGATGCAATTAACTATTACCCTGACCAGTGTCTGTTAGCATTTATTTCAAAGTTCCTGATTGCCTATATATGTATCTGCTTTTTGAGTTCTCCTTCGAACTGGTTTTTGACACTTAACTGGTTTGTTCCCTCATGTATGGTCAAGTGCATGCAGCATAAGGACAGACCTCATGTGCAACGGTAGTCCCATGAGATTATAGTTGTGTAGTAGTAGATACCATCTAGGTTTCTGTGAATACATCATAGAGTAAGTACAATCTATGATGTACCTCACAATCGCCTAATGATGCATTTCTCAGAATGTATCCCTGTCATTAAGCAACCCATGACTGTACTTAAATAAAATATTTACTGTGTATTCATTTTAAAAATAAATAAATAAATAAAAATCGATCTACTTGTTTTGCTGCTATTGAGTTGTTTGAATTCCTTATATATTTTGAATATTAACTTCTTATCAGACGTATGGTTTGCAAATATTTTCTTCTACTCTGTGAGTTGTCTCTTCACTCTGTTGATTGTTTTCCTTCACTGTGCAGAAGCTTTTTAGTTTAATGCAATCTCATTTGTCTATTTTTGCTTCTGTTGTACTTTCAGGATCATATCCAAAAAATCATTGCCCAGACCAATGTCACAGAGCTTTCCCGCTATGTCTTCTTCTAGTTTTGTAGTTTCAGTCATTACAGTTAGATCTTTAGTCCATTCTGATTGATTTTTTATATGGTGTGAGACAAGGGTCCAATTTCATTTTTCTGCACACTGATAATCCAGTTTTCCCAACACCATTTATTGAAGAGACAGTCCTCATTGTGTGTTCTTGACACCATTATTGAGAGTCAATGAACCATAAATGCATGGGTTTATTTCTGGTCTCTCTATGCTGTTCCATTGATCTATATGTCTGTTTTTATGCCAGTACGATGCTGCTTTGATTACTAAAGCTTTGTAGTATATTTTGAAATCAAATAGTGTGATGCCTCCAGCTTTGTTCATTTTGCTCAAGATTGCTTTGGCTAGTCAGGGTCTTTTGTGGTTCCATACAAATTTTAGGATTGCTTTTTCAATTTCTGTGAAAAATGTCATAGAATTTTGATAGGGATTGTGAACAGTTATACACAAATTGAATAACCCAGAAGAAACTGATAAATTCTTAGAGGTGTATAATCTACCAAAATTTAATCATGAAGAAATAGAAAAGCTGAATAAATCAAGAATAAGGAGATTGAATCAGTAATTAAAAGTCTCTCATCAAAGAAAAGCCCAGGATCTGATGGATTCACAGCTGAATTCCCCCAAACATTTCAAGAACCATCAATAAATGTGATACACCATATTAACAGAAAGGACATAATTCATAGGATCATCTCGATAGATGCAGAAAATGCACTTGATGAACTTCAACATCTTTTTATAATAAAAATTCTCAATAAATTAGATAGAGAAGGAATGTACCTTAATACAATAAAGGCCATATATGACAAGCCCACAGCTATCACACTCAACAGTGAAAAGTTGAAAGCTTTTCTTTATGATCAGGAACAAGACAAGAATGCCCATTGTCACCACTTTCAATCAACATAGTATCGGAAGTCCTAGCCAGAGTAATTAACAAGAAAAATAAATAAAAGTCATCCAAATAGGTAGGAATAGAAGAAGTGGAATTGCCTCTGTTTGCTGATGACATGATCCTATACAGAAGAAAACCCTAAAGATCCACCCAAAACACTGTTAGAACTGATAACGGGATTCAGTCAAGTTGCAGGATACAAAGCCAACACACAACAGCAGTAGCATTGCTGTACACTAACAACAAACTATGTGAAAAATAAATTTTAAAAATCCCATTTACCAAAAATACTCGAGGGTAAATTTAAACAAGGAGGTGAATGATGTGTACACTGAAAACCACAAAGCATTAATGAAAGAAATTGGAAAAGATACAAATAAATGGAAAGACATCTCATGTTTGTAGTTGGAAGAGTTAATATTGTTAAAATGTCCGTACTTCCCAAGGCCTACCTTTTTGTCCAGCTTCCCAAAACGGCAGAGGTTGTTCTTTGCAGTAATCTGAGCAACATTTTGCAATTGGAAGGTCTACAGATGGCCAGGAGCTGGGGGGAACGGTGTGAACTTTCAGGTTACAACTTTTGGAAACTACATATAAGGCCCCACTATGACTGCTACATCCCACAACACCCTACGATTCTCCCACACTGGGAGCTCACCCAGCCCCAGGCCCTGTTTCCATGGCTGGGAGCTCCTTGCTCATACCTCTTCTTGTCTCGAAGGCACGGCGTGTTCTGGTGCATGGCTACTCAATCAGAAATGCACTTTAGCTTCAGTCACTGGGCAGATCTTGAGGAGGACAACTAGCTCCAGGCATCTCTTTAACACTCTTGCCCTAAGTTCAGGCAGAGTAAGTAAGTAAGACTGCTCCAAAAACATTATCTTCTAAATAACTCCTGCTCAGCTGTCTACATTCTGATACCTAGGAAGAATAGTACTCTTCCGAGTACTCCATGTGTATCTCCATAGTGTGGTGTTCAAAAATTTTAGAGCTTTCTAATTCTTTGTCCTTTTGACCTATCAATAATCAAGAAAGGTGAATTGAGGGCTGTCAACATGGCCACGGATTTCTCAAGTTATGCTTGTAATTCCATCCATGTTTGCTTTATATGTCCTGATTCTATTGATTTAGGTAAATACAAATGCATTCCTGGTGAATTGGATCTTTTACCATTATCCAGTGACCCCTTTTTTATCCCTAAAATGAATCTTTTTTTTTTTTTTTTGAGACAGAGTCTCGCTTTTGTTGCCCGAGCTAGAGTGAGTGCCATGGTGTCAGCCTAGCTCACAGCAACCTCAAACTCCTGGACTCAAGTGATCCTTCTGCCTCAGCCTCCCTAGTAGCTGGGACTACAGGTATGCGCCACCATGCCCGGCTAATTATTTCTATATATTTTTAGTTGTCCAGCCAATTTCTTTCTATTTTTTTAGTAAAGACGGGGTCTCGCTCTTGCTCGGGCTGGTCTTGAACTCTTGAGCTCAAACGATCCTCCCGCCTCGGCCCCCCAGAGTGCTAGGATTACAGGCGTGAGCCACCATTCCCAGCCCACAAGTGTCCTTTTTGCAGTGTCCTTTCTGCAATCTGTTTAGTGCCACCTTTCACATTTTTGTGCTTTTTTCTGGTGATTTTGCTGTTTAATATGGCCCCCAAGAGTTGTGCTGAAGTGCTGTCTAGTGTTCCTAAGTGCAAGAAGGCTATGATGTGCCTTACAAAGAAAATGCGTGTGTTCGATAAGCTTCATTCAGGCATGAGTTCTAGTGCTGGTGGTCATGATTCAATGTTAATGAAACAACAGTATATATTATATAAGGTGTCTTTAAACAGAAGCACACAAGGTGATGTAGTGATTAGATAATAAAAATATTGTGGCCAGAGGCTCACAGGAGACTAACCTTGTGTTTCCCCAAAGAGCAATAGCTCAGTATCTGCTAATTCTGTGTTTGCAGTGACTTTACAGAATATAACTACAATAAATAATGACGATCAACTATATTTTTATTAGTTTTGCTTTTGTTGGGGTACAAGTAACTTTGAACTGTCCATGGCTTGTCACAACAAAAGTGTTTTCTTGTTCAAGATATATCTAGGTTGTGAGTTGTCTACTGCTTTGTTCCAGGCGGGTGCTCTACTCCAGGCTGTGGGACTCAACAGTGAAGAGTCTCTACATAGACCAGGCTCCTTCTCGTGGCAGAGGGGTTAAACAAAGGAGCTTGCAGAAACCCACAGTGCAAAATTCACAATGCATGTGTTACATCTGCTCATGTTCCAATGGGCAAAGCACAGCTCACAGTCAAGCCCAAAGTCAGTGAGGCAGGGATGTGTATTCCTTCCACAGGAGGTTCTGGACATCGCAAGGCAAGGGGCAGGGATGTAATCCTCTTAAAGGAAGGAGGGAATGAATAATTGTGAATAATAATATAACCTATTACTATTAGTTCCATTTTAACTTTTTAAATGTTTTAAAATGTCATTTTATAAAGTATATATACAGATATGTATATATGTTTAAACGTGTGTGTGTGTGTGTGTGTGTGTGTGTATTTGTTTATTCTTTTGAGAAAATAGCACACTCTACCCTGAACAGGCTCTGACATTCCACACTGGGCCACTCACCCTATAGATGCCCGTTTCACCCTACTTGGGCTCCAAAAGACACATCAGTTTCCTCCTATGCGTTGATGCCCTCTTCACCCTGCTTAGGCTCTGATTCTGCGCAGCAGACGGCCCAGTTCTGGGGAACCCCTTCTCATTGTGCTTGGTCCCAGCTCCTCATAGGAGACCACCCTAACTTCTAGGATGTCCTCCATCTCCTTGGACTCTGACCCTCCAAGTCTGGCTTCCCCATGCATGGGCACCCTTCTCACCCTGCTCAGATTTTGTTACCTTGTATTGGGTCTTGTCTTCCCACCCCCGTGGACTCCCTCCTTACCCTCCTTCAGTTCTGAAAGTCCACACCGGGCCTCCTCAGTATGAGAACACAGTTTCCTCGCTCTGCTCCAGCCCTGAGGCTCCTCACTCAGCTGCTTCCCTGCATAGACGCCCTCCTCACCCCACTCAGTTCTGGTTCTGTGCCAGCTGTTCCCAGCCCCAGGGGAATTCCTTCTCACCCTGCTCAGGCTGACTCTCCATGCCACGCTGCTCCCTACCCCTTCACTGGGCATTCTCACCCACCTGTGGCTCCAGTGCCCTGTGCCAGCCGGCCTCCTACAGAGATGCCCTGCTGACCTGTTCCAGCTCAGACACCCACACAGAGCCACCGTGGTTCCCATCCCCTTGGGGCAAACGCCTACCTTGCTCTGCCCTACCTAATGGCTTTAGGAGAAAATAAAGAAAGGAGAGAAAAAGAGGAAGAACTACTTTTCCTTTTTGTAAAAATATATATTGTGCAAAAAATATGTAAAAATAAAAATATGTATTAAACATTAATGTTCAATTTGACAAACTATTATGAAGTGATCACTCATTAAACTATTCTGAGACTGGGGGAAAGATTTCCAATACTTCCTGCCCCTTGCTTGTTCTTTCCCAATCACAGCCTCTTCCTGCTCTCATGAAGGTAGCTAATGGTAATAATTTCCTTGCTGTTTTTCATACTTTCAAAATCTAAGTATGTATTCCCCAAAACATATTTTTGCTTGTGTCTGCTTCTGTTCTATCTACATAGAGTCACGTGGGATGTATTCTTTTGTGTCTGGCTTTTTGTGCTCAACATTATGTTCTTGAGTTTCATCCACATTGTTGTGTGTAGCTATATTTTCTTCATTTTCATTGCTGTGTCATCTATTGTATGAATATACACAATATCTTTATGGTACCGTCTCAGTTGTTTACAGTTTGCAGCTACTAAGAAGAAAGCTGCTATGAATGAATGCTTTGTACATGTTTGCTGGAGCACGAGGGGAGGTATTCTTGTAGGTTATGCACTGAGCTGGGTCGTGAGGGATGTGTATCTTCAACTTCTCCAGCTGATGGCAAACTATTTCCCAAAGAATTTGTACCAATTTGCAATCTTACCATTGTTAGTTGAGAATTCCTATTGTTCCACATCTATGCAATACATAGTATTGTACCATCCTAATAGGAGTGTCGAAGTACATCATTGTGGGCTTAATTTGAATATCTTGAATATTAATGAAGGTTAGCACCTTTTCATATCTTTATGAACTCCTTGGACATCCTCTCTTATGATTTCCTGTTCAAGTTTTTCACTCATTGTTCTCTAGGGTTGTCTGACTTTTTCTTACCGATTTCTACTGAATCCTGGTCTTTCATCAGTTATAATGCATTATAAACAATTCCCAAGAATAAGGGTAGGCTTCTAAAACCTTTATTGGCTTGTCTTTTACATTTCAAATGCATGTCTTTATTGTGTGCCTTTCCTACCCCAGAGACAGAATCAGGAATCCTTTTTCTATGTTTCTTCCCCTCAACGTTTTCTCTTCTTTTGATCAAGTATTCTCTTACTCCAATTTTTCTAATTCTCTCTACTATAATAGTTTGGAAGTTTTATCATGCATTCTTGTTCTTTTACTGGTTATTCTGGAATTTAAATTATATACATTTAATATAATTATTTAAATTAACAAGATCTAAGCTAGTCAATGTCTTTACCTTTTTTTCTGAACAATACAAATTTTATAATACTTTAACATGCTATCAATTTTGGTTATAGCTTGTTTTTTCTTAAACACCACAGATAAAATATTTGTCACTGTTAATACATTGAATATCAGTTTAGATTTGTCCATATATCCCATTTTCCTTACTTTCCACGTTTTCTTGCACCTTAGACTTCTTTCTGAGTTCATTTTTCTTCTTCCTAAAGGACATTCTTTAGAAATTCCTCTAGTGAGGATTTGGTGGCGGTTAACTTTCTTAATTTTTGCTGTCTGAAATGTCTTTGTTCCTCTTCTTAAAAGAACGTTTTATTGTATATTCAGAGCTAACAGCAGCTGTTTTCTACCAGGATTTTGGAAATATTATTCTACCGTTTTCAGCCTTTCATTGCTCCTCTTCTGAGAAATCCTTTGTTAGTCAAATAGTGTATTTTTGTTTTTATTTTTTCTTGTTCTAAATTTTATTTCTAGGTACACTATTTGGTACTTTTTCAGACATGCCGGTCATTTTTCTTCTCTTTTTTCCCTTAGCTATGCTGCTGTTAATGCCCTCTTCTGTTTCCTTTCCTTTCATTTTATTTAATTTCCTCAAACACTTTCATTTATACTCTGCATACCATAATTCCAATATCTGAAGTCTTTGTGGATCTCTGCTGCTTGTTGTTTCTTGTGACTTTTTTTCATCTTGTTTTCTTACGCTATGTGTACTTTTTTTTATTGTGAGCTCACTTAATGGAAGCTTATGTATGTAATGGCACTTTTATCTACCGAATGTCTTAGAATCCTGCATTTAAAGGAACATTCTTAAGAATCAGTTTCTTTTAAATTTTACCCCAACAACTCACACTATTTTGAGTTAAATTCATAGCTTCAGATCTCTCAGATTACACACATGTGCAAAATGTTCTTACTCTGCTCCCATGCAAGGAAACCGGCTTGTATTTATATATTCTTGGAGGAATTTTTTTTCCCACTTGGATCCAAAGCCAACAATAGACAAATTCCTTTACCATAGTTGTGCATGTGTATGTGTTTCTGGTTCACCCTTTTACTAAGGTGTCAACATTTTGGGGTCCTTGTGCGTGGGATTCTGATCTGACTTTTCACCTCGCTTGAGTCTTGGCTCTTTTCTCTTGCCCTTGCCTTGGCCCATAAAAACACAAACTCTAGATTACCAGGCATTCACAGATACTCGCAGGGAGGCCTCTGGTTTAAGCACTTCCTCATTTCTCTGGAATTCATGACTTCATATCCTTTTTGGCTTTTAAAAATTTCTCTTTCTTTCTTGTCAGCTTACTCATTGATTTAAAGAGTCATGCATTTCAAGTATTTTAGACAATAGTTTGGGGGTATATTTTACTTGGAATAATTTCTAAGAGTCCTAGTTATAGATTAATTTTTTAATTACAAAATTACGCACATTGAATATGCAATGAGTGAAACAGTTCAAGCATGTATAAAGAAAAGTTAATGATCTCTAAGCCACTCTTCTCCATTCCTAGCCCTCCGCCCAATAATAATAGCCCTGGTTACTATTTAATAACCAATTTTAACAGCCTGTTTTGTATCCTTACCACCTTTCTCTGTGTTTGAACACATACAATCATGTATGTACATTTGATACTTTAAAAACATAAAATGGAATTATGATGTTTACATTCCACTACGACTGCACTTGCTTCTTTTCACTTAACTCTATTTGATGGTGGTCCATCCATATAAAAATATAGATCAACAAATGATCTAAATAGATGCATGATATTCTGTGATAGAGATCACCATCATGCCCTATTTCCCCAATGTTGGAATGATTGGATGCAGAGTTTTTATTGACATTTATCTTTTCTTGTGATGAGAACATTTAAAATCTACTCTCAGAAATCTTCAAGTGCTTTTCACTTTCGGCCATTTGAATTTGCTGGTCTGTGAATTGCTTGTGCAAATTTTTTTCTTTTGAGATGATTGTCATTTTCTCTTCAATTTGTGTATTAGAGAAAATGACTTTCGGCTTGTCATACGTATTGCAAATATTTTCCTCAGCCTATATCTTGATCTTTATTTATTATGTGTTTTGTTTTAAAAAATTTTAAAGAGTCATATAATCAATAATGTCTATTAGTTTGTCTTTATGGGTTTTATGTTTCTTGCTTAAGAAATTCTCTCCAGTGCTAAGATTATTAAATTATTCTCCTAATTTTTCTTCTAAGTTATTTATTTTAAAAACCTAATACAGAGAACAGAGATGTCTAGCTCTGGGAAAATGAGAGTAGATGTACTTTTCTCTATTCCTCTCACTAAGAACAGCTAAACACCATGGACGTTAAATACAAAACAAGCACAAGAAGACTCTGAAAGGTGCCAAGGGCCAGGCAGACCTCAGGACCTGGAAAACAACACAGCAGTGTGATCCTTGGGTTTTGTTTTTGCCTCATATATTCAAGGCTGGGTGCTAGAGAAGCTGGAAACCCAGAAAAACAGAGGGCAGAAATAATAAAAGCCTCAAAAAAAATTTTAAAAAGCAGCTTGCTCACTCTTGCTGAAGGACCAGGAAAGAGGCAGCCTAACAAGACAGAAAACATTTAGAAAATGGCCCTTTCGATTCCCATTTATGAACCTCCCAGCCCTGTGGCAGAGCATTTGAGGCACCGTCTAAGGTGCCATTTGGGGTGGTGTTTGTCCCCTGTGGGTTCCTATTTGTTCGATAGGCCCTGGCATTTTGTGTTGCGAGTTTTCTGAATTGTTTATCTTTGTTATTTGTGAGTTTTGTTGCAACATAAGGAAACAGAGTCCCTTGGGAAAAAACGCTGGCTGCATGTTTAACTTACAGTAAAGAAAATGGTGTTATTGTGATCCAGTGTCCGTGCTGGAGTGTGGGGAGAAGCGGCTGTTAAATGGAAGTTCCCACTTGACAGACAGGCCTTGGCATTTCAGATTGTGTCGGGAATTCCCTATATTGTTTGTGTTTGATTGTGAGTTTTTGTCTGGTGAGTTTTTGTACCTATGTCTAAAGATTACTGTGATAACACTTGTCTGGAGTGTGAGGAAACGTGGCGGTTGATGGTTCATGGTTTATTTTGAGCTGTTGGTTCTTTTAAAATTCGGAGCTCAAATGGTCGACCTGCAACCATAGAATTAAAATGTTGAGTTTACCTCAAGCTTTCAGGTAAACTCATTGTTTATGGCATACAAAATGATCTATGTTTGTATGATTTTTGATAAATGAGATCCTCCTGCTCCTGCTGGAACCCCCACAGCTGGCTGGGGTAAGGTACGGGGCAGGGCCACAGCCTGAGGGCAGGTCCTGCAGGAGGGACAACCAGTGCGTGTGGCCTGCCACTGAGTGGCGCCAGCAAGGGGGAAGGAATGCCTGCTGCTGCCG
Organism: Propithecus coquereli; assembly: GCF_000956105.1. Classification (NCBI taxonomy): domain Eukaryota; kingdom Metazoa; phylum Chordata; class Mammalia; order Primates; family Indriidae; genus Propithecus; species Propithecus coquereli. The sequence goes on along the minus strand of NW_012151574.1, from coordinate 334,074 downwards.
CCATCTTAGCACCATGGGAGGGGCCGGGGAGGGCACCGCCTGAACTAACTCTTCAGTTCCACACCCAATAAATTGTGACTCCGGCTTCGGAATGGTCTCTCCTGGCAGCAAACTCAACTTGGGCAGGAGGGAACCCATAGCCAGGGCAGGCAATCTGCAACAATATCAGATAGGGGGGCTTGAATGTACAAGAACAGCTGGAAGGGTCCTTTGAGACAGTCAAAAGGAATAGGTGAAAAAGCCATCCCAGACTGATTTTTTGGAAAGAAGGACCTTGAAAGGAACATGGCCCAAAATTGTAAAGAACTCTGCGTGGCAGGAAGCCTCCAGGAAAGCAAATAGTTATTTTTTTTTAAGTCCAGGACTCAGACAGCAAAGGAGGGGACCCAGAACCCCCTACCTCCAAATATCCCTACAGGAGCCCTGGGCAAAATTGACAGTGGGAATTTGATTGGCACTAGCCACATGGACAGAAGTGGTCCTGGGGGCCCCTTTTCCCCCGGCTTCCACCCTGATCTCCAGCACCAGCTGTGCCTGGTGCTCTGCAGTCAGGCAGGGGGTGTGGGGGAGGGGCCAGGTGGCAGCAAGGCAGCCACAGACAAGGGGCAGCTGAGAAACTCATCACAGTGGGCCCAGGAGGTGGACCTGGGCGAGTAGCAAGAGCACTGGGGGTGTTTCAGAAGCAGCGGAAGCTCACCTCCAAGGGGGGTACACCACCAAGCTCCTGCTGGATGAATACCAGGGCTTGGTGAAATATACAGGAGACTGCCATCACGCTTTGAAGTTAGGGCCTCAGTAAGCCTGCATGCACATCATTCAGTCCAGGGAAGGAGGCCAAGCAGATAGAGAATGGCATGCTGGGGATGGATGCCCCAGGCAGCTGCAGAAATGGCTCAGCAGTTCCCCCTCCTCCAGCGAGGACGTCAGCAAGATCCCCATTTCAAGAGGACCCAGGAGCACAGTCTGCAGAGCCCTGGGCATTTCATAAGAGTGACAATGGACACTCCTTTGTAGCAGAGGTAATACAGCAACTAAGCAAAGCCCTACACCTAAAATGAAAACTACATGGAACCCACCAAAAGTGGGATAAGATATTGCCGCTTGCCCTCCTGGATAAGGGTAGCCTTTAGAAGCAGGCTTAAGTTAAGCTCCTAAGAAATAGTTTATGAGACACCCTTCCTAGCACACCAAGGTGAGTATGTTAATATACCCATGAGTAAAAAAAAAACCCAGTAAAATAATATGTCAAAAGAGTGGGTCAGGTGCTAACCACTATGCATGAATTTGCCTCTTTCGAGTCCCTGCCCAGTTGGAAGCAGAGAAGTGGAAGGGATCATATGAAGTGCCTCTAACAACTCCCACCTTGTTGAAATCATCAGAAGTGAAACCTTGGGTCCATATAACAAAGTAAAGAGGTGTATCCTCCAATGGAGGGCCAGCCTTTAGGCGATCTAAAGTATCTGTTTGAGAAAAAGAAAACAATGAAAATGTTGAAATTTTTGGTAATCTTTCTTTGGTGATTTGTTCTGTCTGTGGGTTAGAGGGACAACTCCTCAGTGAGGGTTTCCCTGATCTATCAACTCTTCTGTTGATCTGTCTTACTGCTGGGTGTGTTATCCTAAACCTTGTTTGGACAAGTATTTCTGTACATGATTTCTGAATTTGCAGAAGCTGGTCTCCTGGATCACATAGAGGATACAACTAATATCTTTGTGCTCAGAGGTCCCACGTTTCTTTTCTAACCCAGCCCTGTATCGGACATTGTGCACAAGGCGACAGTCCATTTCACCTTGTCGATCCTCATGGTTGTAGTAATTGCTTATGCCCTTTTTCACCTGATAAGCTGACCTTCCATCTAAAACATTGCCCCAATTCAGCAGGAAGTAGTTTGATGACTACATTGTCCCTCCTCCCGTAGATATGGAAGGGTAAAATTGACAGTCGGGAATATGTAACAGAGAAAATGGCCTGAAAAAGGGTAAAAATGTTTTCTGTCTCTTCAGAACCCCCTTAACCTTTTTGAGAACTAAAACCTATATCCCTGCTGCAGGCCAGTGGTCAGGAGGGGTAGGGGAGTGTCCTTTGTCCTTTGTGCCACAGACAACAGCTCAAGGGAATTGCCCTGGCAGAGGTCATGACACTGTCTTAGTCAAAGATGGGATGAATCTGGGCAGAGGCAACAAGATTGTTTTAGCCAAAGATGGAATTATGGGATTAATCAGAACCTTTAAAAGCTCTGTACTTCTGCTCAGAGGCAGGACATTGGTACTTTGAGACAGGAGTCTGCCAGCCTCCTCATTTGCCAGCAAGTTAATAAACTTCTCTTTCCTTCCCCTCAAACCACTTGTCCTCATTCTTCTGATGCTGCCTTGGAGACAAGTGCTGAGCTTTTAGTAACGCAGGCTCTGAATCAAGACAACCAAGTACAAAGGCTCAGGGTGTTCCTCAGTGGGCTTGGGGGTCAATTAGATCATCATATCTGCCAGGTGGCCTCAGAGGTTTTCCTCAATGCTTCTTCCTTCTAATTGTTCAGCAGGAAACAGTTCATTGGGTTTGGCCTAAGGCAGTCATTCCCTGCTAGTCCAGAAGAACCTGTCCTGCATGGCCGATCTCAGTTAGGGCTCTTTCTGCACAGTCCCCCTTTTCAACTCTACTCCTCATTGGACTTCCTGCCTTCAGCACAACTTTAGTCCCTGAAATAGACATATTTCAAGAAACTCAAGTACAGAGGGGTTTAGAGAAGGGAGTCTGTATACCCATTCATCACCAGCTTGCTGAGTGAACTTGGGTAGATTCAACCACCAATCTGGATCTATTTGTTCCCATTTGCTAACAGCACAATACTTGGGTGCTGCAGATTTTATAGGTATAACAGCAGAAGCCCAAAAGGAAAAGTTGGCAAATCAGAATGTGCTATGGTTGTGGAGCTTACTGCCAAGTTCACAATCCAACCTCATCTGGGCTTCAGCTATTGTTTTTGGGTGGGGGGGATATGAGCTTTTCATTTCATTCAAGTTTTCTTTCTTCTCCCCACCCCCCAAATTCTATATTTAAACCTTGTCATGGAAGGAAAAATAAGTTTCACTCTGAGGTATATCAATTCCATCCTGTCCCTCAGAGTAAAATCATGCATCCCTTCCTCTAGGAAGCCTTCCCTGATACCACAACCCACAGCAACCCCACCCTCCATACTTTATGGCACTGATTATATGTCCCATTGGTCCTTTCTGTCATACCCCTCCCTGGTTTCTACTTAGTTGGATCCTACAACTTAACCTTTCCTTGGGCTATATGCCAGCAAATATATAATAGTGACACCTCTACTCATGAGAAGTGGCCCTTGCCACAATCTGGGCACATGGTAGGCTCTCTATAACCCTCTGAAAGTTTCTTATTCTTTCTAGCAGTATTTAAATTTGAAAAGATCCTCACAGATCCCAAATTACTGAATAAATTACAGTAAAAAATTAGGCATTGTCTGGGAAGAGAACTTGGGTAAAGTGGTCAATGTCATCTCCTTCCAATTCCAGACCACTGGGGCTGTTGCCTTTACGTAAGATTGTATAATACCTCCATGGATTAGTTAAAAGGGGAGATACCTACCAGAATCACAGGCTTAAGATAAAGGGAGAAAGGCTGCACCCAGAAGGACATTGTTTCCTGCAGCCCTAAGAACATCCCACACACAAGCAGTTTTTCCCAGCAATAACAGTCAATGAATAAAGATAAGGAAAGTCCAGGAGTCCTGGCTAAGCCTCCAAAGGGCAAGAAGGCAGGGAGATCCAAACTAGGAGGCAAGGGCTGGGGGCTTAGGTAAAAGGCAGGGTTAGAGCAAATAGCTGGGGCAGCAAATAGTTGTGGGACTATAGAAAAAGAAACAAGGATTCTGGATTACTTGCACAGCTTATTTGGCAAGGACTTAAGGCTGCTAATGTAATAGCTCAAGGAAGCAGGTTGACAGGTAGAAGAGACATTGCCCTGGGCACACTCCCCCACCCACAACTGCAACAAAGAGACAGTCCTGCAGGAAGTCATGTAGCGCTCTTCCAAGACCTCCCAGGTGTCCTCCAACTCTCACTGATGATTTAAGGACTCAGCGCTGGGAATCATCTTGTTGATTTTATGGCCAACCACTGCTCTCTGGAAGAGAGAAGAGGTGAGAATTCAGTAGCTACACAATCTGGAGAAAGAGATCTATTTAAGCATAACCAATTCTCCCAAACCCTGGGGGCAGGGATGTTTTCTGGGGTTTAGGAGATGCCCACACAAGGCTTCTCCCAGGATGTTTTAAGTCCAATGAGTGGAGCTGTAAATGCCAGACCTCC
>NW_012151574.1:323137-327759 GCF_000956105.1 Propithecus coquereli | reverse complement strand
GCGCCCGGCCTGCATCCAGTCTTTCTACTGTATCAATATGCATATCATCTATATTTATATCTAATCTTTACCTCTACCCATATACAACCTGTATCTATTTATGTGTTTTTCATCAAATCAGCATCAGATTATAAATGCTGGTTCTAACATTTTTCATTTAATCAAATATTGTAGAAATAATTTTTCTATAAAATGATTTTTAAGGCAATTATCATATATTTTCCTTATGTACATCACACATAAATACACAGATCATTAGTGAATTTTCACAAAATGAATATACCCATAGAGACATCAACCAGATCAATATTCCTCTCTGCCCCCACCAATCCATGTGGCTGGATACTTTCCAGACAACCCCTTGTACATTTAAGTTTCCTTCGTGTCTTTTCATGGCTTGATAGTTCCTTTTTTAGCAACGAATAATATGACATTGGATGTACCACAGTTTATTTATCCATTAACCTACTGAGGGATATCTTGGTTGCTTCCAAGATTTGGTCATTATGAATAAAGCTGCTATAAACATCCATGTGCAGGTTTCTGTGTGGACATGTTTTCGAATCCTTTTGGAAAATACCAAGGAGTGCAGTTGCTGGATTATATGGTAAGAGTATGTTTCATTTTGTAAGGAACCACCAAAGTGTCCTACGAAGTGGCTGTACCATTTTGCATTCCCACCAGCAATGAATGAGACCTACTGTTTTTGCATATCCTCAGCAGCATTTGTTGTCAGTGCCATGCTAATGGGTATGTAGTGGCAAATCATTGTGCTTTAATTTACATTTCTCTTATGACATATCATGCGAAAGGCCTTTTCATATGCTTATTTGCCATCTGTATATCTAGTTTAGTGGGGTGTCTGTTAAGGTCTTTGGCCCATTTTTTAATCAAGTTGTGTTCTTATTATTGTGTTTTGAGAGTTACGTGGATATTTTGGATAATAGTCCTTCATCAGATTTATCTTTTGCAAATATTTTCTCCAAATCTGTTGGCTTGCCGTTTCATTCTTTTGACAGCATCTTTCACAGAGAACACATTTTCAATTTTAATGAAGTCCAGCTTATCAATTCTTTCTTTAATGGTTTGTGCCTTTGGTGCTGTATCTAAAATGTTATCACCAAATCCAAGGTCATCTAGATTTTCTCCTATATTATCTTCTAGGAGTTTTATGTTTTACATTTTAGGTCTGTGATCCATTTTAATGAATTTTGTGATGGGTATAAGTTCTAAGTCTAGATTTATTTTTTTGTAGATGGATGTCCAGTTGTGCCAGAACCATTGGTTGAAAAGGTTATCTTTTCTGCATTGTATTGCCTTGGCTCCTTTGTCAAAGATCAGTTGACTATATTTATGTGGGTCTATTTCTAGACTCTATTCTGTTCCATTGATCTATTTGTGTACTCTTTCACTAATACCACATTGTCTTGATTACTGTAGCTTTATAGTAATTCTTAAAGTCAGGTAGTGTCAGTCCTCTGACTTTGTTCTTCCCCTTCAATATTGCATTGACAACTTTGGGTCTTTTGCCTTTTCATATAAACTGTTGAGATCCACAATATAGATTTCTGGGATTTTTATGGAGATTGCATTGAGCCTATAGATCAACTGGCGGAGAACTGACATCATGACAGTGCTAAGTTTTCCTATCTGTGATTATGGAACATCCCTCCATTTATTTAGTTCTTTGATATGAGAAAAACTATAAAATTCTGGTGAAAGATATCAAATAATTTTGTTATTGCTTCTCTTCTGCTTACTTTGTATTTAACGTACTCCTCTTACCATTTCCTAATATGGAATCTTAGATGATTGATTTTAGATTTTTCTCCTTTGTCAATATATTCAGTCAATACTATGAATATAAATTTTCCTTCTAAACACTGCTTCCACTGAATCCCACAAATTTTCGTAAGCTGTGTTTTCATTTTCATTTAGTTCAAAATATTTTTAAAATTTCTCTTGAGATTTCTTACTTGACTCATGTGCTGTTTAGCAGTGTGCTGTTTAATCTCCAAGTATGTGGGGATTTCCCAGCTATCTTTCTGATACTGATTTCTAGTTTGATTCCATTGTAATCTGAGAGCAGACACTGTATGATTTCTATTCTTTTAAATTTGTTGAGTTGTGTTTTATGGCTCCGAAAGTGGTTTATCTTGGTGAATGTTCAATGCGAGATCAAGAAGAATGTGTATTCTGTTGTTTTTGGATGAAGTAGTTTATGGATGTCGATTACAGGCATACCTCAGATATTGCACGTTTGGTTGCAGACCATTGCAATAAAGTGAGTCACACAATTTTTTTGGTTGCCCAGTGCATATAAAGGTTACATTTACACTATTCTGTAGTTTATCAAGTGTACAATAGCATTATATAGAAAAAATGTACATACCTTAAATATTATTTTAAATACTTTATTGCTTAAAATGCTAACAATCTCTGAGCCTCAGCAAGTTGTAATCTTTTTGCTGGTGGAAGGCCTTGCCTCAGTGTTGGTGGCTGCTAACTGATCAAGGTGGTGACTGATGAAGGTTGGGGTGGTTATGGCAATGTTTTCAAATAAGACAATGAAGTTTGCTGCATCAGTGGACTCTGCCTTTCACGAAAAATTTCTCTGTAGAATCCAATGCTGTTTGATAGCATTTTACCCACAGGAGAACACTCAAAATTGGAATCAATTCTCTAAAACCCTGTCACTGCTTTATAAACTGAGTTTATTAATATTCTAAGTCTTTTGTTGTCATTTCAACAATGTTCATAGCATCCTCACCAGGAGTAGATTCCACCTCAAGGAACCACTTTCTTTGCTCGTCCATAAGAAGCAACTCATCATCCATTCAAGTTTTGTCATGAGATTGCAGCGATTCAGTAATATCTTAAAGCTCCACTTCTAATTCTAGTTCTCTTGCTATTTCCACAACATCTGTGATGACTTCCTCTACTGTAACCTTGAAGCCCTTACAGTTATCCATGAGGGTTGGAGTCAACTTCTTCTAAACTCCTGTTCATGGTGATATTTTGACTTCCTCCCATGAATCATGAATGTTCTGAATGGCAGCTAGAACAGTGAAGTCTTTCCAGAAAGCTTTCAACTTACATTGCCCAGATCCATCAAAGGAATCACTATATATGGCAACTATAGCCTTACGAAATGTATTTCTTAAACAATAACTCTAGGGCTGGGTGCAGTGGTTCACGCCTATAATCCTAGCACTTTGAGAGGCCAACACAGGAGGATTGCTTGAGCTCAGGAGTTCAAGACCAGCCTGAGCGAGAACGAGACCCCCGCCTCTACAAAACATAGAAAAAAAAATAGTAAGCCTTAAAAGTTGAAATTACTCCTTGATCCATGGGCTACAGAATGGCTGTTGTGTTATAAGGCATGGAAACAACATTAATCTCCTTGTACATCTTCATCACAGCTTTTGGGTGACCAGGTGCATTGGCAATGAGCAGTAATATTTTGAAAGGAATCTTTTTTTCTGAGAGGTAGGTCTCAATAGTGGGCTTAGAATATTCAGTAAACCATGTGGTAAATAGATGTACTGTTGTCCAGGCTTTGTTGTTCCATTTACAGAGCACAGGAAGATTTAACATAATTCCTAAGGGTTTTGGAATGGTAAATCAGCACTGGCTTCAACTTAAAGTCACCAGCTGCATTAATCCCTAATAAGAGAGTCACTTTGTTGTTTGAAACTTTGTATCCAGGCATTGACTTCTCTCTATCTATGAAAGTCCTAGATGGCATCTTCTTCCAATATAAAGTTGTTTCATGTACACTGATGATCTGTTTAGTGTAACCACCTCAATCAGTTATCTTAGCTAGATCCTCTCAATAACTTGCTGCAGCTTCTATATCAGCACGCATTGCTTCGCCTTGCATTTTTATGTTATGAAGATGACTTTGAGATAGGGAACCCGTAGGCCTTACTCAATAAGGAGTCATAATCCCCAGACCAAGTCTCTGATGAAACAGGAGCTGGCAGAGAAACTGGCTAAAAACAGTTGGAGCCCAGGTGGCAAGCTCAGGTTACCCTCATTGCTGCTCATACCCTAGTTATAATGCTAAAAGAAACTCCCACCAGTGCCAGGGCAGTTTACAAAATGCCATGGAAACTCCCAGAAATTGTCCTATATGGTTTAAATGGGAGAGGGTCCTCCAGTCCTGGAGACTCTCTACCCCTTTCCCAAGAAACTCACATACAAGCCTCCCTTTGTTTAACATGCAGCCAAGAGATAACCATAAAAACAGGCAGGTAGCAGCACACAAATGCTGCTCTGTCGATGGGGTAGCCACTTTTCCTTTTTCCTTCTATCTCAATAAACTTGCTTTTGCCTTATTCAGTCAGTTTGCTCTTGAATTCCTTTTCGCGCGAAGCCAAGAATCCACTTGGCCTTCAAATGGACTCCAGTTTCGAGGTCCACTTTCCTGTATCAACTTCTTTCCTTAAGCCTCACGAACCAATCTCTCCTAGCTTCGAACTTTTCTTCTGAAGCTTCTTCACCTCTCTCAGCCTTCATAGAATTGAATAGAGTTAGGGCCTTGCTCTGGGTCAGGCTTTGGCTTAAGGGAATGTTGTGGCAGGTTTGACCTTCTTTCCAGACCACTCAAACTTTCTCCC
>NW_012151574.1:321405-323087 GCF_000956105.1 Propithecus coquereli | reverse complement strand
TCCTCCAACTCTCACTGATGATTTAAGGACTCAGCGCTGGGAATCATCTTGTTGATTTTATGGCCAACCACTGCTCTCTGGAAGAGAGAAGAGGTGAGAATTCAGTAGCTACACAATCTGGAGAAAGAGATCTATTTAAGCATAACCAATTCTCCCAAACCCTGGGGGCAGGGATGTTTTCTGGGGTTTAGGAGATGCCCACACAAGGCTTCTCCCAGGATGTTTTAAGTCCAATGAGTGGAGCTGTAAATGCCAGACCTCCTGAGGTTTGGCTAAATAAGGTGGGGCCTGTGAGTGGAAAGTGGGGATTCTGGGGCTAGGATGAGGAAGTGGAATCCTCAGATTGGATTGGATACTGGGACTGGGAAGACATAGTGTCCTGCTGTCTGTCTCCCTACAACCTGAGGGTCCATAGTCTTTGGGAACCAGAAGGGAAAGGTGCTTTTTGGATCCTACCGGGTTTTTCCAAAGACATGCAGACATTTCCACAGAAGGCCTTGCAGCAACGTTGACCAATCCGACGTTACAAGTGTTTCTTGCAGAAGGTGCTGCACTGCCCACCCGAGGGAGTCATTGGGCAGGGTTTCAGTTTCCCCTCTGATAAAACCAAGAAGGAGTATGTGAGCACTGATTCCCAGAAAAGTGTTTCTCACTCTTATCAGCCCCTCCAAAGCCCCAGGATCCACTCCTTTGACTTCCTTCTTCCTCTCCTTGCCCAAAGATCTGGGTAGTCTTTTTGGTTCCTGGAGTAAAGATCCAGTCACCATCCACCCTTCCCAAACACTCTGAAGTCACCCCCACCCCTGAATTTAAACTCACAGAACCTGAGTCCAATTCTTAGGGCAAAGAGTCCTGAAAGATCTTCTAGTCACATACCCTCATTTTATAAGGTGGGGGGAATTGAGTTCCAGGGCAAGGAAAGAGCCTACCTGTACCTACACTTCTCCTCTTCTGGCTGAAATGGCCTCAAAAAACTCAGCTCTTTGCCAGAGGCTTTTCTTACTTGCTATCTGCCCACCACCCTATCCTCAATTCTGTAGATTTCATTTTTTTTTTCATACCAGTGGTTCCAAACTTCTGTCCATCAAGCATGAATTTTATTTTTCCTCTCTATGCCCAATGTTCTAAAATATTCAGTTTCCTTTAAAAGGGACACATCTCAAGAAATTAGGAGCTCTTTCCCAATTTGGTGTTCATCCTTGAACTGAGGACATGGACTTCTGGTAGCTCAAGCTGGGTGCCCTCCATGCAGGCTCTGAACCTGGTGGAGCTCCTCATTGCTAAATGTCTTCCGGGACAAAACCTCAACATGGCCACACAGTCCCCTAAATACACATCAAAACATTGTATGACTTGTAACATCAGGAGATCTCAAGCTTGAGAACTAAATATTTAGCTTCCCTCTGGTGTTCTGGCTTAAAAAAGAAATTATGTTTTTATATATGCCAGCCCCTGGCTCCTCTCTGCAACTTGACTGGGAAAAGTCCTTTTGTTTTCTACCCACTTTTCATTTTGAAACCCAGCCAGAATACCTACTGTAGTCTGAAAATTAAATCATAGAAGAAACTTTCTCTCCATTTTCCCGTCACTGGCAGGACCACCATGCAGGGGACTACCAGCAACTGCAGAATAAACCACTTCATGATATTGACTTTGGACATCTGTGTGTAAGGCTGGCAGGA
>NW_012151574.1:299855-310325 GCF_000956105.1 Propithecus coquereli | reverse complement strand
TGCCTCAGCACTTTCTTGCCTTGAAACAGCCGGCTCAAACCGGCCCTGACTGCTTTAGAGCTGCTTTGGTTGTTCTATAGTGCCCTTTAGCTAATTGTAATACTAAAGTCCCTGCATAGTGGGGAATGGCAATATCATTAACATAACCTGGGTTGCATGACAGCACAGGATGAGGGTACTGTGCCCATGTGATTTGTTTCACTGTGAACAAGCAAAGATACAATGTAAAACCTTTACATTACTCATTGGGAAGAGACTTAAAGCAACACCACAGGGTAGACAGATGCAGAATTTACATGCAAGGAAGCTCCTGTGGAAGAAATTCCTGTGCTGCCCAGGAGCAGGCGCCCTTATAAGTAACTGCCAATAAACTCATCTAACTCGTCAAGCTGGACTTGTCAGAGTCATTGTTTGGTCTCTAGGCTCCTTCTCGGTTTGGGAGGCAGTTTTTCTATACTGTCCCGGGATTTTCCCGACACTAGCATACTTATTTCTAAGTTTTGATTTAAGGTAAGAGGCTTGCGACTCTTCCTTTTAGTTTAACACTTAGAGGCCATTATATATATATATTTTTTCTTCTAGGAGTTTTACAGTTTCAGCTCTTACATTTAGGCCTTCAAGCCATTTTGAGTTAATTTTTGTATATAGTGTAAAGTAAGGGTCCACTCCGACACCATTTATTGAAGAGTCTACCTTTTACCCATTTTATGGTCTTGGAAATTTTGTTGAAGATCATTTGACCTTATACGTGGAGATTTGTTTCTGGGCTCTGTATTCTGTTTCATTTGTCTACATAACTGTTTTTATGCCAGTACCATACTGGTTTGTTTCTGTTTTTGTTTTGTTTTGAGAAAGGATCTTGCTGTGTTGCCTAGGCTGGTCTCAAACTCCTGGGTTCAAGTGATCCTTCTACCTCAACCTCCCAAGTAGCGGGGATTACGGGCGTGCACCACTGCATCCAGCTTTATACTGTTTTGATTACTACAACTTTATATTAATAATCAGTTTCGAAGTCAAGAAGTGTGATGCCTCCAGCTTTGTTCTTCTTTCTCAAGATTGTTTTGGCTATTTGGGGACCTTTGAGATTTCATATGAATTTTAGGGTGGTTTTTATCTAGTTCTACAAAAAATGCCTTTTGGATTTTGATAGAAATCTCATTAAATCTGTACATTACTTTGGGTACTATGGGCATTTTAACAATATCAAATCTACCAGTCTTTGAACATGGGATATCTTTCCATATGTTTGTGTCTCCCTTGATTTCTTTCAGCAACGTTTCAAAGAAACCGCTACTCTCCCAGACTTTCTGGAGAGGTTTTGTATGGGGGAGGACCTTCACCAATCAGTCTAGCTAGAGATTCTCAGGGCTTCTGAAAACTTTTGTGGGGAATACAACCTCTCTGGGTTTCTGCATGCCATTTCCCAATTAGACAGGTTTGTTGATTTCTTTCTTTGCAAGACAGAAGCCACAAGGAGCTTGTAATCTCTTGTTCCTTCTGGTCTCTGTCTGTAGTCCTGAAGGTTCCCTAAAGCTGTAACAGCAACTGCCTCGCTCCCCTTTGTTCCAGAAGCCCCCAGGCATCCAAAGTAAGCTGGCTCCCCACCAGCTCCCCAAGTCAGGCTGGACAGACACCAGTCCCTTGGGCAACCCTCTAAATAGCCACAATGCTGGATAAAAGTGCCATTCTTCTCCCTCCCCTCCCCCCCGCAAGGTAGAAACCACAAGTTTGGCACCTCGTCTTGATCACGGTGAGCCATCCCAGCCTCTGTCTATGGCATTGCAGGTCCTCTGGTGCCACAGCAAGCTGTCCCCACTCTCCTGTTTTCATAGGCCCCCCAGGCATCCAAACTATGCTGGTTCCATCAGTGCCCTTAGCCAGGAAAGACAGAAACTAATCCCTCAGACGGCCCTTTAAAAAGTCAGAATGTTGGATAGAGGCCCAGGCTCTGTATCCTTGTATCAGGCATACGCTGCCCCCAGAGACAGGCATTTCTGGCTCATGTGACTCCTCTCAACCAACGGCAAGCCTGCGGAGAAGGTTGCCGGTGTACATCATTAACCACAGCACCTGCAGGAGCTGAGAGATGAGTGTACCCAGCAGTAAAGGGAATTTGGGCAGCGTACTAAGGGTGTCTTCTATAGTAAGTCACTGGTATATGCTTCACGCCACTGACAGAAGTGATGGGCTATACCCACAGGTGATAGTTTCATCATTTATTATCACTTCAGTTTTAATAATAAAGATGCTGATACTGTTTCCACAGCCCAATCCGAAGTCTAGTAACATTAACCACCATGGAAAGGTGGAAGGAAAAGCAATTTAGGCATTATATCTTCTTCAGCAGGTGTAATGGCTGAGAGCTGAGTTGGCTGTCAGTCTATACAATCCATAGCCCTTGTGTGTGTGGCTGGCAAGAGGGAAGTGCGATTTGTATGTCCACGTTTTACTGACCCCTTCGGTGCCCTTCCACTTCTCTATGGCAGTTACTCTTCTGTTAATATTGGTCAAGCAACATTTCCCCTTTCCTCCTCTCATGACCCGGGCTTGGCAGATGAAGGTGTAAGAGAAAGATGATATTGAAATAGGACACCCAAGAGGAAAACCTTTCTTTCCCTAGTTTTTCCTTTAAGGGTCCCTAACCTTTTGTTTATTTCTACTTCTTTTGCCAGGAAAGAATAACTACCTTTAATCTAAAGAGCTCTACCTCTGCTCTATCCCTCGAGGTCAAGATGAAGTCCCACTCCTGAAGGATGTTACTCGAGCCTCTGAGACCCTAAATCTGCGATCTCCAACCCCCGGGCCACAGACTGCTACTGCTACCAGTCTGTGGCCTGTTAGGAACTGCGCCACACAGCAGGAGGCGAGCGGTGGGCAAGCTTCATCTGTATTCACAGCTGCTCCCCCTCGCTCACGTCACTGCCTGTCAGATCAGCAGCGGCATTAGCTGCAGGAAAACAAGTTCGGGGCTCCCACTGATTGTGCATTATTGCATTATGGTGAGTTGTATAATGATTTCGTCATATATTACAATGTAATAATAATAGAAATAAAATGCACAACAAATGTAATGCACTTGCACTGTGTTTGCACTTGTAATGCATCCTGAAACCATCCCCCAACCCCAGTCTGTGGAGAAATTGTCTTCCATGAAACTAGTCCCTGGTGCCAAAAAGATTGGGGACTGCTGCTCTAAACTATTGTCCCTTTTCATTCCTCTGAGCTCTAAGGAACTAACGAATAATCTGTTAGGTCCTAGTCCCTTGTCTAGCCTTGGTCTTTGCTGTACCACATTCCCAAGCCTTTTCTTGGGCTATAACATTGACAGATGTGACATTCTGGCTCACCCATCTAAGTGAGACTATCTGGTCCTCTGGCCCGGGGGGGTCAAGACTGGATACACAGCGGGTGCTCTGTAATCTCCTCATCCAGGGGAAGTTACACTTTTTTAAATGATCAAAATACTAATGACAAATGGTGAAAATTCAGACATACTCTAGGGAAACAATATGGGCAAGAAAGCTTCCCTTGCATTAGCTGAAATCGCAGGATATGAGAAACATTACCCAGTAAAATTGCCAGGGAGACAGAAGTGTCCTGGCGGGAATAAGAGGACACTAGGTACGGCAGAAGGATGAGTCCATTCTGGAAGCTTGTGGTACCCACTTGAAAGGCAGGGATGCTTTCTCTAATGACAGGATATAGCAGCTTCTTACTAGAGTGGTGCTTGTTTCATTGGACAGAGTGATGTGGAGGCCAGGGCCTTGGGTCTTTGTTCAGGAGCCTGGCTTTGCATGAGTAGACAGGTCACAGACTGACAAGCATTTATCAAATCCCATCTTCCATTTTTTTGTAATAACTAGATTACATTTTCCAGCCTCCTTGGCCAGTAGGTGGACCCATAGGGCTGCATTGCGGCCAATGGAATGTTGATAAAAATGATCAACTTCTCTTCTAAGTCCAGCCCTTAAAAACCTTCTGTATGAGTCTCCCTGCTACCTTTCTTCTCCCGTCTGTTGGCTGGATGTAAAGGAACCAGCAGAAGAGGCCCTGGAAGATGACAGAGCTCCAGAAGGAAGAATCCAGGTTCCTTGAATTATGGTGTGGATGACTTCCCACTGACCACCCTCAGTGACATGCATTGTGAATGAAAAGAAACTCTTACTGTGTCAACTCCATGAGATTTTAATAAATCTCGTTGTATAGTTGCTACAGGTTGGCTAATACATAGGTCTAACTGGGAGGGCAGAATTGGGTACGTAGGCCCATGATGGGATGGGAACAGCTATTGAGACTGTTGGGGATTGTAATGAGGGAAACTAAGTCATAGGTATGGAGTAGGAAAAAAGTGCAGAGCCCTCAGGCTGGTGTATCTGTTTATTTGGCAAAAACTTGAGGCTTCTTAGGGTAAAGAGGCCAAAGAAAGAGCAGAGAGGTCCTCAGCTGGGGCAAGTGGGTGTCCCAGCAGGGAACCAGGCAGCAGTCTTCTTAGACCACATGGTCATCCTCCAGCCCACACTGGTGGTAGTCTAGTATTGATCTGGAGGAGGCCCATAGTCTAGTATTGATGTGAAGGGCTCTCTGAAAGAGAAAAGCCAGGTAGTCAAAAGTCAGGAACCCTGGGGGAAACCTATTTCCAAACTTAATAGTCCCCTAGGCCCAAGATAAGAAGACTAGAAATTCTTTCTGTTACATCAGGAGTTGCTCACTTTTAAGCAATTTTTCCCATGAGGTTTGCTGACTGAGCAGACAGGCAGAGACCAGGTCTCTGGGCCTGGCTGAGTGAAGGGGGCCGGTGGAGAGGCCCAACTAAAGAGGCAGCAATTGGGACCTTGGACAAAGGAGGGATGTATACACCTGTGGATGATGTTTTGAGGGAAGCAAAGGGAACCAAACAAGAGTGAAGAAAAAATTAGAGGCCCCCATGTCGGTGTCTTGATTTATTTTGCAGCAAGAGGCAGCCTAGGTTTGGAGATAGAAGGCTATTGCCTTTCACTGCCTGTTCCTTTGAGCAGGATTTGGGTGACTGCAATTTTCTGCTCCTGATCACAGCTTCTGGATAGTGGATGAGGAGCAGGGATGAAGCGTGCCCAGGCCCCAACCTTCCACCCCCACCAACTCACCCATTATCCAAGCAGATGTTTCCACAGTAGGTCCAGCAGCACGTGTGATTCCAGCGTACACAGGTGTGGACTCTAGTGCACCTCTTTCTACAATACTTAAATGGAGGCTGTACCCAGCACTGCTCAGTTTCTCTTACTTCAAGTGGAATTGATATAGTAGAAGTTAGTAGGGTTCATCCATTCACAACTTGGAAAAGAAACCCTTTTCAAGCTTGGCAACCCCATCTGGAACTTGAGATTCAAGCCACAATGTATTTCTCTGCCTCCCAAGAAAATCTCCTCCTCGAATTTTAACCAGTCTCTTCTACAGAGAGCATCTTTCTGTGAAATGTGTTCCCTTTTCCCACATGTCCCCACAGCGTTGCAGGACTCTGGCTCCTAAAATTAGGACCTGGAACCCCCTGACCATGTATGACACCACCTCACCTAATTTTTTCTCATATAACCTTAGATTTCAGAGCCTGCAATATCCTCTAGATCTAATTTCCACACCGAATTTGCACAATGGGAAACTGAGCTGAGGGAGAATCGAAACCTACTTTTCTCCCCTTCTATTTGCTTCCCTGATGATACCACCTAAGCACTCAGCCTCTCTCCAAATTTATTTTTTTTTTCTTTTTCTCCCTAAATTTCATGTCTTTCACTGGCTCACAACCCTCCTGCTCAATCCCTTGTTGTCCCCACTTTCTTATCATATGAACCCAAACTTTGATCTACTAAGGACCCCTTATTTGTGTTTTCTGTTTTTTCATGTTCTAAAAGATTTCTACCTCCCCCAACTAAATGAATGTGTTAAATGTTACCCTTTTGTTATTCATTAAAGGCTCACCCAACTGAAGCACAGAGATTCTGAAAATATAGGCTTGGAGGGAAGCTATGTTGGTGCCTCCTCTAACCAAGCTGGTCTGACATTGGAAAATATGATTATGGAATGTTTACAAAAGCTCCAGTCCCTTTTCATATACCTAGGATTGCTTTCAGAGCTGGGAGGGGGAGCTTGAGGGGACACCAGACTGGGAACGTCCCACCTAATCTTGCTTGGATATCTCTGCTTAAGAAAGGATCTGGTTCTGGAAATGTGGGCCCCGAATCAGCTGCGACAGACATCACAGGACTAGGAAGAGAAGCCCTTCCCTCTCCACATCACCTGGGGGACACTGGATTCTGAAGCTTCGCAGCACAGGCAGAAGGATCACAACCTCAGGGATGGACACGATAAGCAGGAGAGCCCAGGACTTCATGGTGGTCTCTGTGTATTTGGGTTAAGTTCTGGCAGAAGACAGATCTTTTCCCAGTGCTGCTGGAGGAAGAGAAGGGATTGAGAATAACAGGGTAGGAAACACAAGGAAAGAGCTTGTGAATAATATGATATTCTCTCTCCTACTCTCCCTTTTTACCCTCAGCTACCCAACAGCACATCAACTCTGAAGCTAGCCAATGATTTCCCCAGGTTTCTTCCCATCTCTCAGTACACACCCCTTCCTTTGCAAAATTTGTTTCTTTTTAAAATGAATTGCTTTTTTCAGATTATGCAATTTGTAAAATTAAAAAATACAAAGAGGGAATGGATAAGCATTAGTAATTCTACCACCTAGAGATGATCGGTATATGTATGTACTTTTAAGTTGTAATCATTATTTTCATGAAATCAGACCCATTAAGTGTCCTGATATTTTGTTTAAAAACATACGTGACAGGATGCTATAAGGAAGTTTTGGTGAAGATCGTAAGACAAAAGGCATTGATGCAAACCAAGAAGGAGTTATGAGACAGAGACTTGAGAAAAGATGATGGCTAACAGTTGTTAAGGGACTCAAAACTTTCATTCACATAAATGGTTCAGAGTTGAAGGAATCGTGTAGAGGATTTTGAAGATTTTGTTGGTAAAAGGCTTTTCTCGGGGAAGTGGAGATGCTGCCTTCTGATTCCAACTTGAGAGAAAAGGCTTAATGAATACTACTCATAGAGCTTACTGCGTGTTCCCAGAGGTTTATGGGGACACAGTAGACTTGTGTTCGAGTCATGACTAAAGCGCCTATAGGGTGAGGATCTGGATAAAGTGGCCTGTAGTAGCAGAGAAGAGGGCTGCGGTTTGGGAAGTATCCAAACTATAAATGGTGGGAAGACATTTTATGTCTCCAGTAAGAGTCAGGACCAGAAGCACAAAGCCAGCTGATGACAGTGTCTTAGACAGAAAGTCTAAGAACTTTCCTACTCCCTCTTATTGGTCCTTCCTCCCTCTACTACTTAGGAGACAAAACCTTTTTTTAGCGAGGTGGGGTGGGGGTGGAATCACAAAGAACTGGAAAGAGAGAGGGAGAGAGATTGACCATGTCCCTGTTCCATAACTGGAGCTTCTAAGGGAGAGGAGCGTCCATTATTCTGAACAAATTGTGGAGCTGTGGCTAATTGCACGGGCCTGAACATTTTAGTTAAGTTGAGAAGACGTTTTGCACATAAAATTTGTGGGGACCTATATAAATTTTCCTGAAGAAACACATTAACCATTTGGAACAAAGTATACAGATGGAGACAAAAAAAAATATGAACGCATTATGTAAGTCATACCCACAATTCGATTATAAATGCTATGATTGTTCCCTATGTCATGAAGGCCCAAATATTTCCAGTTTCTTCTTGTTATAAAAATGTCCTGATGAACGTCCTTATAGGTAAAGCTTTTGCACATGTATTATTCTTTTTGTAGCATGAGTTACTGAAGAAAGAATTCTAGGCAAAAGACATCGTCTTTTTCAGGCTTTGGATAGTTGCCATCACAGTTTTCTCACTAAGGGTTGGGTTACATTTCCACCTACTGGATGTAAGATGCATGTTCCCCACCTCCTGTTCTACCCTAGGCAATACAGGGACAATTTCCGTCACCACGCTGTTGGCTGTTTAGTTTTTTGGGTTTTCATTTTTCTTTTCTTTCCTTTTTTTTTTTTTTTTTTCCTTTTTTTTTTTTTTTTTTTGAGACAGGGTCTCACTCTGTCCCCCTGGCTAGAGTGCTGTGGCGTCATCATAGCTCGCTGCAACCTCAGAGTCCTGGGCTCAAGTGATCCTCCTGCCTCAGCCTCCGGAGTAGCTGGGACTACAGGTACATGCCACAATACTCAGCTTATTTTTTCTATTTTTTGTCTTATCATAAGGGAAATTCTCTCCATTTATCTGCACACTGAGGATTAGTGGTGTAGTACTGGACAGAGCACAAAACTTGAACACGGGCATCAGAAAGACCCGGGCTTGATTGAATCCCAACCCTAACACATTTAGCTTAATGCAAGTTATATATTTGGGCAATCACATACCTTTTTAGAGCCTCAGTTTCCCCATCAATAATATGAGAGCTATGTTAGCATCCACATTGCCAATGTTGAATATACGAAGCACTGAGCACAAGGCTTGGCACGCAGCACATGTAAAATAAATGTTGGCTATTATTATTAAACTTAAACTCTCTCATCTCCTCCAGAGGGGCGGATGTTACTTAACTTCGTTGCCTTTGTTGTGGTCTTTTTAAAATTTCCACTATTTAACCTGCTTAGAATTAATTCTGGTGATTGGATGAGGTTCTAGCCTTCATCTGTTCTAAATTCATTCACCCCACAAATACTTATATTAAGGGACAACTATAAGCCAGGCATTATTAGGAGCACTGAGAACACAGTAGTGAACAAAGCTGACAAAAATCCCTGCCCTCATAAAACTCACATTCTAATAGAGGGGACAGGCAGTAAGTAAGATATATAATAGAAATACATAATACTTTCTATGGAGATGGTGTAAAAGAGAACACAGTGAATGCAGAATAGTCTAGGACTGTCTGGCTATTATTCAGCTCGTTGGGGTGGGGAGGTGGGACATGGAAGGAGGAGGTTAAGCACTCACTGTTCAAACACTTTCCCAGATCTGTCTTCACTCATCTCTCACTCCAAGCCCCTTCAACCTCCTGAATCCAAACAGAAAGAAAGATCTTTTAACAAGCAAATACAAAGGAGAAGTCTGGATACTATAAACGACACAGTCATGGTGGAAATAACGTCCCTTTCCCTGAAAGTAACCAATTTTCCTCGAAAGTCTTTATTTTTGCTTCAATATTTTCAACCAAGCAGGAGAAAACTTACATGTATTGGCTGAAATTCCTTCAAATGTTCAAAATCATGACTAATACCTACAGGCATTTTAAAAAGTGCAAAACTTTTGAGAAGGGTTAAACTTATTCTCCTCCTGGCATATACGAAAAATTATAAAACAGAAAAATAAAAGTTTAGGCACATAGACTGTTAGATGGATTGCCTTTAACTCCCTTTAAACTATTATTTGGAAATAACTTCAAAGTTACAAGACTAAGAATAGTACAAAGATCATCTGTATACCATTTACTCAGATTCACTTATTTAAGAATTTACCCCAATTGCCTAATCTCTCTCTCTCTGTCTCTCTCTTTCTCTCTCTCTCTCTCTCTCATATGTTTTGAAAAACTTGAGAGTAAGTGTTATTTATCATGGCCCTCATTTCTAAATACTTCAATCAGTATTTCTTAATTGGGGAATTATCTTACATGATCATACTACAGTTATCAATTTCATTAAAATTAACTTTGATAAAATATACTTTTAGCTCTTCTACCCTGAGTATTCCATTTTATCAATTCACTTGGTAACATCCTTTGTCTTTTAGGACATTGACATTTTTGAAGAATACAGCCGAACTTTTCTTTTAATAAAACATACCTCATTTGGGGTTTGTCTGAGATCTCTTCGTGATTAGATCCAAGTTATCCATTCTCGATGGAAATACTATCTAGGCGAGGTTGTGTCCTTCTTAGGATATCACATGTGGAGGCACACAATGCCCATCCATGTTAGCTTTCTCTGCCTCGGTTTCTCCATTTGAACAAGGACAATAATTTATTCTACAGAGGGATAGTACTGGCATGATGTTGGGTTACAATTTGGACAGGGAAACCATCCAAGCAACCCCAAAATGAAAGCTTTTACAGGCTCATGCTTCCAGTCCCAGGATCCTGACCTCCATCTACCTCTGAAGATGTCCTGGGTGGAGGTGCTGATAACTATTTGACTGGTGGCCCTTCTTCCTTGCCTCCTGCCTGAAGCCCCCACACAGGAGGCAAATGGTGAGCAGAACGAATTTCAATGACTCCGATTTTAATTATGCTTCTGGTCATAGCAGATCTGTGAGTTCTGTTCCAAATCATAAGTCGGGTATATACAGAACATTGTCCCTGAATTCCTATTCAAGGAGTGCTTTCTTTTTCTTTTTGCTGCAGGCAATATAGATAGAGATAGAACACTGTGGACCTGCAAAAACCTCTCCTCCCGCAACA
>NW_012151574.1:263356-299805 GCF_000956105.1 Propithecus coquereli | reverse complement strand
AGGAAAACACCCTGTTCTAGCCACATCATATCCTCTCACTCTTGTGGCCTTGGGCATGTCACCTGACTTCCCTGAGAGTCATTATCCTCATTGTAAAGACATAGTAAACTGAACCTCACAAAGAGATTGGGGAGCATGCGGTGGGGGTGCACCAAGGCTAAGGAGAGGAGAGCAGTCTCTGGGGGTCTCCCACTCAGTGCCCCAGGTTCTAATCTCCACCCAGCTCATGCTGAACAGGTCCTTCTGACTCCAGGGCGAGGAGTGTTCTCCTCAGCACTGGGAAATGCTGCACATGAGCAGTTTCTCCCCAAGCCCTATTCATTAATTTATTATTACTTATTATTATTTATAATTTATCCATTTATTAATTTCTCCATTGCTAACATCAGCCTAACACTACCTCATCACCAAATCCTTGTGGCTTTTGTAATGAAATAGAGATCTCTTCCAAGAGGAGGCAGTCATATAACATGAAGATTGAAAACTTACATGTAAACTATAATAGAATCAAATCCTACCTCCCACTTACTTTGGGCAAGTCACTCACCCTCTCTGTGCCTCAGTTTCCTCAATTGTAAAATGGGAATAATAACAGCACTCTCCTCATAGGATTGTTGTGAGGATTCCATGAGTTATTATGTATCAGGAATTGAGAGTCAATGTCTGGTATACAGACAGTGCTAGGTAAGGCTTGTTAAATAAACCAATGAAGTACTCATTGACATATCCAGAATCACCCAGTTTAACACAAAATTCACTATGTGTCAAATATCTAATATGTATTAACTAATACTGTCAATGACCCCATAAGTTTAGTACCACTATATTAATATTTTACAGGAGCAAGAAACTGAGGCACAAAGGAATTAAGCAATTTGCCCAAGGCCACACAGCCAATAAGGGGCAGATACAGGATTTGAAAGGAAGTGAGTCCAGAGCCAGGTGTGCCAGATGGCAAAGACCCCAGCTTCTCCTAGGCCTGGGAGCCCATTCCCGCCACCAAGCGCAGCCTCTCCAAGTGCCTTTATACTACCAGCCAAGGAGCATAATGGGAAGGGGAAGCTGTCTTCACTGGGGCTGGGAGAATTCCCAGAGTCGCTTGGCTGGAGTGAGAAGGAGGGGGATGGGGAGGGGAGCAAAACCTATGGATTGCCCTACATTTTCTTCTCTGGCTCTGTTTCTTGCCTCTTCCCACTTTACAACATATCCCTGGCCTTGGCCTTTTCATGGAGTCCCTCATCCCTTCATCTGATTTACTTCTCTCTGTAGGAAAAAATGGTTTCTTTCTAGAACATCAATTTTTGCTATTGCACTAAAAGAAGAGCAACCCATGCTTAGTGCATAAATCTATGAAAACGACAACTAAATTAAAAATCGTTGTTAATCATGTCACCCTGTGCTAACACATATGCATATATCCCTGTAGTCTTTTTCTTATGTGCATACATAGTTTTTACATAGCGGATAAATTTTTAAATTTAATGTATATGATGAATATTTTCCTGTAGACCTAAATATTTTCTAAAACTTCATAGATGGGCATATTACTCTGCCAATCAATCCCTAACCTTTGAACACTTTGGTGGTTCCAGTTTTTCCCTATTTTAGGAATTATTTCACTATTATTAGTTACATTATTATAATTAAATCCTTGAGTATTTCTTTATTCCTTGGGAAAGCCAATAAAAGTAGTAGTGGAGATACACGATTCAATCTGTGCATAAATATTGCCAATGGTCTGTTTATAATGTTCGGGCTATACTGGTACCAACAGAGTCTGGGGCAGCCCATTTTTCCTCATCCTGACCCTCAACATAGATGGTCAGATGGTTCAGACGGTAAGTCAGAGGAGTGAGCAGGCTGTTAACTGAAGTTGACAGTTGCGTAGGGCCACAGTCCCAGACTTCAGGCTCATCAGAAATAGATTTGAAATGCAACTTCATCACTTAGTGTGTGACTTTGGGTAAGTCCTTTCACCTCTCTGAAACTCCATTTAAACATATGTAAGAATGGGAATAAAGACATACCTCAGAGATATTGCAGGTTCAGTTGTAGACTGCCACAATAGAGTGAGGTCACATGACTTTTCTGGTTTCCCAGTGCATATAAATGTTATACTTACTCTATACTGTGGTCTATGAAGTATGCAATAGCATTATGTCCAAAAAAACAATGTCTATACCTTAATTTTTAAATACTTTATTGGTAAAAAATGCCAACAATCATCTGAGCCTTCAGTGGGTTGTAATCTTTTTGCTAGCGAAGGGCCTCTCCTCGATGTTGTTGGCTGCTCACTGATCAGGCTGATGATTGATGAAGGTTGGGGTGGTGGTGCCAATTTCTTCAAACAATACAACATTGTATGCCTGTATCAACATATCACATGTATCCTATAAAGATATACAACTATTATGTACTCACAATAATTAAAAATTTAAAACATTTTAAAAACGAAAGAGCCCATAAGGAAGAGTATTTGGGAAAGGTAGGGACCATTCAGTTAACGGAAGGTGCTAGAGTTGCCGATTCTGACACCCAGTTCAGGCCCCATCACAGGAGTGGCTATTCTGGTGGTGATGGATAGGAGGAGGTTCGGGGTTAGGGTCGGTGCTCGCTAGCATGCCTCTGGTCTCAGGTCAGTGGAGAGAGGTGAGCAAAGAGAAAGTCCAGAGGAAAACACCCTGTTCTAGCCACATCATATCCTCTCACTCTTGTGGCCTTGGGCATGTCACCTGACTTCCCTGAGAGTCATTATCCTCATTGTAAAGACATAGTAAACTGAACCTCACAAAGAGATTGGGGAGCATGCGGTGGGGGTGCACCAAGGCTAAGGAGAGGAGAGCAGTCTCTGGGGGTCTCCCACTCAGTGCCCCAGGTTCTAATCTCCACCCAGCTCATGCTGAACAGGTCCTTCTGACTCCAGGGCGAGGAGTGTTCTCCTCAGCACTGGGAAACGCTGCACATGAGCAGTTTCTCCCCCTGGGAGTACTGGTTCAGTGAGCAGAGCAGTAGGGGGGCTGTTTCTCCTGGGGGTTGCAGGGGTGTGTGGGCCAAAGAGAGAGCAGAGAATTACAACCAGGGAGAGAGATCAGACACCGGGGCCCAAGAAGGGCGGGGCATCTGTGGGGGCTGCACTGGGTTCTCAATGATCACAAGCAGTGGGAATAAAAAATCCAGAGTCCCTGGGCATTTGTTCTGGTTTATTTGATAGGAACAAGGAGTTCAAACAGTGGGGAGGACAGTATTCCTGTTGACGTCCTTGTGCCTATGATTTGAGGTCCTTGTGCTTCAGACATGGGTATGGCCTCTGAATTGAGGGACTTGGAGAGGAGGATGCATAGCCCGGCTGTTCCCCCACTCAGAAGATGCTCAGGCAAATGTTCCCACAGACGGTGGAACAGCATATCTCATTTTCTTGACACTTTCGGAAATATGAACAGTGGTGGGTACGTTGATCTATGCTGAACTTCTTGTTACAGGCCTTGTTTCCTAAAAAGGTACAGATGGGGGGTTAATGAAACCATCCACCCTTCTCAAACTTAAAGCTCCTCCAAGACCCCGGGAGCAAGGTCCCATTCTTGACACTTCCGGACTTTCCAGAGAACAACCTCCTGCCCATCTCCAAATCCTAGTGATTGGCAGTATCTTAAATCCTCTCTCCCCACCTTCCTCCTACCCCACAAAGACCTCAGTGCCTGGACTTTGTAACCTCCTTCATACACCTGCCTCCAGGACACTATCTCTCCTATTGGTCCTGGCCTGGGTGAAGTCACCCCCATAGAATCTATACTCTGATCCTGAGAGCTCAAAGAAGCCTGAGACATCTTCCAAACCCTCCCTCACTCTCAGAATTTGCAGGGTCCAGAGAGGAAGATGAACTTGTCTCTTGCCCCTCTCTCCTGTCCTCACTGTCACTGTGTCCAGCACCCTGCCCCTTCACTAGTTCCCCTCCCACCATGACCCTCCTGGTCCTTCTAATGATAAGTTGAACTTACTCTGTACACCCCGAATTTCGCCTGCTCTATGTCTTTCTTTCTACACCTACGCCCATTTCTACACCTACACATACCCCGTAACCATCTCCAGAGGTTTACTCCTCGCAAATGCACGTACATTAAAGAATAATTAGCTTGTTTTCTCATCATATTCTCAGCCCTGATGCACTTTTCACTCCAGTATGTACCACGGGTCTCTGGACTTTTGGAACAGACAAGAAAAGATGTAGGTTTCCCTTTCACTTCCATTACTATTCCCAGAGCTGGGTAAAGGGGCTGGAGGCCTATGGTTTGGGGTGGCCTGGAGTCTGCACAGTGCTGTGGTCAGAGCTGGATGTGCAGAGAGGTACCAACTCCCAGGTCCTCCTCAGAGTGGCCAGAGCCCCTCACTGCCCCCTCCCCAGATCCCCCCAACCTACTGCCAACCCGTCACCTACTGCATCCTCTTCCGGCTACGGCTACAGTGTCCTGCCTGGGCCTGCAGCAGCAGCACACAGAGAAGCAGGATGGGCAGCAGAGCCTTCGGCGGCATGACTGTGACCACAGCATGAGCCCTAAGTCTGACCAGGATGCCAGGACAGGGAAGGAAAGAAAGAAGAGATGATCCTCAGCTCCTCGCTGCCTCCCCTGGGCAAGCCGGGTCAGTGCAAGACAGTCCTTGCTTCCTCCCCTTCATGTGTCCCTTACCCTGTCCTCCTCTGTGTGAGATGGGGCTTCTGCAGGAATGACACCTCCTCTCATGTAACCAACCCTCTCTTCTTGCTGACAGCATTTTTCTTCTCTGAAACGTATCATTTATTTCTGCTTTCTAATTATAAAATATTTTGCAGATATAAACAAAAGAAAAATACATTTTTTGGAAAAAGATGTGCTTAAAATTAACCTATGTTCTATTGTGTTATTTTTTATAAGTTTCCCTGTGTATGTAATAGAAGCAGTCCTTTGTTTTCTGACATTTTTGAATCACTCATCTTTTGCTGCCTATCTCCTACCACCCTTATTTAATCATGTAAATATGTATGTTGTCATTATTTCTCAAAAAGAAACCACATAATTTATCATAATTACACAGCTCTGTGTACCTCTTGTCAACTGTTTGGGATGTACCAATTATTGATATTTTAAACAATGTTATTTTGAATATTTTTACTTATAATTGCTTGAGTATTCTCTAGGTTTCAGTAGCAGAAGTTGAATTAGTGAGTGAAAGTATGTATTTCATACATCCTGTATATATTATGTATATACATATATATATATGGAGAAAGAGAAAAGAGACTCAGAGAGAACAAATTAATTTTTTGAACCAAATAAACAATACTTGATTCAACAGAGGATGAGTGTCAGTTTCCTCAAATCCTGCAAGACACTGGAATGTAAATGGAGACTTACTGGGCAGGAATCAGCCTCTATCATCTATACAAATTTGAGTATCAGAGGAATGTTCACAGGTTTAGTCCTTAGACAGACATGAAGTTAAATCCTGACTCCAATATTCACCAGTTTTGTAACATCGGGAAAATCCTGTAATCTCTACAGACTCAGTTTACCTGTATCTTCTTGGTGCCTCCGCTGTAAGGATGGAAACAAATGACATATGAAAATACCTTCACTTTCATGGTGTCTGGCACACAGTAGGTGCTCAGTGAAATGTATGTGTCTTCTCCTCAATCTTGTCTCCCAACCACACAAGTCCCAGTGTTCAGAATAGCTCTTTTATCTTTTAGTTTACATTGAATATTAAGATCCAGCCCATGGCCGGGCATGATGGCTCACTCCTGTAATCCTAGCACTCTGGGAAGCCAAGGTGGGAAGATTGCTTGATCTTGAGACCAGCCTGAGCAAGAGCGAGACCGTGTCTCTACTAAAAACAAAAAATTAGCTGGGTGTTGTGGCACGTGCCTGTAGTCCCAGTTACTCAGGAGGCTGAGGCAAGAGGATCGCTTGAGCCCATGAGTTTGAGGTAGTAGTGAGCTACCATGATGCCACTGCTCTCTACCTGTGGTGATAGAGCAAGTCTTAAAAAAAAAAAAAAAAAAGAAGAAGACCAGCCCACAGGGGTCCTGGGCTGGTTCAGGAGACTTCCCTGCTTATCCAAGTGAATCCACAAACTGTGTATGAATTAGCAGCCGAGCTGGAAGTAAAAATCAGAACTCAAAACAGCCAGTTCAAACATTGGCTGTAACCAGCTCTACTCTCTCAAAGCACAGAAAACGTTTTGGTTTTATAGGATGAGGGGATGAGTTCTGAGTCTGGCACCTTTTATAAGGCTGAGAGTCAACTACTCTAACTCCTCCTTCAGTTGAGATTATTTCTTCTGGTCAACAGGCTCTACGACCTACTCACTGTGACCCTTCCTTTCTCTTCTGCCTCCTCTTCTCTTCATTCTCCATCTCAGTGATTTGCTAAGATCCCCACGTGCCGTGTTCTATTCCGACATGGACAATTTTACCCAGACATAGGATCCTCACTATGTAAAAGAGATAAAAGAGTTAACTATACAGGCTCCCTATCCGAATAGTCTCCCTAGGTGATTCCTAAATTTCCATCATTATTCATTCTTCCTTTGGAGAATAAACCCATTTTTTTCTTTTTTATTTCAGAATATTATAGGGGTACAAATGTTTTGGTTACATGGATTGCTTTTGTACTGCTTGAGTCAGAGTTATGTGTGTGCTCATCACCCAGATAGTGTACATTGTACGCGTTAGGTATGAACTCACTCATCCCCTCCTCCCTGCTCCCACCTGCGTGATTTCCGTTGAGTTTTCCTTCCATCTGTGCCCATGAGTGCTGATCGGTTAGTTCCAATTTAATAGTGAGTACATGTGGTGTTTGTTTTTCCACTCTTGCAATACTTCACTTAGGAGAATGGTCTCCAGTTCCATCCAGATTGTTGCAAAAGGTATTAATTCATTTTTTATGTCTGAGTAGTATTCCATGGTACCCATATACCACATTTTATTAATCCACTCATGAATCAATAGGCACTTGGGTCGATTCCACATTTTTGCAATTGTCAATTGTGCTGCAATAAACATTGTAGTGCAAGTGTCTTT
The DNA here is from genome assembly GCF_000956105.1 of Propithecus coquereli. Taxonomy (NCBI): domain Eukaryota; kingdom Metazoa; phylum Chordata; class Mammalia; order Primates; family Indriidae; genus Propithecus; species Propithecus coquereli. The sequence continues at coordinate 292,751 of NW_012151574.1, read as the reverse complement.
TTGATACAATGATTTTTTTCCCTTTGGGTAAAAACCCAGCAGTGGGATTGCTGGATCAAATGGTAAGTCTACTTTTAGTTCTTTGAGCAATCTCCATACTATTTCCATAGAGGTTGTACTAGTTTGCAGTCCCAATAAACCCATTTTTAAATGCAAATAGCTGTGGAGTAAGCTAGTGAGTCTCTAGGACTCATGGAGACCGCAGGAATGCAGACTATGAACACAGACATCAACAACACAAACTTACAGCCTTAGAAGAAAAATCATGGCCACTTCATGGAATTTTTAAAATGTAAGATGATAGATGTAAAATGTATATACTAGAGAAGGGCATGGGAATAAGGAGCTAATTGGGGAACACAGTCAATGTCTTGGAGCTCAGATAAGGGGAGGGAACCGTCAGCCAAGGGCTCAGGGCAGAAGTAGACCTTCAACATTATGGAGGAAATAGACACTCGGAAGTGAAGAGGTTATTCTTCCCTAACAGGACGAAGAGGGGGAAACCAAGGGTTCTGGACTCTCAATAGGCAAAGAAGCTGGGAAGAAGATGGTGGTAAAGATTTGAACCCCATCTGATATTCTAATAGAATGTCCTTCAATATTGAGGTATAATTTATGTTGAAAATCTCTGATACCCATACCTGTAGTTTATAGAGTGCTTTTTCCCCTTTCCCAAAAGTTCTGTCTTTCACAGTCTTTCCTTTTAGTCACTGATAAAAGATAACAATATGGAGAGTGGACACTGTCAAACTGACCCTATCAAAGGGCTATAGCTGGGGCCGGGCGCGGTGGCTCACACCTGTAATCCTAGCACTCTGGGAGGCCAAGGTGGGAGGATTGTTTGAGCTCAGGAGTTCGAGACGAGCCTGAGCAAGAGTGAGACCTTGTCTTGCTCTATAAATAGAAAGAAATTAGCCAAATGACTAAAAATAGAAAAAAAAAATTAGTCGGGCACGTGCCTGTAGTCCCAGCTACTTGGGAGGCTGAGGCAGAAGGATTGCGTGAGCCCAGGAGTTTGAGGTTGCTGTGAGCTAGGCTGACGCCACGGCACTCACTCTAGCCCGGGAAACAGAGAGAGACTCTGTCTCAAAAAAAAAAAAAAAAAAAATGGCCAGGCGTGGGGGCACGTGCCTGTAGTCCCAGCTACTTGGGAGGCTGAGGCAGTAGGATTGCCTGAGCCCAGGAGTTTGAGGGTGCTGTGAGCTAGGCTGATGCCATAGCACTCTAGCCCGGGAAACAGAGCAAGACTCTGTCTCAAAAAAAAAAAAAAAAAAAATCTTAATCCTTAGGATAGATTCCAGAAACAAGCTATAAATACTTTTAAATTTATACTTTTACCAAAGCATAATACACACACAGGTTTTAAAAATCAAATGAAAAAATAACAAAAGGTCAGTGGATATTTGAGCAATGCCTCTAAAATAAAAGACAGGAATGTGGGGGACTTATTGCTGAGATAACCCCAGTTCCTTCTAGTGGGAGGTTGAATTAATATTTTCACCACCACTGGAATCTGAGAGGGTCTTGTGACATGCTTTGTCCAACAAAATGAGGCAGAAGTGACAGTGTCCTGATCCTACGGTCCTGATCCTAGGTCTCAGGAAGAATTGGGTTTCTGCTGTGTTGCAGAACCCTGCCCAGCCCCCCTGTGAACAGCCCAGGCTGGCCTGCTGGACAATGAGAGACCACATGACAGACAGCCAAGTGAGACCCGCTGAGGCCACAGAAGATCCACCAGCCCCAACTCACCACCAGCTGCCTTTACACAAGTGAATGACCCCAGACAAAGTCAGCAGAACCCAACATAAATCAGCAGAAACAACCAACCAACTGGAAGAACTGTGACTAAAAATAAATGTTATTTTTATACACCACTAAGACTTTGTAGTTTTTATCAGGCAGCATCATTGTGCCAACAGATAACCAATACAGAAACCAAAACTTAAAAAACAAGTAAAGAAACTTCTGGTTTCCAGTCGAGCATGTTAAGAACTTGGAAGCCATCACTCCGTCTTAGTAAATAAAGAGCTGAACAAACTGAAAATTATCAACTCTTCCTAGATCCATCACACAACTGAGGTCACAGGGCAAACCACTGCCCCCAAAATTGGAGAGACAGACAGGTGATACAGAGAATCACAGCTTGTCCCTGCAGAGACCATGCACAGAAACCTCCACGGGAACAAGTATGGGGAGAGGAAAACCGGAGCTGTAATCGGCAAATTGCTGGAGGCTCAGTGTGGACAAGTCTGAGAGTTAAAACTCCAGGAGGGCCCAGTCTTGGCGGAGGGGAATGTCCCTACTTTTGTGAGTTTCACCTGCAGGAGCTCTGCTAGGTTTTCACAGTAAGGAATGAAGAAAAATCCCTTTGCACTTCTGGCAGAGGGATGGGGAAAATAACCATTTTGAAATACATTAGAGCATGTTGTCCTTCTGAACAAGGCCTCCCTTCAAAAGAAACTATTTCACCAGAGCCTAACCTATTAGGGTTTTATCAGAGCCCATCTGACCTGAGGAAAGGAAAATATCCAGCTTCAGCTCCCTCTGGCCATCCTGTGCCTCCTAAGGGAGGGGCTGAGAAGCACTTATAAGTCCACAGTCCAGAGCAGAGGCTCACCAAGACTGAGACCCAAACACAGAACCCTTCCCCTCCCCCCACACCTTACTACCACATCAAAGGCATATTTGCCACAGTTCCTTTTACTTAGTACATCATGTCTATCAAGAAAAAATTACAAGGCATACTAAAAGACAAAAAATAGTTTGAAAAGACAGAGCACGCATCAGAATCAGAATCAGATATGGCAGGAATGTTGGAATTATCAGACCGGAAATTCTTTTCAAACTATGACTTGGCTGGGTGCGGTGGCTCATGCCTGTAATCCTAGCACTTTGGGAGGCTTAGCAGGGAGTATTGCTGGAGGCCAGGAGTTCGACCAGCCTGAGGAATGCAGCAAGACCCTGTCTCTACAAAAAATAAAATAATTAGTCAGGCATGGTGGGGCTTGGCTGTAGTCCCAGCTATTCTGGGACACTGAGGCAGGAGGATTGCTTGAGCCCAGGAGTTTGAGGTTGCAGTGACCTATGATGATGCCACTGTACTCTAGCCTGGGCAACAGAGCAAGGCCTTGTCTCCGAAAATATAAATATTTTAAAAATAAATAAATAAAATTATGATTAATATGCTAAGAGCTTTAATGGAAAACTAGACAACATACAAGAACAGATGGGTAGCAGAGACACGAAAATTCTAAGACAAAATAAACAAGAAATGCTAGAGATCTTTTAAAAAGCACTATAACAGAAATAAAGAATGCTTTTGATGAGGTTATTAGTAGACTGAATATGGCTGAGGAAAGAATCTCTGAGCTTAAGGATATGTCAACAGTAACTCTCAAAACTAAAAAAGCAAAGAAAAAAAGACTGAAAGAAATAACAGAATATCCAGGAACTGTGGGACAATTATAAAAAGTGTAGCCTATGCATAAGGCAAATACCAGAAGGATAATAGAGAAAGGAGCAGAAGCAATATTCAAAGCAATAAGAACTGGGAATTTCCCCAAAATTAATGCCAGACATGGAAATACAGTCCAAAGAATATCAAATACGATAAATGTCAAAAAAAGAAAAAACAAAAATAACAAAAAAAACCCTACAACTAGCCATATCATATTCAAACTTTAGAAAATTCTTAAAAAATCTTAAAAGAAGTCAGAGGAAAAAAACACCTTACTTACACAGGAGCAATATCTGACCCCTCCTTAGAAATCATGCAAGCTCTAGCCAGGGCAACAGAGCCAGACTGTGTCTCCAAAAAAAAAAAAAAAAAAAAAAAAGAAACCATGCAAGCTAGAAGAGAGGGGAGTGAATTATTCAAATTGGTGAGAAATAACCAAATTGGTGAGGGGCCTTGTCTCTAAAAAAAAAAAAAAAAGTGAGGGAGAAACACAGACTTTTCTCAAACAAACAAAAATTGACAGAATTTGTTGCCAGTAGATCTGCCTTGTAAGAAATGTTAAAAGAAGTTCTTTAGAGAGATAGAAAATGGCACAGGTCAGAAATGTGGGTCTACACATAAAAGGAAGAACATTACAGAAGGAGTAAGTGAAGGTCAAAACAAATTTTATTTTTCTTATTTTTGATTGATCTGACAGATAACAGTTCATTCAAAATAATAGCAACTATGTGGCTGGGCACAATGGCTCATGCCTGTAATCCTAGCACTCTGGAAGGCCAAGGCAAGAGGATCGCTTGAGGTCAGGAGTTCAAGACCAGCCTGAGCAAGAGCAAGACCCCGACTCTACAAAAAAAATATAAAAATTAGCCCAGCATGGTGGCGGGAGCCTGTAGCCCAAGCTACTCAGGAGGCTGAGGCAAGAGGATCAGTTGGGCCCAGGAATTTGAGGTTGCTGTGAGCTATGATGATGCCACTGCACTCTAGCTGGGGTGACAGAGTGAGACTCTGTATCAAAAAAAGAAAAAATAGCAACTATGTTTGATTATGTATATGTTATGTGTGTGTGTGTGAAAGTGAAATGAATGTATAAGCGCAATGAATGACAGAAATGCTACAAGGGACCATAGAAAGGAATTAGGAATGTTTTGTTATTATAGGTGTAAGAAACAGTGTAACGCTACTTGAGAGTGGACTTGGATTAGTTGTAAATGATATTGCAAACTCTGGGACAACCACTGTGAAAAAAAAAGAATTGATATGCTAAGAAAGGAGAGAAAATCATATAAAATGCTCAGTTAACAACCACAAAAGGGAGAAAAAGTGTGGAAGGCAAAAATAGGCACAAAAACAAGGGCAGGCCAGGCGTGTGGCCCACATATGTAATCCTAGCATTCTGGGAGGCCTAGGCAGGCGGATCGTTTGAGCTCAGGAGTTCGAGACCAGCCTGAGCAAGAGCGAGACCCCGTCTCTACTGAAAATAGACAAAATTAGCCGGGCATGGTGGTGCATGCCTGTAGTCCCAGCTACTCGGTAGACTGAGGCAGAAGGATCGCTTGAGCCCAGAAGTTAGAGGTTGCAGTGAGCTCTGACGACACCACTGTACTCTACCCAGGCAACAGAGTGAGATTTTGTCTCCAAAAAAAAAAAAGGAGTTTACTGTCCCTCTCCTTGAATCTGGGCTGTTGGGCTGTCCTTGTAAATGGTTTTGGTTTACAATTTGGCCAGTCCCTGTAAAACAACAGCCCCACTCCCGTCACTTTCCCTCACATACATCTTGCCCTAGCACTCATCACCTCGCCTCTTGCTGTGTTTACTTGGGTGTGTTTGTTGTCTTTCTCTCCCCAACACACACGTTGGAACATGAGCTCCATGGACAAGGATGGTGTCTATTTTGTCCACCGCGATCCTCAGTGCTCAGCGCCTAGTAGGGGCTCACAGATGTGTGGAACGAATGAGTTCATCTTGCGCCCCAGTGATTCCGGCCCGCTGGCCGTGCACCGCGCTGAGGAGATGCATTCGGGGAGCCTCCCACCTGCCTGCCTCGCTCCAGGCCCTCACTCCCTGAGTCGCAGTGATCATTGCACTTCTACACTACCTACTTGGTCCTCCTTTCCCTCAATCTGCCAGTGGTGTCTGCGGGCCCCACTCCCCAGGACTGAGCCTTTTCTTCTCCTCCCAACCTGCACGGAGGCCTGAATTGTCCCTAATGTGGAGAGAGCAAACGCCCTCCCTGCAGTGGGAAGCCTCTGACGACCCCAGCGCCTCATTAAATCTACTGTTCACATCATTTCATGTAAAGCCGCCAAAGGGAAAAAACACAACAGGGGCTGTTAGAACTTGGCCAGGGTCCCCTCGAGTCTCAGGGCGTCAGGGAGACTGAGGAAGAGGGACAAGGAGGAGGGTCCCCCTAGATGGCCTCACCCAGCGGCCCCCTCTGCACCTGCCTCCCTCCAGCTCAGCAGCCCACCCAGCCTCCCGGGTGGGGAAACCCTCTGTAATTTGGGAGGAACCCGCACAGCCAGGACCTCTGAGAGTCACCCGTGACTGCTCAGTAGGAGGATTTGGGCAGAAGCACTTCATGGGCAGGCGGCCCCGGGAGGCGAGTGTGCAGGTGAGACGGGGTCTCTGCAGGTCTGTGTGGAACCCATATCCAATTCACTCCATGGGGGAGGAGTGCAAGGACCCACCAGCTCCTGTCCCTTGCTGGGTGAGCGTCATGCCCAGAGCACCAACTCTGGGCATTCCAAACCTGGTAGAGCCTGTCCCTGCGGTCAGGGATGCCCCTGCGGTCGGTCAGAGAGGCAGGCAGATCATGAGGTAGGACACTGCTGGGTGTGCAGGAGGAGGTGCAGGTGGCCTGGTGGGCCAGGGCCCTGGGGACCCTGATCCTGGGGACCTGCAGGGCCCCAGCCCCAGGGGACAGAGAGCAGAGGATGACCCTAGAGGGGCATTTCAGCAGAGGAGGCCAGCTAGGAGTGGGAGGGCCCGCACCCTTCAGGCTGGGGACTGACTTTTCCAAGCCCACCTGGCTGAGGGGCTTTGCCCACACAGGCACCTGAGCAAAAGGCCAGAGCTTTCAGAGAGCTGCCGGCTCCAAGAGAGCAGGATCTGAGCCACTGCAGTAGAGCTGCCTAGAAAAGCCTTAACTGTTGCCTCTGGCTACACCGTGGAAGTCCTGAGGTATGAACTCTTCTGCAGAAATGGGGCTCCTGGAATTAGCCCCCAGACCAATGGCTCCACATGCAAAGGTACAGACAGCATGGACTGAGGGCCTACTGTGTGCACAGCTGCAGCCAGAATATGGGCAAGGACCTGTAAGAGAACACCAAGGTCACGTTCTTGAAGCACTTACTGAGGACAGATGACTTACTCCCCCCCCATCCTCACAGCCCCTCGGGCTAGTCTCAGCTACTGTCCTCCTCTGAGGTGGGACTGACATTCCCGACATCCTCTGGGCCGGGCAGGGGACCAGCCCCTTCAGAAGCTACCCCCACCTCACACTGGTGCTTCAAACACATCGCAGAGTCCTGACCCCGAAGGAGCCACAGTCCAGTTGGGGAAACAAGACCCTGGGGAAAATGAGCAAGAGGAGTTAAACCGCAACACAGGCAGTAATACAAGAGCAGCTACGACCGGGAGCCAGACGTCCCACACCCAGGGTCCGCGTGGCCGCCGCCTGCTCACTCCTTGTAATGCCGTCTCAAGAAGTGTCCCCAAGAATACTTAGAGCGGCACTTGGTGGATGGGAAGGGTTGTTGCCCCCTACTCTAAAACCCTTGTCAACGCCCCTTTCCACCCCGTGGGGCTCTGCAAAGGGGCCTCCCCTTTAACGCAACTGCAGCAAAGCTGCCCCTTAGATTAAGCCAGGGAGGGGCCTGCCAGTGGGAACGGAGCCCCCGGTCCTTGGGAAACTGCTGAGGAGGCATTAAAATTAAAGAGAAGGACAGTGAGCAAATTACAGAGAGGGAGAGGGTGGCAGGACAGCCTTTCATCAGCCCGATTAGCCATGGAAAGAGGCCCAGCCCTGCAGGGGGAGGAAAGGCCTGGGGGGGGGGGTTGTTCTGTTCTCTACCTCCTGAGGAACCAAGGGCCCCTTCAAAGTTCAGAGGACCAAGCCCAGGCCTATACCTCTGTTCAACCTGTCCCCTCACTGCAGGGGGAGGACCCAAAGATAGTCCCAGATATACTGTTTCTCACCCTTTGACGCTGGGCACCTGGCCTACCCTCTCAGAGCCTTGTTTTCCTCATCTGTAGAATGGGGCTGATGAGAACCCTGGGCTCACAGGCTATGACTGTGATCCAACTACAAGTGGTTCTTAACCCTTAACCCTATCAGAATCACCAGGTGCATTTTTTAAACTACTAACATTTGGGCTGTACCCTGTACCATTGAAACCAGAATCTTTGCGGGTAGAAGGGTGGGACATTCCAGGCACAGCGACAGCTGGTGCGAAGGGAGGCCGGTGTGGCCAGAGTGGAATGAGGGAAGGAGTCGGCACAAGGAGACAAGGTCAGGGAGGTCAGGGGAGTTCCGATTACACTTGCTGAGTGACAAACTACCCCACAGTGCACAAAACCATTTTTTAAATTATGCATGGGGCCTTTTGGGTCAGGAGTGTGGACAGGCTTAGTGGGAATGCGTGTCTATCACACAATGTCTGGGGCTTCAGCTAGGAAGACGGGAATGTCTAGGGGGGACAACCATCCAATACAGTAGCCACTAGGCAGGTGTGGCTATTTAAATGTAAGCTAATTAAAATTAAAGTGTAAAACTCACTTGCTTCCTCACTTGTACTAGCCACATTCCAGGTGCTTAACACAAATTGCCAGACTTGGCAAATACAAATGCAGGACGTCCAGTGAAATCTGAATTTTAAATAATCGACGAATAATTTTTTTAGTGTAAGTGTATCCCAAATATTGCATGGGACATATTATACTAAAGAAGTATTTGTTATATGAAATTCAAATTTGACACCTTTGGAAAATATAATCTTGGAGGTGGGGGGTCATCAAATCAGGGAGAGCCTTGTAGTTGCAGGAGGGACTTGGGCTTTTATGGGGAGTCACATAGGGTATTTGCAGAGAAGGATCACAGTCTGACTCAAAAAGACCGCTTTGGCTGCTGTGTCCAAACAAAACCTAAGGGGTAAATGTCCACCTAGGAGGTTGCTCAGGTTGTATCTAGCCGTGAGCTAGGCTGAAATCAGACCCCACCCTAGTACTTGGTAGTGGAGGAGCTGGCTTGCCAATCCCAGCCTCTGGGCCCCACTTCCCTCTTGGCTCCCCTCAAGGCCCCCAGCAAGTAGCACTTCACGTGGCCTCACCTCCTGCCCCCCCCCCACTCTGGGACAAGTCACATCTGGTCAGTTTCAGTCCCCCCACCCCCGTCCCACGGTGACAAGCGCTTTGACAGTGCAAAGGGGGTCAAAAGCACTGCAGACACAGACCAGACTTTAGAAAAACACACAGTACATAGTACAAGCCCTGTTGGGATTTGCAGCAGGCGTTTCCAGTGTTTTTCTGCACTGCAGGCTTGGGATTCCCTGTTTTCTCAGGCATTCACCGCGGGGGGCCAAGATCAGCTTCGAGGGAGGGAGGAAGGAGGGACGGAAGGGGCTTCGATAGGGCTTCTTGCAGGCTCTCTTTAGCTCTCTTCATCTCCTCCCCTTGGGGTCCTTTTCAGGTATTCCTCCTACTCCTGCCACATTTTCTGCCCCCAGATAAATGCCGGCCACCTGCGCCACCGCCTGTCCACAGAACCAAATCTCCGGCTCATGATACAACAAATGCAAGCAGCAGACAGGCCCAGGGAGCGGCATCTGAGTCCAGCTGGAATCTCCAAGGCTGGCTCTAGCTTGGAGTTTCCACCTTCAAGCAAGCGCCCAGCTGCTTCTCAGAAGCCTGCCTAACCTCGGCAGGGCAGGGCCACGGGGAACTGGGACTTATGTGAACTCTGCCAAGAACTGCCATGGGGATCAGGCCTGAATCAGAATAACTGATACACGCAAGCCTAACACCACCCCAGTAGCACTGTGACCATCGGGAGCATGAATCCTCCCCTCCTGTGGTTTTGCAGTGTGGAGGGGACAGGGCAAACCCCGCATGATCTCCATTTCACCTCCAAATCCCATCAGGACAGGGAAGGATCTGCAATGTGGCAGTTCAAACATAAGTCCAGTAATAAACAGTTCCTGAAACATAAGCAGCTGGCCAGTCTTCCGCCACATTATCCTTGCAGCAAGCCTCAGTGGAAACCCTATACCTCGAATCCCCCAAATCTCTACCCTTTGATGCTAAAAAAATCCGCCCAAATAGGCACTTTCTTTAGCTGTGGGTGCAACCAATGAATTAATGCACGTTGGTAAGAACCCGCAGGCAACCATCAAAAATAAGTGGCTGTGACCTAGGATTGTGGGCTCTTCTCGAGTGTTTTGAATATTACAGGTCCCACAATTTAACAAGCTTTAAAGGAGTTTTGTAGGGCATGTATTACAAAGTAATCTCTAATTGGTTAAAATTAAAATCCTCCTAAACAGCTCCCTAAATCATTCACACCGTCCAGCGAAGGAAAGCTTTGGGGGTGTCAGGATGGATGCTGAAGGGAGGGAAGGGGGTTAGAGAGGGAGACACCTTTGTCTGTCTGCAGGGGGCTTGGTGGGAACCTGCAGTGGAAGGACAAAGATGCACAAGAGCTGCTTTTGGGCCTCTGGAAAGCCATCCTGTGAATCCCCATGGAGACCATTCCAAAGGCAGAGACAGCCAACCAGAAACCTCTAGAAACTAACCCCAACTCTCATCTTGAATCATTTTCTATAAAATACGTACATATATGGATAGGAAAAAAAACTGGGAACATTTAACAATTGACTTATTTATGAGATGTAGCAAAATAGGGGACTTTTACTTTCTAGTTTATTCATTTTTGTATTATTTGAATTCCCTGCACGTACGTATTACTATTATAATTGGACACAAAGATTAAAAATAAAAAAAGTCAATGCCTTTGAATGGTGACAAACCAAACCTCCAGCAAGGACAGAGTCTGGGAGGCCCACCCAGACAAGAGAGACCGTGTGTACGTGTGTGCTGAGGGGGTGGGGAGCGCATGTGGGAGCGTCCCCCTGGACCTGACGGCCCCCCCCCCCCGCTGTCTGAAGTTCATAACCAGCCACCTTCCAGGCACATCACATGGTCCAGCTCTGAAGCCCCATCACCTCACAATTGTTTGACATCACATCCGGATGGGGAGTTCTGGGACAGAATGGCCTCAGCAATGGAGGCTGTGTTTTGGGTCCCCACGAATGTGAGGCCTACAGGAATTCTGGAGGGGACTGCTGGTCCAGGAAGAAAACATCCAGAACTACTTGAAATAGCGTGACACTTCTCTTCCTGCTACCGTGGGCACTGTAGCTGCAAGCTGATAATCGGCAGCTCTGCAGGAACGCCTGGCTCCCCCTCAGCTGTGGAGGTGCAAGTGGTGGGCGGCCGGCTGTGCTGGGTTGCCTCTGCCGCCTACAGGAGGAAGGCTGATCATGGTGCATGACGTTCACTTCCGCTTTTGCTGAAAACACCTTCCAACAGAAAGTTCCCTTCACAGAGCTGAGCCCAGGCATTTCAGGAAAAAACCTCACAACCCCAAAAGGTATGCAAGGCAAATGTCCAGGAAGCAGACTCAAAAATGGAGGTGGAACAAATGAACACGTTGGGAGGCAAGCTGGCCCACTGCTTGTGCTTTGTCACCGCAAGTGACCCCATGTGACCTCAACTTTCTACATAAAGGTTTTAGAGCCCAGGAAGTGGTCTTCCCTTGCTTATCACCAACTCATTTTTCTTTGGGGAAGATGCATTACCTGTGAATTGCAAGTCGTGTGTGCTGTAACACAATTCTCCTACTGCATGACCTGGGCAAGTCATAGCCTCTCTAGGCTAGACTCCCTCTAAACCACTTCCCATTGCCTTCATTTCCTGCTTCTTGAATGCTTCAAGGAACAGGTACTCATGCACCCATGTGGGTTTTCCTGGAGGATTGCTAGCTACTAAGACTTTCAAAACATAGCACAGAACACTGAAGCATTAAGCTAAAAGGTAAAACAAAAAACTCCCCCACATTTTGAAGTGGCCCAAATTCCAACAGAACATTTCTCCAAGTGTGACCTAAGCCTGTCCCCACTCTCGCAAAGCTCCTCCGCAGCTGCAGATGGAGCTCCTCCTGCTGAGGTCCGTCCAGAACCTGCCTTCCCTCAGATCTGCCCTCATGCGCTCTACACACCAAGGCCCCAAGGCCAGTAGCCAGAGCTGGTCTAATCACGCTTGCTGCTCAAACAGCTACAGCACAGGCACCTGATGCCAGGAGCACCACATCTACTGAGAGCCTACACCACGCCCTCCACCACAACCCGTGTGTGTGCGCGTGCTACTATGGACAGTATGGAAGCGACAGGTAGGGAGGCGGACAGAGATGTGATTAGGAGCCCACACTGAAGCTACAACTGCTGAGTTTAAATTCCCTCACTTCCTGCACCATATTTCCCAACTATGCCGTGCCCCAAAGGTAGGAGAAGGCACGTAGTTAAGCTTTAGCTGCCTGTAACTAGCAGGGGAGGAAAGACATCAAGACCAGCTAAATATAAGAAAAACAGTCCATATGGTGTTGAAATCAGTTTTGCAACCCTCACACCAGTTACAACTGGTTATAACAGACACTAAAAGTGGTGGGTAAAATGCTTTTAACATAGTCTCAAAGGATCTTCTCAAGTTACTTATTAATTACAAATGTACCCAGTAAACTTCATGGTACAGAAAATGTGGCAGACACCACCTTAAGTCTCTAAACACACACTTCCTGAGGACACAGAATCCCTATGTTCAAGTCCCTGGCAAAAACCACAAACCTCAATCAGGTCAGGAGCAAAGAGACAACCCCAGATGTAGGGAACTTCTTAAAAAGGCCTGTAGTATTGAAAACTGTTAAGCTTAGAACAAAGGCCCCTGGGATGCTGAGCAAGACGCTGAAGCCCTCTCGCCACAGCCAAGGCTTAGTGCGACTGCATTTATGGCACACCCTGGCCTTGTTTTGCATAAAACACTCATATAGTAGGATGATTTATTCATTTTATTATATACTTTATAAAAAACAAAAGCCCAAACACATGTATCTCCCACTATCATTAGGGAGGGAGTTCACATCTTATTGGTGAAGTGGCTATCTTCTAAAGGAGGCCCTATTATTTGTTTCTCTATACAGCCTTAGACACATCTCTTCTCCCTCAAGTATTTATATCCCAGCTATAAAAACGGAGCTGCAAACAGTGTATAAAGATATATGAGATTTTCTTGTTGTTATAGTACAAACACTTGAGGTTATGGGAGTATTGAGTATTAGGGCAAAAAAACATTAAGGAATGGAATGTCTTACCTGTAACAAAGTAGCTATTTGTTGTAACTGGCACCTCTCGGACAGTTAGTAGGGACATGGGCACACAAAACATGAGACAAACACGGGCCAGGGGACTACTTCTACTTGTTTCCAAAAGGCACAACATGTCTCCTACACCCTTGCTTAGTAACTAAAGACAAACTACAGAAGAACTCAGTATTTAGATTCTGCCCACTTTGAGGTATCAAATGCATAAGGAAAAGATTAGTTATGTCCAAGTAGCATGCAATAAAAATTTTTAAACCAACATGGTTAAGTGTTAAGATTTTTAGAAATCAAAATATTTATTCACATAATTTTAAACTAAAGTCAAAACTAGTAAGTCTTCCGTGGTAATGATTTAAGTGCAAGTGATGCTTGGCTTTCTTTCACATTCATTTCCTTCCTCCAGAGTAAAGATAGATCAGTTGTTCTTGAACAAGTCAATGCAGCTCTGCAAGAGGGAGACATTGTTCTGGAAAAAAAGTCAAGGTAGACCAATGAATCACTTGAGTCTAAGATTTGCTATATAGCTGTAAGAATACAACATTAAGTCCACAGACGTAGCCATGGCTTTTCTCAAGAGAGATCTGACACCAGCCAGACTATGCTGACACTACTCTTCATTAAATCTCAGTTGACTACAACCTGCCCTTCATCCCTATGTCATGCTGGAAGAGTTCCTCTCTCTGTGGGTCTGGGCTGTTTGTTGCTGGGAGAGGCTCCCAATGAAAGAGCTACAGCACCTTTGCCCTCACCTGCCCCCACCAATTTCCTCCCAAATATGATCATGTCAGTCCTGCTTAAAGTCTTAACTTAAACACTATATAAATGAGTTGTTCTGGCCAGGTGAGGTGGCTCATGCCTATAATCCTAGCACTCCAGGAGCCAAGGTGGGGGGATTGCTTGAGGTCAGGAGTTGCTGAGCAAGAGACCCCATCTCTACTAATTAGCTGGGCATCGTGGCGCATGCCTGTAGTCCCAGCCCAGTTACTCGGGAGGCTTAGGCAGGATGATCGCTTGAGCCCAGGAAATTTGAGGTCGCTGTGAGCTAGCTTGATGCCATAGCACTCTAGCCTGGGTGACAGAGCAAGGCTCTGTCTCAAAAATAAAAAAAGTGTTCTATGAAGTTGAAGGCCTTAGAAAGACTGGTTGCTAAAAATTAGTCATAGGTAAAATTACAGATGAGATTATAAATAATATTCATACAGGAATCTACAAAAATTGCTTTATAAAGTTCTCACATTAACTTCAAAAGGCAAGTAACTATAAACACATCTATGTTCTAGTCAAAACAAAGGATTTTACAAAATACATAACAATGTTTAAGTCTTCCTATTTTAATCAAAGCTGAAAGCCAGTGACAGTTCCCTCCTCTGGCCTCTCAGGTCTGAGGACTGACTTAGCTGCCCTGAACCAGATGGCACTCTGCCAGATGGCTGAGCTGAGTCCTGAAACCAGCCCCAGAAACTGAGTGTGGGGAGCACCACATTCCTAAGAGGTCCCTGGCAGAGCACCCTTGCTCTCCACTGTTTCTGTGCTACAACAGGATTATCAGAATACACTTAGCAAACCAGAAAACAATTTCTTTGAAAAAAGATTTCCAAGAAAGCAAGATATTGAAGAGCTTATTGATATATTAGGTTCTTCAGAGTGTGGACTGCAAAGGTCTTAGAGTCAGGTAGGGCAGCTTCCACCAAGAATGTTCCTCTAAAAAAAGTATTTCAAGATGTGAATTTATGGTTTGCTGCAGCAAAAAATACTCCCATTAGTGGCTCCCTCTACAAGTATTATAGAAAATTAATGCCACAAGGCAAACCCACTGCCTGATGACCCTGGGATAAAAACTTGGGGGGGACCCCTAACAAGTTGGCTTAATTTGAGGGAAAAAAAAAAACCCAACAACAATAAAACCCCACTTACTCTGGCATGCTTTATTTCCAGTTCAGACATCTCGATTAGATTCTTTCTAAATGCTGCCACTCTCTTCCGTTTGAAATTTATCAGTTCTATAGGAAGAAATAGTTAAAGTTTACAAATCCAAGAAAAATTGAACAAGTTTTATATTCACTTTAACTTCCAAAATATTCCTAACAAATAATCTCCAAAGGTTTCACGTACAACCGTTATTTTCGCACATTATCTCTGCGATTGCGACACATACTAAGTATCTTATGCTCACTGTGGTGATGTGGATGTCATTGCCTTTAAGTGGGCAACAGCACCCAATCACCAAGCATCATTACTGGGAGAATGGCAGCTGAGTACTTGGGGAACATGTGATGAGCAGCGTAGGTGCTGATGACTGAGGACAGGATTGAAGGAGGGGTGGCGGTGGGCCAGACATACTTAACCACTGGTTTTTGAAAACAGGGTGACAACTCTTCTCAAAAGTGGCTAACAGGCCCATGAAAATGTTCAGCATCGTTAAGGACTAGGGAAATGTAAATTAAAACCACAATAAGATTATAACCTCACACCTTTAGAATGGATTTTATCAAAAAGATGAAGTTGACAACAATGCAGAGAGAAGAGGATCCTTCTATACTGTTGGTGGGAATGGAAGTTAATGCAACCATTATGGAAAATAGAACTACCACATGATCCAAAAATCCCTGTCCTGGGAATATACTCGAAGGAACTGAAGCCAGTATGTTAAAGGGATATCTGCATTGCCGTGTTCACAACAGCCAAGATATTAAAATAAATGTAAGTGTCCATCAATGGATGAGGAAAATGTGGTATCTTAACAGATATAGTACAATAGTATTCAGCCTTTAAAAAGAACAAAATTCTGTCATCTGGGACAACACAGATAAATCTAGACACTGTGCAAAGTAAAATAAGCCAGGAACAGAAGGACACCTGTTGAATGATCTCACTTAGAGGTGGAATCTAAAAAGTAAGGAGAAATTAAGAAGAGAGAAGAATGATGGTCACCAGAAATTGGGGGTGGGGTGGGGCAGCGGTGAGAGGAGTAAGGGAATGAGGGAATTGCTGCTCAAAGGGTACAAAGCTTCAGCTAGACAGTTTTGAGATCTATACAGAGCAGGATGACTAGTCAATAGTAGTGTGTATTTCAAAATAACTAGGTAAATTTCAAATGGAATCACCACAAGAAATGTTAAGTGAGGAGACAGACATTTATTAGCTTTATCTAATCATCTCACATTATATAATACATATATCAAGTCACATTGTACTCCATAAATGCAACATAATTATGACTTATTAAATATTTTAAAAATTAAAAAATAAAAAGGGAGAAAAGTGTTACTCTCATGTTCAAGATGGATTTACTTTGGATATGATCTGTAAGACATGCCCCTGTTCTATCTTTTCTTTTCCTGTTGCCACTATCAGGATTCAGGATTAACGATCTATTGGAAATTTGGATAAGCCAAGAATACGTACTCCCTCTGATCCCTTTATTAGGTTTGTGACATTAAGTTCTGCCTTGCAGATTTACTTTGGTAAAACTTTGGCCATCACTCCTTTGGTAAAACTTTGTAGCTCCAGCTGGTACTCAGGGGCACTCAGAACTGAGTCACTCTCCTCTCTCACTGTGTCCATAGTACTGCCCAAAAGAACTACAATGAATGCAGCCACATTAAAAAGTCACAAATTTTACAGTGATATGTTGCTCCCGTTCTTCCTCTATACCTGCACATAGGTCGAGGCCATCTGTACACAGGACCACAAGAGACAGACACACTAACATCCATCTTCTGTGATACCAGCCCTCACCACCATTTTTTGCTATGTTCCTTAAACTGACTCAACTCGTATAGTCAGCTCAGATATAAATCTTAGAAAGAACTCATACCAAAGGCAAACAGGTTAATACTTATCAATCTCAGCATTCTACAGAATACTATACTTTTAGTATAGTATACCTAGGGCTTGCATTTTGAATAGAGGATATAATCAAACAACACATGGGGATAATTTAGGTAGTTTAGACAGGCCTAAATTGGCACCATTCTGACTTTTGTGTGGTTTTTCTTTCATCCCCTCTAAAACTGTCAAAAGCCATTAAATTGGCCCATATAATAACCTAAGATTTCAACTCAGTAGTTTTGAAGTACCTACTTTTCCTTATAAACTTACTAGTTTTTTTTTTTTTTAAAGAACTACAAGAATTTAAGAATGAGGCAGCATATGAAGGTTACTTTGGAAAAACCCAAAAACAGCCTGGTGATTGTGTCTGCATGACATTTGCCAAGTTCCAATAAAGAGAAGCTCTATGCCTTACAGTTAAAGCATTATAGTCCTGAATAGACAAAGGAAGACAAATCCCAGAAAGCCTAGGTTTAGACATGCCAGGTAGCTTTCCAGCATGTTACTGAACAGAGATCACTGGTATCACAGGGACACTACCAGACATGCCTAGATTTCCCTACCACTGGAAAACAAAACACACCTGAGGAAACTAAATGAAATGGGGATTTCTATTTTCATGAAAGCTTGCTTATTTAGCGGGGAGGAGGGATTGAGTCAAGGGCAGTGTCCTACTATTATTAAATTTACATTCTGGGAGATACATTTGAACATTTGCTCTGGAACGTTCCATGGCTTCTGAGAACGCCATGGAAGATCCACAAGATCTAGGGTAAAGACTACATATTATGTCCAGGTGTGGTGGCTCACATCTGTAATTCCAGCACTTTGGGAGGCCGAGGCATGAGAATTGCTTGAGTTCAAGACCAGCCTGGGCAATACAGTGAGATGGAGGTTTCCACAAAAAATTTTTTTAAAAAATAAGCCAGGCATGGTGGTGCACGCCTGTAGTCCTAGCTACTTGGGAGGCTAAGGTGCAGTAAACTATGATCGGGCCACTGTACTCCAATCTGGGTGACAGTGAGACCCTATCTCTTTTAAAAAAAAAAAAAAAAAAAAAAAAAAAGGAAAAGAAAGGAAGAAAGAAAGAAAAACTATGTATTACATTCATGTTCAATGGAAATGGTGTACCACCTCCCAATAAAGTTAACCTGTATTTAAAAAGTCCCCTGTTCTGGAATAGGGGAAGGCAAGAAAGAATCCTGTGGCCATGGACCGGAAGTCAGTGTAGTCTCACGATCCCTGAAACCTGTGTACGTGTGCAACTCTGTGCGTGTGCACACACACCTCTACCTGCTGGAGGGCCTTGGAGAGAGACACCCCAGGAACAGTGAATACACTTAACATTATTAGATATAAAAATGAACAAGAACTTTTCCAGAGTAAAGGACTAAGAGCAAGATAACCAGATGCAATCCTAGACCAGTTCTTGTAGTGGAGCACATTATTGGGACAAACATTATGAGAATACAGACAGTAGACTGAATTAAGTCTACTGCAGTGGATAACTGTACTGTAGGGATGTAAGAGAATGATCTCAGTCATAGGAAATACATAACAATGTTTTCAGGGATAAAAGAACCATGATGTATGCAACTTAATCTCAAATGGTTCAATAAAACAAAAACAAAAACAAAAAAGCCCCAGAGTGTTTATGAACACTCAGGAACCGTGACAGTAAGTGTGTGCAAGTGACATAGTAGGTGGGGGTGAAGTGCTGACACTGGATGATGCTAGGTGAAGGAACATGGGTGTTTTTTGCACTATTTGTGCAACTTTTCCTCTGTAAGCTTGAAATTATTTCCAAAGAAAAAGAATATCCCTGCTTGACCTTCTTTTGCAGATTCAGAAAGTTGTTCAAATTTCTGGCAGCATTCTTGCTGGTGTGCCTCAGCCACCTTGACATCTCTGCTTTTTAACCGGGCCTTATCCAGGGCTTTGTTTGAGTTCTCATAGTCAATGAGGGCTTTGGTGCGTCTGTATAAGAGATCCTGAGAAGGAAATCAACAGGTACAACATAAAAAAACTACAGAGAATTGGAGTACTAAACAAATATCTAAAGCAGTCTAACCTTGTACCCAACGCCATACACTGTCTAAATTGTTAGATGGCAAGAACCTAATCAACCCCTACACCTCCCTTTCTCATTATTATTTAATCTCCACTTTCAATAGGGATGAGCAACTCTGACAGCATTGTTGAGAACTTTTTCCAGAATTCTTTATATGGCCAGGGAAAAACTCCAACAGAGCAAAAACAGAAGACTTTTTTCTCAGTTGATGCAATAACTGCAGGTAATTTCAAAAAACTAAACACTGTATATCAAAACACATGTACAGTTATTGCTGGGCAGTCAAGTGAAATGCTGCTAAAATACGACCTGGCAATGAGTAAGAAACATATAACCCTTCCCTGCAAATCCTGCTTCTGGTAGTCTACCCTGGGATCCATCTAATCTGAAATAAAGATTCTTCATAAATCTTATAAGCAAAGAAGATACTTTAGTATCTAAAACTGGTAATTATGATGCATAGATTATGCAGTTCTTAAAAACTGGCACAATAATTAAAGCCAGGTGAAACTATCTTATCTACTTTTGTATATACTCAAAAAATCTAAAGTGAGCTCTTAATTCCATGAAAGGAGAAAATAAACTATCCATCTAAAATGCACAAAAAATGTCCAAGTATAAGACTAAGAAAACATGTCAAAAGGCAAATTAACGAAAAATAGATGTACACTATTTGGGAAAAATGTATTTTTACTTTCTAATGACATTTCCCCTTGTTATATATAACCTCAGAAGGTACAGAATCCTACCTACCCAATTTTATGTTGCCTGATTTAGCACATTTCACGTAAAATTAACTTAAATATTTTTGTTTGGGGCAATTCAGACAGTTAAGAATGCATTTTTAATTCCCAAACAATATTCTGTTTACTGCTTAGTCTTGTTTCTCGTAAGTAACGCTTTATGGCTCAAAGTCTACAGAGACAGTTGCAATTCAATAAAAACTCACAAACCCCCCAACCTTTTCTGCCTCAGAAATAGCCCTTTCGGCATGTTATATCCACATCCAATAACCTATAATGCCAAAAACTATTACTCCATACAACCCCTACAGTGTTGCCAACAATATAAGCTTTAAAGATACAATGTCACAGAAAGGCCTATCATTTACACAAACACACCTGACAAATTCCTATCTTCCTCCTGAGGATAAAGTAACTTCCCTTTTAAACAAGAGACTACATCTTCTAACATGAAACTTCTCTGTTCACAGCAAGGTCTTGTACTGCTCCAACGAATAAAACAACTTCTTGTCTTACCTTAGCAGCCTCTATGTTGAGCATGTAGTATCGGAGAAGCTCTGTCAGCTTTAAATCTTCATCTGATGAGACTCGACCCTCTACTTTCTATTTAAAAAAGTAAAGGTCACCATCAAGGCAGAAATCTACAGATTATAAAATACGTATTATAAAGACTGACACAAAAATCCTTACCCTAAGTTTTTCAAATAGCTCAGCAACCTTCAATAGGTACCTGAAAACACACATATAATTTTGGTTTAAGGTCTTAAATAAGCTTTGAAATATGATCTTATCAATACTCCAAGACATGAATGAATAAACTCAGAAGTCCCAGCCTTTAGCACTTTAAAGTAGTGCTTTCATTCCAATTGGCCTAGAACAGTAGAGAATGGTTACAAACTGCACATGCTTACAGTGCCAATCAGTGGCACCTCTCTTGGTGACCTTTCAGTCATCCTGCCCATGTGACCAGGATAATTCTTATCAGACACCAATGCTGTATTAACCAAGGTCAGGTTCCAATGAGCTACCGCTGTGGCCATCACAGCTATAAAATATGCTACTACTTCATTGGTCTTCTGCCGTTAGCTAGCCTTTCAATTTCAAATCAGAAGTAATACCACCGGTGATTTCAATCCTAGGTGTTAAGCAAAATACTATCTTACACCAGAAATGCCCAGGAGGGAGAAACTGTGAAAAACATATATAAAAATAAGATCAGACTGGGGTGATTTTAGTATTTTCATGACCACCACAACCAAATCAATAAAGTCCACGGCACTATGAGGCAAAATGACAAGCCCAAAATTAAAACTGAGACATTTAAGTTAGACAGAAATAAAGGCTTTGGCAACAGCTACCAAATTTGTTCATCTACAGAAGAACTTTCTAATTCCCCTACTGTCTTAAAAGTGTCTTTTAAGTACAGAGGATATAAGACTTGAAAGCTGAAGACTTTCCTTAATGAGCTTGTATCTCATCTCCAAAGCAGAACTGAAACTATGTAGCCATTACTCATTATTCTTATAAGTATACCACCCAGCAGTCTTCAATTAAGAAATGGCAAATGCTTTTTCAACAAAAACTTACTTTTTGATGACCGTGGGCTCTTCCAAAGCCAGGCTATGCAAGCAGGCTGCAGTGTGGATATAGTCATCAGCAACATCTGTAGAAACAGGGATACCCCTTTTTAGAGGAACAAAGCCAGGCACATTAGCAAAGCTCTAAGTGGCTAGGGAATGAATGGCACTTACTTTTATGAGATCTGGTCATTTTGTCAGCTTTCACACAGGAATCCTTGATCCTATTGTAATAATTAATAAGGAAGTTCTTCTCTTGCTCAAAGAAGTCATCTACCTCCTAAAAGGAGGAATAAAGAAATTTAAGAACTAGACAACTCAAGAATGTGAATATGTATTTTGTATTAGAAGAAATATTCTGACAAATAAACTCATGAATAAAAAGTTTAACCTTCATAGATCAGGGAATTACACAAATTTATAACACACTATTTCATAACCGAGACTGGTAAAAATCAAGGGCTGGCAGGAATTGTCAACAGATGGAACCATTTTGAAGAACAATTTGGCAATGGCCAGTAAAACCCTGGTATCCTAAGACCCAGCAATTTCTACCATGGGTGCAGTGGTTCTAAGTGGGACACTGCCATCTAGCCTTGGATACCTGCATCTGTGTGTGGGTGTTCCCCCCACCCCTCAATTTGGTTGGTTTCAGACTGGGAGGCAATATTGACATCTGATAGGCACTGGCCAGGGATGCCAAACATCCTATAATGCAGAGGTACCCAACCTATGGTGAGTTGTATAATTATTTCATCATATAGTACAATGAAATAATAATGAAGTGTACCATAAATGTAATCTGCTCCAATCATCCCGAAACCACCCTCTCCCTGCCTCCTGGTCCACAGATTAATTGTCTTCCATGAAAATAGTCCCCGGTGCCAAAAAGCTTAGGGACCACCGCATAATACATAGAGGACAGTCCCAAATATCTTAAACTGGGCCAAGGATAGCCCAAGAGTTTCCAAATTTCTGACAATGTCCTCCCTACTTAGCACCTGGATTCTGGACTCCCTACAAGTCCTGGACTTGCAAAGCCAGACACCAAATATTAACTATGATATAAAGCTAACTTAGTTAAAAATGAAAGGGAAGGCCTGAGGAGTGAAGAAGTAGATCACACCTATGAGAGTAATGAGAGACTTGCATTATTAATTTTTATTTTCTATTAAGAGAACAGCACTATTCAATAGAAATATATGAGCCACATGTACCATGTAAAAATTTTCTGGTAGCCTCACTATGAGGTGAAAACAGGTCAAATTAATTTTAATAACACTTAACACAGTATACATAAAATATAATCAACATAAAAAAGTCTACATTCATTTAATGTTCTTTTCTTTGTATTAAGTCCTTAAAATCCAGTATGTAAATAAAATTTAAAATTCAGTTCCTTAATTGTGCCAGCTAAGCTATATGCCAGGCATTCGCTTGTCACCTCTGGCTGGTGGCCACCACAGTGAACAGTATAGTTCTGGAGAATGGCATAAAACAATCTCACAGCTTATTTTCTTTTTAAAATTAATTGAGTAACCTCTCTCCTTACAGAAAAATGAAGATTCAAGTGTGGAAAGGTTCCTGCCACCTCTCCAGGGATCATGAACAAGGTGCTTTGTGTAAACTGCGTGAGTGGATGAAAATGACCAAAATGTGAAGCAAACTTATATTTCTTAAAAGTTAACCATTTGTATCACAAATAATCTCTTCCAACGACATAAAAAGTCACCTATTCCTCTAAATCAATAATTTTCTCAAACAGCCAAAAGCCACTTACCTTAACTCCAGAAAAAAGGACTTCATCAGCACTTTTCACTACACTTTTAAAAAAACCACCAAACATCTCTTTGGTATTTTTCCGTCTAACACTGAGCTAAAGGAAGAAAATTCCAAAAGAATATTTTATCATATTTTTCTAGGTTCTCTTAAAGAAATTATGATTAACATTCCAAGTAATCCTCTTCATTAGTATAGGCACATGCATAAGATACCTTTAATTCTCTCTTAACCACCAAGTCTAAAACACATAACACATGGAAAAGCCTCCTAAACACAAGCCGCCTCATTCTAAAAGGCTAACTTAAGAGTTATTTTGAAAAACTGTCCAGGCACTAAGTCTTAGTGGCTTTTAAATCCTGGTAGAATTATTGTTCTGTTCTATCCAGACTGTTAAGCTTCACCAGACAGAAGACACTGAAGAAATTTCTAAGTTGGAGCTTTTCTCACATATATTAAGTAGCAAGAAAAACAAACAAACAAACATACACAAAAGTCTCCTTTCTACAAAAAGAGTAGCCAGGAAGAAAACAGCCAGGTGCCGTGGCTCACGCCTGTTATCCCAGCAACTAAGAAGGCTGAGGCAGGAGTATCACCTGCAGCCAGGAGGTCAAGACCAGCCTGGGCAACAGATCATGATCCTGTTTCTACAAAAATTGTAAAAATTAGTTAGGCACAGTGGTACACCTCTGTAATCCCATCTACTTGGGAGGATGGTTTGAGCCCAGATTTTGAGGCTGCAGCGTGCTGATTACACCATCGTACTCTAGCCTGGACGGCAGAGCAATACCCTCTCTCTTACAAATAAAATAAAATTAAAAAAAGATCAATTTAAGTTCATTCTAACAATTCCAAACAGAACTGAGAGAGAAAACTAATCTTTGGAAGGGTAAAAAAGTCAAAATTTTCTTTAAGCAGAGTTTTACAAAAATGACACACAATGAATCTACTGGCAGGGGGAAGAGCATCTAAAGACGTCCCACTGTATGGGAAATTCAGAACTTTTAGTCTATTTTTCAGAAAGTATAAAGTATGTTGTTAAAGTAGAGTCTTAAAACATTTTCAACTGTTATCATGGAAATGAAACTAAAATGTCTTACATCCTGATCATACTCTAGGAAAACATGAAAGTTGCGATCTTTACTGAGAACAGGGTGAGAAGAAAGCCGCTGAAGAAAGACTTCATGGGAGGATACAGTCTTCTTAAAGACAGCGAGATATTCACTGAAAAGAGACACACAAGCATTCAGTTGGCATGGCTCAATACCTGACCAATACAGCTCTCGCTAACCCTATGGTTCTGCTGGTCCCACTACTACATGAAATATGCAACTGGACTGAAACGATATTTTGGTATAACCTCGTATCTAGTTAGGTAATAAGGCAGTTGCCATTTTGGAATCTGTGGAATGAACCAATGGAGGAAAAGTGATGTTACAGCTGGATTTAATGGATCAAATTTGAGAGCCCCTAAAACTACATGCAATTACTGCTATTATTTAGCAGCCACAGAACATTCGTGTCTATAGAACAATAAAATCCCTTTAATTCTGCCACCATGTATGCAGTGTGAGTCTAACAAGGGTTGGAATTAGCAGAAATTATAAAGCAGCTTTATCTCAATCTAGACATTAAAGATCACTTTAAACCTCCCAATTGTAGAAACTTGGGTGTGTTGTGTTCAGTACTTTACCCCTAGAACTGGTCATGACAGGCACTCAGGTGTGTGCTAAATGACTCAATACCTGGATTGTGACACTGCCCTAGATAATAATATGGACTTGTGGCAGGGCGGCTGATGATGGAAGAGGGGAGGGGTGACTGTTTTTGAGCCAAGAAAAGAAAGTGCAGGGGCGGGGTGCGGTGGCTCACACCTGAAATCCTAGCACTCTGGGAGGCCCAGGCGGGTGGATCGCTCAAGGTCAGGAGTTCAAGACCAGCCTGAGCAAGAGCGAGATCCTGTCTCTACTAAAAAACAGAAAGAAATGATCTGGACAACTAAAAAAAAAAAAAAATATATACACACACACACACACACAAATTAGCCGAGCATGGTGGCACGTGCCTGTAGTCCCAGCTACTTGAGAGGCTGAGGCAGAAGGATCGCTTGAGCCCAGGAGTCTGAGGTTGCTGTGAGCTAGGCTGACGCCACAGCACTCTAGCCTGGGCAACAGAGTAAGACTCTGCCTCAAAAAAAAAAAAAAAGAAAGTGCAAGGATGGTTTAACAAGAAACTTTTCAAAAATCCAATTTCGTTTGAACTAATTAAATTACAACCACATTTTAATATGCTGCCTATAGAGCTGGACTTCTTTTTGAGACAGGACCTCCCCTCTCTGTCACCCAGGCTAGAGTGCAGTGGTGTCATCATAGCTCACTGCAGCCTGAAACTCCTGGGCTCAAGAGATCCTCCTGCCTCAGCCTCCCAAGTAGCTGGGAGTACAGGCGTGCACCACCATGTCCAGCTAATTTTTCTATTTTCTGTAGAGATGAGGTCTCACTCTTGCTCAGGCTGGTAGGACTTCCTCTTTCAAGCCATCAATGCGGTTATTCAGAATGCTGCTTTGTAACAGCACTCGCTACAATCTAGTTTCTCCTATTCTAGTAATCAAACTTCAAAAGAAAACTCTGTATATCATGAGCAGCTTAAAAAGTAATTTCTAAAGACACAAAGGTTTATTTCTTCACTATGCCAGACCAGCATCCCCTAGCAAGTATGGACTAGTTTTTTAGGGGGAAAAAAAGTCTGTCTAGTACTGTCAATGGCCTCTGAACTCAATGTACAAAGACAAAGACCATCTCCCACCCACACTCTGCAAAATGTAGTTTTATAAAACACACTAGGCAACTAATTAACAGCTATATTTAAATTAGGTTCTTCTACTTATTTCTGTACACAGCATCATTCTTCTACTTCTCAAAAGACAGGGCTGGCTGAGCACAGTGGCACACACAGCCCTGTGATCCCAGCTACTCAGGAGGCTGAGGTGGGAAGATCATTGAGCCCAGAAGTTCAGGAGCAGCCTCAGAAACATAGCAAAATCACATCTCAAAAAATAACTAAAAGATAAAGCCCACCAACAAGATCCACTTACGCTTCCAGTTCTTGTTTCATCTTAGCAAATTCTTCTTTGGTCATAGACCCTTCACCCTCTCCCAATTTCTGCATCTTCTCTCGAGGGCCATCAAAGTCGGGCTTTGTAGGAGCAGGCGGAATCTGCAGCAGAGGCAGGTAACTCATGAGCCTCCCAGCCCAGCAGTGATGTTCTAGTTTGTGCCACATGCAACTCCTGTCAGTTTTGGTGCACAGGAGGCAGCTACGCAGGTGGAGCTGTCTAAATACTCCTGTTTTTCTCTTAATCTTCTTCCTTCTAGCCATTTAAAAGAAGTGTCCTCCTCAAAGTTGGGCACTCATTTTGACTGCAATCATTTGCTCACTTGATCTATTACAGACAAGTGGTAGATCATAGCAGTGTCTACACTGCTTCAATATTGGCCTAAAACTAGTATCATCAATGCTAAAAACCAATGATTAACCATCAAGATTATAGTCTCCAGGCTTCAAAAACAATTTTCTCTAATTCCAAAGGATAATCAAGATTTTAATTATGAATGAACAGAACACTCCTAAACACAAGCTTCAGTACTAATTTTGTTTAATGATTAAGCAATCATCATTTGGGCAGATTCCTCAGTATGCCCGGCAGGACAATAAAGGCACACTTCAGTCTCCCTTAAAATCACCCAAGTCTCAGTTCCTGCAGCCAAGAATTAACTGAAAACTGCCTCCTTACTCCTTGAGCACTTTTGAGAGATCTCTTCATATGCTACCACCAATACTGAGGTTTCCTGGAAACCAATTCTACCACACTGGGAAGAAAACACCAGAGAAAAAACCCAAACCTAAAGGTAGGTATAACTTAAATCATTGAACTGTTTACCCTCTTACAATGTATAGAACGTATTCTTCAACTCATAGCTATAATATATTCTTCACATTATTTTAGACTTTACTAGTAAATGAGTTAGCAAATACCCTAGTAGGTAGATGAAATCAGACTTTTAACAATCCATTACAGTGTGGGTAACAGTCTCTTTAAACCAAATGAATAGCAAGGTAGAAGAAAACTAGCATAATTATTTGATTTTCTAAAGTATACTCACAATAAGCCCAGCATAGTCTGTTGTTTCAATCAGAGTGTCATGTAGCCACACAAAGTCCTCATGTTGCCTTGTAACAGAAAACTCTGGGCTCTGAAATGTGGGCAATGTGGTCTGTAAAGAAAGGAGGGAGAAATTAACTGGTAACCATTACTTTTAGATTAGGTGGCTCGGGTTTCCTGGGCTAAACAATGGAAAAATTCTCAATACAACATCAAGATAAGATCCAATAAAGAACAATGCAATAATACTTGATCTCCCCCACCACTATTACAGTCTCAACTAAGATTCAACCTAGTCTCTAAGGAATTATTTTCACAAAACTTCACCTTTCTGAAGCTTGCAATGAACACCCAAAGAGGCAAGAGTCTACTGGAAAAAGTTAAGTTCCAGGAAGTTAACCCTAATTCTATTTTTGAAAGTCTGAACTTATCCCAGTTACGACAAAAAAGAAAAGTATATTACTGTCTAAAAAAAATCTCAGCTACAGTTTACTACTGCTCTGGAAATTGTCCTTGCCTTCCCTTTTATTCCAGTGAATGCTTATTTCACCTTCTTTGATCAGGTTAACCCAGGCAGAGAATCATGTGGGCAGTCTTTACACAGTCTCCTGAATAACTGAGGTATGCTAATCAAGCCATTAAGGCATTAAGGAAAAAAGTGTGTCGGGGAGGTCCTTCCCAACTTAGTAAATACGAAAAACAGGGCACAGACAGGTATTTTCCCTTGGATGCAAATTAAAAACAAAGGTGGAAGATGTGAGCTACCTAGGTAGATGGTCCACCTGCTGCATCACCTTGCCTGGTACACTTTCCCATGGAACAGAGTACAAGACACACTAAGATCTGCAATTCCTACATCCCTAGGGCTCTACCACAGTAGAAATGCTGAACCCCTTATCTTATGCAAGTGAGATTGATAAGGGAGGTTCCCCAGTTAGCAACAACTGCTACATATAAATAAATAGCAACCATTTCCGTTCAGGGAATCTCTTCTCTCATCCACTCTAAGTAACAAGGCTAATACAACCTAGCACTGTTTGTATTGCAAAGTCATTCTGTCACTTACCTTGGTGTGCACTGTAAATTTAACCTTATCTCTCTCGCTGAGAGCATCAGGTATGTCGATCTGAAGCGAGGGATCAACGTTCAGGTCCACAGACACAGATCTCAGCTGAAACACATTTTCGAGTATTAGTCTCTAATTTATTTGGCCCTAAAAATTATCCCTCCAAAAATGGGAGGTAGTTACTGAAAAGAAGTTTATATATGAAGTCTACAAATAAAGTTTACATATAGAACAAAGTCATGAGACATCTCTAAGTTTATCTGAAACTGAAAGAAAACTGCTCTTCAAATGCATAGGTGTATCCAAAGTATTCCTATAATCTGAACAAAGCAACTGTTCTAATGCCATGTACATTGCATATTTTATGTCTACATGAAAAACAGATTTCGCCAAGTACTAAGGCTTGAACTAGACAGAACAAAATCCAGAATTTCTAACATAAATGCCAAAATATACAAAGAACATTTAAGAGGCATTAACCAGACCACAGAAATATCTGAAAAGAAAACCTGGGGAAGTGGCACAGAGAACAATCATGTAGTGTAGGATCCTGTGTGGATAAATAAGAGTGGACCTATTTATGTTCAGGTACTGTTTCAAAAAGCTAAGAAATCTAGATGGGATGGGTGAATTACAAAAACTAAACATGGCTTTAATCCCACTATGGTTACATATGAGTGACAAATGTTGAGCTCAGCCTTGGAAAGAAAATTAACTGATTTTGTGAGCTGGAAATTCAGAGGGAAAGATATCCAACTCCATTTTTGTCAGTCCAAAAAATCCCAAAACGAAACAAAACAAAATGAAACTTTCTAAAGAATATGGAAAGAACATAGTGAAAGCACTAATAAGAACCGGGCTATAGGGAAAAGTGGTTAAAATGGTTTTCCTACTGAATTTAAAACAAGGTAAAGTCCTTAATTCTTAAAGCGGACAAGTTGGTGGCCAATCTTAAAGCCTGACACAAGAGGCATGAAGGACTCATGAAGGAAGCATGCAGTTTCTCCATTCCTCCTCTTACTGTGTAACCAGTACTAAAGTCAAGTTGTCATAAACTCTAGATTACTCAACACAGGGAAAATTTCAAGTGAAGACTGGAGTTAAGAGGATGAAGAATTTCCCTCTAAATTTCTAGGCTGAGCACGGTGGCTCATGCCCTGGAATTCTGGCATTTTGGGTGGCTGAGGCAGGAAAAATGTTTGGGGCCAGGAGGTTGAGGTTACAAGTGAGCTATGATCATGCCATTGAACTCCACCCTGGGCCAGAGCAAGAACCCTGTCTC
>NW_012151574.1:257421-259214 GCF_000956105.1 Propithecus coquereli | reverse complement strand
CTGCCACTGGACTTTAGCCTGGGTGACAGAGCAAGACTCCGTCTCCAAATAAAAAAAAAAAAATAAAGAAATTCATCTCATTATTTTCAAATGAATTCATAAAGCAAAAAGGTTAAGCTGTCTATGATCTGTAAGCATCTCCTAGCAGAGAAATCCCACTGGGAATCCACACACCACTGCTACAGGGAAAGCAGTGCCAACAAATGAAAACCGGAAACAACGATCTCTTTCATTCAGCACTGAAGCCCTTCGCCCACTACTGAACCCCATCAAGGCCACGTCCCAAAAGTTCCCTCCTGTATCAACCAGACAAGCTGTCTTCCACAAAGCTGACATGTCCTTATTACTCATGTAGCTGAGGGTCCTTAAGAACATTCATGGCCTGCCCTTTATGCTCTCGCTTTATGATCAACCTGAGATGGAGATAGGTTTGAGAATTAATTTACTTTCATCACCAAGAAAGATGATTCGCAACATTGGTAGAGTTGTCTGAACTTAAACTTGCTGGTCATCTCAGTATGAGACACAAACGGCAGTACGGAGAGAAGGCTGACTGCTTTGTGGCTGGACATTTGTTTCGAGTCTGAGGTACAGCAAATGTCCCAAATCATTCAGGTGTAGCACTCAGAAGGCTGAGTATTACTTGTGGAAATTGCAAAGAATTTTTTAATCCCATAAAATGTTTTTACTTTAAGTTAAAAAACTTGTTTATGAAAAAAACAAAGTAGCAATATATACCTATTATTATAATAAGCGTGGGTTTCCATACTTCTCTCATTCTACTTCCAGAGGATGGTTGCTACTAAGCATGATGTTTTTCAAGAGATACTTAGAATGTTAAAAAAACAGAGCTTGATTAAATGGGGCTGTTCCAAGAGTTGAGTAAGTATTTGAGGAGACAGGATCATAATGTTCTTTTAAACCTGGAGTGGTGGCACGCACCTGTAATCCCAGCTACTCCAGAGTCTGAGGCAGGAGGACCACTTGAGCTCCAGAATTCAAGGTTAGCCTGAGCAATGTGAGACTTCCTCTCTTTTAAAAAAAAACAACCCCAGTGGTCATTTTATCACCCACCAGCTACCACCTAGTACCCATCAGCACAATGTCTCAGCTTTGTAGTACTCTTCTTGAAAGATCAAGTGAAAGCCCTAAAATCAGAGCCATCTGCATTTGTACTCTTCACCATTTATCCTGCCTAGAATGCTTAGGGGTGTGCCCTTCAGAAACTGAACTTTTCAGGCAGAAACTGCATACCACAGGTTAACATAAGCAGCTATTTTGAGAAAATTACACCTTTCTCTCCAAACCACATAGGACTTCCTGAAAAAATTATGCCAATACGTAAAATGGGAAAAAGCCAAGCCAAGGACCCAATTTCTAAATTCAGTCCCATTCCTCTGCCCCTCATACTGCAACTAACACTTTCTTCCCTTCGGTTTGCCCTGAGATTCCAACAGTTAAGACCATTTTCCATGTCCCTCTTTTAGGAGAGATATCTCTTCTTAAGAGTACCTCGAGGCTGGGCTGGAGGGCTCATGCCTATCATACCAACACTTTGGGAGGCTGAGGCAGGACGACTGCTTTAAGCTCAAGCCCAGGAGTTCGAGACCAGCCTGGAAAACACAGCAGAACCCATCTCTACAAAAAAATAAAATAAAAAGTTAATGGGGCATGGTGGTACATGCCTATAGTCCCAGCTAGTCAGGAGGGCTGAGGCAGGAGGATCACTTGAGCCCAAGAATTCAAGGCTGCAGTGAGCTATGATTGTACCACTGCACTCCAACCTGGGCAAC
>NW_012151574.1:253637-257371 GCF_000956105.1 Propithecus coquereli | reverse complement strand
AATGGCTTTCTTCCAAAAAATAAGCTCCAAATTGTCACCAGAACTTGATTTTATTAAAAATATCAGCTATTAGTAGGATTACATTATGCTTAACAACAGTCCTGACATCTCCCAACTAAGTACTTTTCCTTCCAAATGAATTCTTGATGACTCCTATGAAATATCTGCTTGTTTGGCTTAATTTTCACATGTTCATTTATGAGATCTCTGCAAACAAAGATAAAGCTTCAAGGTCAGGGATATTTTAACTGTAACTGTAGCTCTAGCATATTTCTTGATAAAAGCTTCCTCCTTCTGATAAATTACCACTGAGCAAATACAGCCTTCAAAGTATCTCAAGATATAAACTGAAATGTGATTGCCAAGAAACACTGACCATTCTATCAATCTTATGCTTATCTGCCAGGGTCAGGCAAGTCCAAGTACAGGAATGGGGCGGGGTGTTTGTTGAGTGTGGATGTCGGTGGGTGAGAGATGGGGCAACTCACAGGATGAGTTTAAGGTATATTTCACGATTCCTTAGATTCCATTTCCTAAAGTCAGAAACGTCAGTTTCTAGTACTTACCAACTTAATGTGCTGACAATTCTACTTTAGCTCACTGCAAGCTGAGCAAACTCAGTGAGCCTGAAAACTCCACACGGGCTACCTTCGGAATTAGGGTGGGAGGACTCAAGGAGGATGTAATCAAGTAAACGGGGTTCATGTAAGTGCCACAGTTCAAGCTACAATGGATGCTACCAGCTGCTTTAGCTGCTTTTCACTCCACTGAATAATTATCTTCTGGTTTTGCCTCTTTTCCCATATTCCCAATCATGCAGACGTAATACCCCAGATTATATCTGTCTTCTTTCCTTTAGCATAGCAATATTTTTTTGGTATAAGAGAGTGATGAAGACACAAAGGAATAAAGAAAACAACTAGGTTTTGAAAGACTACTTCTATAACAGGGTATCAAGCATCCCAGCTTCTCCAGCAGCCATTTTTGCCTGGACATTTCACCCTACAAAGGGATTAAACAAAAATCCAACCACTTGACATGATAGTCTTAACCACCAAATAAGCAGGTAACACATAACAGTATGTATTTGGGCCTTAAAGAACTGTCTGCGAGAATACTGGCAAAATTCCCTTAGCATCCGGGCCATCATCAATTCAACAGTCCCCAGTCACAAGTTCCTCATACTGTAGCACGTAACCTTCCAGATGATGAAGCAGACATCATCTAAGAGTAAAAAGTTGTGAAATGCTTTAGAGCTCCTAAGTCAGCATTTGTGTCCTCACTCCGGAAGTACCCAGCATGATTAAAAGTTCAGCATTCCTTTCTATGCTTTGTCAACAAAACCAACACCCCACAGTCCCATGCCATAGTACTTGCTAAATAAAACCCCAGGCTCCAGAGTATATAAGGAGTGGGTGGCACTCTTCCCCTCTCACCCACCCCTATCCCCTAATCTTGAAGCACAGAGTACTGCTTAGCCCTGATGGTCAACACTCAGTCTCTGACTGGGACCACAGAATGGATTTAAGCTTTAAAATGGACTTTTGTAGATTTCCCTAGAAACCACTGCATCACATAGTCAAAGTTTTAGATGGAAGTTCAGCTCCCGACATACTTTCCTACCAGATCAATCCCTATAATAAAGATTACAATTACTCTTGTCGCAGTAAGAAGAAATAAGGGGTAAACAAGCATTGTTTCATTTAGAAGACACATTTTTAACCGCTTTAAGAAATCTGAATGCTTTTGGCAGAAGAACTAAGGCACTTCCCTGAAAGGAGAAAAACTGTTATGGGATCTCTATGCATTTTCTCACCTGCTCATCAGCTTCACTTTGGAACAAGACTTAATACCACCAGCAAAGCTCCCTCTTCAAAAGGGTTAATGGCTCACACATGGCAAAGGGCACCTAGTGACTAAACAACACAGAAGGCAAGACTCTGTCTGAAATTGGAAAACCACAAGGGGAACAAAGAAAATACATACAAAAGTGTAATTAATGTTGAGTTGTTATTGTGACAGCAGACTCTGCAGCCAAAATGACAAGACACAGAAAAAAAAATTGCAGTCACTCCGATCTGCCAGAATGGGGGCTAGTTGAGTAACTATTTAAATCTATTTAATTAGTTAATACAAAACTATTTCAAGGTTTGTATAAGATGCAAGAAGTTTATGCAATATACAATGCTAGCCCTGCCCCTGTATTTCCATATTTATTTACATATCACAAAGAAACTACTACAGATAAAAAAAAGATTACTCATATACATTTTTAAGAGACAGGGTCTTGATATATTGGGTGGTCTCAAATTCCCAACCTTAAGGGATCCTCCTACTTCAGCCTCCCCAGTAGCCTTATATACATATAAAGGACCTTCTACGTTCCATTCCAGAAGCAGAAGACATGTACTCAGCCAGTAAGCTACATCAGTGTGTCTTCCTTCAAACTGTTACTCTCCCCTCTAAGGATTTTTGCTTTGTTATCCTTCATCCTACTGCCTAAGGAATGAAGACCTCTGCCAGGGAGAGGGCCAATATGAGAAATCATCCATGAATGGTCTGTTCACAGCATGGAGCCAAGAACCCTGCCTCCCTGATCAGATATTCACTTTGATTATAGGAACCCAAAACAGTATATTTCAGCTGGCAAGGTATTCACACCTTGCCTAGGTTAAATACTCATTAGCAAGGAAATAGAAAAATGTTCCACCACACTCTAGATTTGCATTAATTTCTGCAAATATTAAAGACCTGCAGGATACATATTTACATGTATTACTTCGTTACTGTTTCAACTCACAGGAAAAAGTGCTCTAGGAAATTCTAATACATCCTTCTTCAAACCCCGCTTTTATGGTTCAAGCATTGGTACTCTACATCTGCAGCCCCCAACTCCGAGGCCCGGTGCCAGTCCCTGACCTGTTAGGAAATAAGCCATGCATCACTGCCTGAGCTGTGCATCCGCCCCCCCTGACACCCCACCCCTAGTCCATGGAAAAACTGTCTTCCATGAAACCAGTCCCTGGTGTCAAAAAGGTTGGTGACTGCTGCTCTCAATTGCCACTGTTTTCTTCCATCCTGAAGAAAACCAAAAGCAGTATCTGTATTCAATCCCAGCTTTTCATTGTGGCACTGGTCCATGAAAAACAGCTGAACTAACTATAAGCAATATATTAACTCTGCTTTTACAGATATATCCTCTCAACCACCCTCCCCCCAACTGGTTCTCCCTTTCCTTTCATCCAGGCAGCAATATCGTATCTCAGTCCTCAACAGAACTAAGGACTGCTAAAAGACCTCAGTCTACTTACTAGCAAAGATAATAGCTGTAAAAGTCACACAGCTATAAGCTTAATAAAATGCTAGGCAAAGGGCTGCAGCAAGTGATCAGATTTTCACCACTCATCTTTGTGAGACAGGACCCAGAGGGACCTATCCCTGCTGACACCAACCATCCTTACCGATAGTCTACCAACACCCAAGCAGTCCACAGCAGAACACTGCAGAGTGCAGGGCATTTGGAGGCTACGTAGCCCCAAGTTCCTAGAACAGGCACTGAGGCTTGGAAGGAGGTCAGTGCAGCGCACTCAGCGAATGGATAAACTGAATCATCATTTCACAAGGCTGCAAGTCCATGCACTGGTGAAATCTCAACATGCAACCAGAAAGAGATTAAGTTGAATTACTGCCTTAAATAACTCACATTCATGTCAAGAAATCCAGCCTGAGCAAGA
>NW_012151574.1:238861-240037 GCF_000956105.1 Propithecus coquereli | reverse complement strand
AGAAAAAACATATAACTCACTAAATTGGTTAATAGGTCTGGAGAGGAAGGCTGAAAAATATTGGATTGATAAATTCCTTTTTTCCTGGTCTTGTCAAAGGCCAGAAGATGTGCCCAGAGCTGGCATTCTTCCAAACACTGAGCAATTTCCCAAGCATCAGTTCACCTTTTGAAGATTGACAAGAATGAGAAAGTCTGATTTACTCTGATCTATATTTGTGTTAATCATAGTGGACAGGGCTGGGTTTATTTTTTAATTTTTTTGCTATAGTGATTTTTTTTCTTGGAGACAGGGTCTCCCTCTGTCACTGGGGCTAGAGTGCAGTGGCTTCATTATAGCTCGCTGCAACCTTTTATTTTTAAATAAAATTACACTATGGGAAAAATGTATATTGACTTTCTGATGACATTGCTGATGTAAAGTTTGCAGTGGGAAATGAATTGTCTGTGTGCACGTCAGTTGATAAAGCAACTTTTTTGCTTCCTGTTTTTAACATGTTTGTCTTCTGCTTCATTAAGCTACTCTATAGATGAATATTACACTTCTCCATAGGTTTTAATTCTATCGGTCTTAAATTTCTTGTAGATCTTTTATGTGTTAATGATTCCAACTGAACCAAGTAAATTTGGAATAGACTAACTTAGTTCCCAAGTTGAATTTCATTTAACTCTTCAAGTAATTTCCCAGTAGGGATTCAGTTTTTTGCCAGTGATATAACTGACCTTTCAAAATCTTTGTAAAAAATACTTGACATAGGTAATATGGTTTAATGTTACCTCATTAAATGCATTGTTTTCCTCCTTTTCTGTGGGTCTGTCTCCAAGCATGTGTATTTCCTCCTCTGATTCTGCGTGTATCTAAATG
The DNA here is from genome assembly GCF_000956105.1 of Propithecus coquereli. NCBI lineage: Eukaryota > Metazoa > Chordata > Mammalia > Primates > Indriidae > Propithecus > Propithecus coquereli. Next base: position 239,173 of record NW_012151574.1, on the reverse strand, counting down.
GTAGTCTCTGAGTTTGCCTCTTTGCTCTAATGTGTGGTGGACTGGAAAGAACACAGATTCTGGTGCCAGGCTACCTGTCCAGCTTTTTGCTTTTAGGCCAATTAACAGGGCTGCATAGGCCAACGGGGCCTCATTCATTAAAATAGGGGTAATGATCCTTACATTGCTAGGTTGATGTGTTTGAAAATTAAATAATGTTTTGAAAGCACCAAGGCCACTGGTTCGCATAACAATGCCCCTCCTTCCTTTCCTTCCCTTACCAAGAAACGAGTGAATATATAGTATTTTTTGCATTTGTTGAATCTGTTTGTG
>NW_012151574.1:220146-238811 GCF_000956105.1 Propithecus coquereli | reverse complement strand
ATTTATGCTTTTAAAAAAGCCAGTTTACCACATTCACGTGAGACAAGACATCCTGCAGCCATCTTCCTTTGTAGTTCCAAAAAGAAAAGGCAGAACTTACAAAGCTCTGAAATAAGCCTTTTTCTAAAAATTGGGATCATTAAAAGTTACATTGTTTTCCTAAATGCTAACTTTACTGCACATTTCTTTGACTATGGCCATTTGAGAAATTAAGGGTCCTGACCTACAGAACTGTTCTCATCTAATTTGCTAAAGCAACAAGGCTCTGATAATAAAAAGTTTTAAATCAAGTTCCTCTCTGTAGCATGCTTCTCAGTGAACTTCAATCCTAGGCCACCATGCTTTAGAAGTCCGTGGCACAAGCAGCTCAGGTTTCTAATGTCCAAAGCTGACACTTCACTCACAAGCACAGTAAGTACACAGCTGCCCCTTATAACCCTGACTGCCCAGAACTCCCTGAAGAGGACCCTTTTATCGACTCTTGATAAAGTTCCTCAATATTGGTGGAAAATATTCAACAATGCTTATTTTATGTGGCATGTTATTTCTTTAGGCAAGAAATTACTGATCACAGACCTGGAAAAATTTGCGACTGGCATAATACAGCAACTTGACCCCACCCATACCACACCATTTTCGAAAGAAGTCTGTTTAAATCAGTGATTTTCAAACAGGGACCAGTCTCTCCACCAGCCCCCCAGGACATTTCCGACAATCTCTGCAGATATTTTTGACTATTCCAACAGGAAGGGAGGAGACGGTCACCTAGTAGAGGTCAGGAATGTTGCTAAACATCCTACATTGCACAGGATAATTCCCAAGAAGAAAAAATGGTCAGGCCCAAAATGTCAATAGTGCTCAGACTGAAAAACCCTCTTTTAAACTACAGCTCTAGATTAGATAGTTAGTCAACTACTAGATCTTACCAAATACGAATATAGATCTTAAAAGTAAAATCTAGAAAATCCTTACAGCCTCTTGGCCATTTCTACCTACGGCCAAAAAAATGTGAGCACATCACGACCTGCTAAAGCAGTATTCACAAATGGGGACCTTAAGACACTGTGTGCAAGCTACTGAACCAGAACCAAGGCGTGGGCAGCTTTGATAAGTTATACTTCCTTATTTTAAAAAAGAAAAAAAAGTCACGAGTGTAGCATAAAACTTCACTCTACAATATTTGGTTACGTGGACTTGCTGCAGTTTTGGTCAAAGTTCAGTATTGTTCCTATACTAACAAACTGCAGGACACTCTTTCATCCTAGCTGATGGAGAGTCAAATGCCCCCTGAGGCAGCCTCTATCAGTTTAAAAAAAAAAACAACCCACAAAAATCTTTTTACCCTGCAAACCAGAGCAGCAGCTTTTAGGCGGTAACGTTAATGACTGGGTATGAGAAGGACAGACACCATCCAACAAAACCCATGTAACCAACTAGTAAAAGTTAAGGCCAAGTTGTTATTGTCAAGGAAGGAGAATCCCTCATTAAAAATAGCACTAGGCTGGGAAGGATTATCTCCTAGCCCTTTCAAGTGCTGAGAAACCTCCTTGCAGGGCTTTTCCCTTCCATGTGCTCAACTTACTTCAGTCCATTTACAGTCATAAAGTAGAGGAATGTGAAGAATCTTTAGCATCAAAGAAAAGTCCCAGGAGGCAGTCAGGTCTCCAACACCTACAAACAATGCTGTTGTGCTCAATTTGCCACAGGTTTGCTAGACTAAAGGGAACATGACTCGACCTCAGAGAAAGACCCCCAAGATATACAGTAAATTTGTGAGTGGGCACCTCAACACAGTGCCCAACTATTTAATGACTTTTGGCAAAGAGAAGGCCTGTACAACCTAGAAAGTGAAAGATGATTGGACATGGGGGTAACTTATTTTTACAAGGTTCTTTCTGCCTAAAACCCCCAATTATTTCTCTCTACCCACTAAAAATCCCAGACATATGAGAACTCTCTCATCCAGTCAATGTGGGAGAGAGGGCAGTTTCTTAGGTAGCACAAAGGTGGGACCTAATGGTGCTAGACTTCATAAAACCCAAGTTTTCTACATTTAAAGATCAAAATACAATCTTTCCCATTAGTAGAGGACTAGTTAAGAACCAAACCAACTATGGAACTCTGCCTTCCGAGTAACTCCAGTATCTTGAGCTAAAAGACATTACAAAATGAAAGTGTCCCACTACCAGACCCACCTCTTCAGTTTTGCTGAATTAGTCGAAATCAGTATTGTAGTAGCATTCAAAATCTTAATCAACTATCTTTCTACCTTATTAGTAGGTCTTAACCCCATCCTCATGGGAATCCCAAACCAAATAATCAGAACATTTAAACTTCAACATTTTAAGTAAAAATGAAAACAATTTCAGTTAACTAATAAAACTGTATTATAGCTAGAAGAGTTTGCCCAAGACTTGGCCTCCCCTTATTATTACATACTTGACCCAAACTCTCTTCTGATTAACTGTAAAACCAGAAACCTGATCCACTACAGCACCGTACTAGCATCACCAGAGAAGAAATAAAATGAAGCCACATGTTAGGGTAATATTTTAGTTTTATTATCTCCTTATTTATGTAATTTAAAAAATCAGAAGGAAAACAATGCTACATAGTCCTCTTCACTACAGATATGGACAAAGTTTCTGCAGTCACTAAAACCAGGAGGCAGGAAAGAGTCTTCATAACACTCCTCCAATTTTTCTGGAGGATCAGGATGGGGAAGTCATTCTAAAAACCAGTTGCAATACACTGTACTAATAAATAACGAGGTAGGTTGAGAAAATCAAGTCCTTTTACGTAGCTGATTCATCAAGAGAGCTAGAAGGAAGAATCCACCGGAAAATGAGAAAAACAAATTGCTATCAAAATTCCCATCCAATATCTACGCTTTTGGGAGAAAACTACCTAAAGTAGTCTCAAGTTGTCACCTTCAGTTTTAGTAAAAAACTTCAACTTTTAAAGAGATACCCCAACCAAGATCGCCCATGTACAAAACTGTATTTCTGCAACTCACAAAACAACGATTTTCTTGTTGGAACAGTCTAGCCACTTTGGAACTTCGGTATTTACTGACTAGATGAAGTTTCTATCATGGTGGTTTTCACTTTTTTTAAGATGGTTCCAAGTTACTTAAATTTAGACAGCCTTGTGTTTTTAGATTTTAATTTTTCTGTCGAAAAAATTACTTTCATGTTGATGATTCTGCACATAGGGTTGTGGCTCACAACCTGTATCACAGCAAAACTAACAGGACTTTAAATTTAAAAGACCAATAAAAAAGTGAAGACCTGTCACTGAATCTTTAATCCACTACGGTAACCACGGTTTATTGCACTAACAATCTTTTAGACTTCAAGATACACGCGGCCTGAGGATAACTCACATAAATAGACAAGATTTAAAAATAAATACTAAGTTAAGCAAGTATTTGAGCACCTACTAAAAATTACACAACTCCCACAAAGACGCGTTTAGCATTTATGAAATTCTAAGAAAAATGCTTCAGATAGCTGACTTGATGGAATTTTCCCAGTTGTTTGGGCCAAAAAGACCGTTTTCTCAAAGACGGGAGCAGGCAATTTTGGAGGCAAAAACCCAAACTCTGTCGTTTATTGCGTATTACGCGGATTTCACTTTCACCTACCAGTCACCACGATGCCAAGATAAGTTTTAAGAAGGTTAGTATAACACATTCTGGTTTCTCCAAGTATTAGCCTGAGACTGGCCGAGCGTCCGCTCGGTACTGGCACCGGGGTGAAGGCTTCTGAGTAAAGTCCCGGGTCTCTGGTTCCCTCGTTAGCAAAATAGGAGGGTCCGCAGGGACTGCCTGAGGCACCCTTCAGGAAAGACGGAGCCGGGGAGGATGCTCGGGGTCTCGCGGGTGCTTCCCGCGTTGAGGAGTCCACGAGCAGCCAGGGCCCTGCAGAAGGGCAGGAGAAAGAATGTAGGGGTCCAGGAGCTCGGCGGGGCCTCCGGTCCTGGAGCCTGAGCCGGGGAGGACAGAGCTCACCTTGTTGCGATCCTCCTCCTGCTGCTGCAGCAACTCGGGAACCGCGGCCATGGCGACGCGGGACTCGAGCAGGGGCCGCCTGGCTGTGCGAGGAAAGAAGAGGCTGGACCGTCGCCGCCAGGGCGCCTCTCAGGGGCGGCCACAGCCCCGCCTCCGCTGGCCTCCCTGCCCGACGGCGGCAGGAGGCCTCGGGACTCCGCCACCATCCCAGCAGCCCCGGGGTCAGGCGAGCAGGGCGCCACGTGCTCCCCCAGAGCGGCCTCCCCGTCCCCGCTGCCGTCCATCTTGGAGCCGGGCAAAGATGCAAGGCGGGGCCTACCCTTGCTCCGCACCACGCGGAGAACGCCGATCGCAGAACCGCTACGGGGACGCGGAGCCACAACACTTTCCTGATGAGGCGCGTCTCAAGAAAGACCGCGCTTTAGCGCAGGGGAATTTATTACTCAACCCCGGTCCAAGATGGCGACGAGCGGTGACGTAACAAGATCTCGTGAGAACAAATGGGCGCGATTTGGAGGCGCCCGCGCTTCCGCCTGACGGGCGAGACTCCCTACCGTTCGCGCACCCCCGGAGGGGAACAAGCAAGTGCCTCGGGCGTGAGCGCCGCAGTGCATGCCGGGACTGCGTTGTGTAACTCAAGCCCAAAGCGCGGGACGGATGAAAGTACGGGATCCGAGAGGGGACTCGCGCCCTGGAAGTTAAGCGAAGCGTGGTGGTTTCTGAGGTACCGACCTCTGCAGTAGTCTGGCCTTCTATTCAAGCAGTCTTTTCCCTAATCCAAACTCCTGCCCTGTACAGGGGCCACAGTCGTCCTGTACCAGCCAGGGGTCCACACCTACGGCGGAGCAGGAGGCAACTTTCTGGGGATTGCGAAGGTGGGTCCTGCTGACCGCCTCTTACCAGCTGCGTCTGTAAAACGGAGTCATAATAGTGCCTACGTTAAAGAGTGTGAGGATTAAATGAGAAATATCTGTGCAGAATATTTAGCAAAGAACCTAGTGTTTAGGGATCGGTCGTTAACTGTTAACTGTGACTGCCATGGCAGCTATAGGACCGACTCCTTGGTTTTGTTCTGTGTCTCACGCATAGGCCTCCCTTCCTTGGTGTCACATTTCTTAAAATTAAAGATTGGGGACGTCTTGCCCCAAGCTGTCTACTAATTCGCATTTAGTAAGTGCTGGTGCTTCAGGTATTGATGAGAGTCTTTTTTGGGAAATAGCTATGTCCAAAAAGTTTATTAAATACAGTTTTGATGTGCAATATCATTCTGATATAGCTTTCACTTTGATGGTTTTCTCTTTAATAGGATTACAAAAATAAAAGGCCCTTGACATTGCAAATAGACTAGAAAGAAGTGAGAACAAATCTAAAGATGAAGGCATTTCAGACCATTTGCAGGCAGCTCAGAAGTTCAAAGTGGTTTTCGGTGGAACCAGCTGCCCTTGTGTGTTTCTCCACTTCCTGTTATTCGTGTGGCCGGAACAAAAAAATGAACCCATATGAAGAAGTGGACCAAGAAAAATACTCTCATTTAGTACAGTCTGTCTTGTCATTCAGAGGCCTTGCCCGCACCCCAGAATCCCTGTTCGATGAGGATGCTTTACTGTATGGACCTGTGAGTAAGCAAAAACCCCCAAAGCAAGAAGAGGAAGCAAGAGTTCCACAAAATTGGTTTCCTATCTTCAATCCAGAGAGACATGTTAAACCAGATACAAGCGATCCTTCAATTCCTTTGAAAATCCCTTTGCAAAGGAATGTGGTACCAAGCGTGACCCGAATTCTTCAGGAGACCATGACAAAACGACAGTTTTTCTATTTGGAGAGGTGGAAACAGCGAATGATTCTGGAACTGGGAGAAAATGGCTTTAAAGAATATACTTCAAGTAATTCAATTCTAGTTCTGTATAGTCACTATTTTCTAGAATATAGAGCACTGGTGTCAAAAGAATGAATTTTTTTTTGTTTTTTTTTTTTTGAGACAGAGCCTCACTCTGTTGCCCAGGATAGAGTGCCCTGGTATTGGCCTAGCTCACAGCAACCTCAAACTTATGGGCTCAAGTGATCCTCCTGCCTCAGCCTCCCAAGTAGCTGGGACTACAGGCACGAGCCACCATGCCCGGCTAATTTTTTCTAGTTTTAGTCGCCCAGCTAATTTTTTTTTTTCTTTTTCTATTTTTAGTAGAGCCAGGGTCTCGCTCTTGCTCAGGCTGATCTTGAACCCCTGAGCTCAAGTGATCCTCCTGCCTCGGCCTTCCAGAGTGCTAGGATTATAGGCTTGAGCCACCGTGCCAAGCCCTTTCTTTATTCTCTACTTTCTAAGCAAGCAGCATAAAAATCTTTTAATGGCATTGTAAGCTTTTATTCCTATCACTAGAATTTAGAATTGATAGTTTCCTCATAAATTGTTTTGATTTTCCTTAAATCTGGAATTTCACAGGTGAAATTACTGAAAAGAAATGTAAAGGCAGAAACCTTCTGGGACATGTGGGACCCTAGGGTCTGTAGCTTTTGGCACAAAGTAAGGAAGTATGCCCACGGCCCTCTAGATAGATAGAGGAATTTCTGTTTGGAATGTGAATGAGCCCTAATAGCCCAGGCCCTGAGAAAACTATGGTTGTTTTTTCATAGAGTCAACTTTGTTGACCTAGATTAGCGCTGTGCTGTGTCTCTCAGTTAACTCAGTTAACCTTAAGAAATGAGCAAATCACTTTTAAAAAATAAATAAATAAATAAAGGGAAAAATCACATACAGATTAGTGTCATGGCCAAAAAAAGAGAAAAAACATATAACTCACTAAATTGGTTAATAGGTCTGGAGAGGAAGGCTGAAAAATATTGGATTGATAAATTCCTTTTTTCCTGGTCTTGTCAAAGGCCAGAAGATGTGCCCAGAGCTGGCATTCTTCCAAACACTGAGCAATTTCCCAAGCATCAGTTCACCTTTTGAAGATTGACAAGAATGAGAAAGTCTGATTTACTCTGATCTATATTTGTGTTAATCATAGTGGACAGGGCTGGGTTTATTTTTTAATTTTTTTGCTATAGTGATTTTTTTTCTTGGAGACAGGGTCTCCCTCTGTCACTGGGGCTAGAGTGCAGTGGCTTCATTATAGCTCGCTGCAACCTTTTATTTTTAAATAAAATTACACTATGGGAAAAATGTATATTGACTTTCTGATGACATTGCTGATGTAAAGTTTGCAGTGGGAAATGAATTGTCTGTGTGCACGTCAGTTGATAAAGCAACTTTTTTGCTTCCTGTTTTTAACATGTTTGTCTTCTGCTTCATTAAGCTACTCTATAGATGAATATTACACTTCTCCATAGGTTTTAATTCTATCGGTCTTAAATTTCTTGTAGATCTTTTATGTGTTAATGATTCCAACTGAACCAAGTAAATTTGGAATAGACTAACTTAGTTCCTAAGTTGAATTTCATTTAACTCTTCAAGTAATTTCCCAGTAGGGATTCAGTTTTTTGCCAGTGATATAACTGACCTTTCAAAATCTTTGTAAAAAATACTTGACATAGGTAATATGGTTTAATGTTACCTCATTAAATGCATTGTTTTCCTCCTTTTCTGTGGGTCTGTCTCCAAGCATGTGTATTTCCTCCTCTGATTCTGTGTGTATCTAAATGGTAGTCTCTGAGTTTGCCTCTTTGCTCTAATGTGTGGTGGACTGGAAAGAACACAGATTCTGGTGCCAGGCTACCTGTCCAGCTTTTTGCTTTTAGGCCAATTAACAGGGCTGCATAGGCCAACAGGGCCTCATTCATTAAAATAGGGGTAATGATCCTTACATTGCTAGGTTGATGTGTTTGAAAATTAAATAATGTTTTGAAAGCACCAAGGCCACTGGTTCGCATAACAATGCCCCTCCTTCCTTTCCTTCCCTTACCAAGAAACGAGTGAATATATAGTATTTTTTGCATTTGTTGAATCTGTTTGTGATCCCTTTTCTTAAAAATGTATAAGGAAAAATTTCAGGGCACAGCAACCATCTCAGGCTGTACTAACACTTAAAAAAAAGTGCAGAAGAATATCCTATTTTCCTCTCCCTCCAAATCCCACGATATCTAATTCATTGTTTTTAATTTGTACGTGCCTTGACTTTCGTTCCTTGCTTGTCACTAATCCTATTAGTAAAAGGATTCTCCCACCTATGCTCATAATTAAATTGTGGTTTAAAAAGAACCATAGGCCAGGCGCGGTGGCTCACGCCTGTAATCCTAGCACTCTGGGAGGCCGAGGCGGGCGGATCGTTCTGAGCTCAGGAGTTTGAGGTTGCTGTGAGCTAAAAAAAAAAGAACCATAAACAGAAGCACAGTTCCCTACATTTCTATTGATTTTTTTTTATCACAACCAGTTAATTTATTAAATTGGATACTTAAATACGTAGCACCATAAACCAGGTGTGATCTTACAGCTCCTGGATCTATAACATCTAGTTCTAGCTTTGGCCTAATTCTACTCGAAATACTTCATTTTAATGCATCTTATTGTCTAAACTACTCTAATACCTTTAGTTTTCAAAGTACATGCTTAGGTTTCACAAGAGGCTAAAATTTGGTTTCTTAGGGATTGTCACTTAGTAACTTGTGTAATTTAAACTTTTCCTCTTTATTACCATTTTATAAGCTGTAGTATTTTTATAATTATGTATTTATATATTTATATAATTTTACTTAATTTTTAATTTTATCATTCAGAGGTTTTTTTGATATCTGTTTTTTAGTACTAGCTTTGTTTGGTTTTTCCCCCTTTCTTTTCCCCTCTTTTCTTTTCAGACATGTTTTTACAAGGGAAACGGTTCCATGAAGCCTTGGAAAGCATACTTTCACCCCAGGAAAACTTAAAAGAGAGAGATGAAAATCTCAAATCTGGTTATGTTGAAAGCGTCCAGCATATTCTGAAAGATGTCAGTGGAGTTCGAGCTCTTGAAAGTGCCGTTCAACATGAAACCTTAAACTATACAGGTCTGCTGGACTGTGTGGCTGAGTATCAGTAAGTATGAGATTGTTTCCATCACAGTAGGGAGGTGAATTAGTGCAGGTTAGGACAGATGCCTGTCAAAATGTATGTTTTCCTCTTAACTCCTGCTTCAAGGAATGCCTGTAGGTACTGCTGCCTCTGCGTCTTTAAAATCAAAAGGTATGTGACAGGTAAAACAATTGGGTATGGGGCAGGAGGTGAGGACAGTTACAGGGGGAAGAGCCACACAATCCTTGTCAACCAATATTCCAAAATCAAACTGGTGGAGAAAAGGTATAATTTTCAGTATCCCTAGCATGGCCTGTTTTGCAGCCTGTGCTTACTCCCAAGCAAGATACCAGCCATATGATCCATAATTTCTGCTTTTTCTTTCCTGTTTTCCTAAAGGTCGTATCATCGTGAACTGTTGGGTTTGAAAATCACCTCTCTTCCTGGCTTCCAGGCAATGGTTGACATGGATAGGAACTCTGAACTCAATAAAGCTTCCTGTAGTTGTTTTTTTTTTGGTTTTTTATTTTTTATCTTTTCATTTCAGTTTGAGCATCCTGGGACTTGCAGTTTTTTAAATTGCTGCTGTGTTACTGTTTCTCCCAGTACTCTAGATTCCAAGGGTAGCTGTAACCTGGAGGTGTCCCTATGCCAAATAAAGCAAGGGAGCAACAAGAACAGGATGGGGAGAAAAATCTGTATGTGTAAACCCTGGAGCTGTAGTTAAAATTTGAGTTAAAGAAAAGTGACAGAATATTTATTAGTCTGGAAACTTTTAGAACCACCTAACAGTTTTATGCCATAACAGCCTTCTATTTGAGAAGAGCCTTGTGTGCTAAGAAATTTAATAGGCTATTTTGGGCTGCCCTTTAGATTACCAAGGGAGCCATACAGTCGCTTCTGCCCAAGGCCTATAAGAAGTTCCTGACACCAGATGCTTTTCATAGGGCTTATATGTCCATAGTACTGCTGTTTATTTGTTTTTTGTTCTTTAAATCAGAGCATCAACATTGAGAATATGAACATTTTTGAAACTTAACCTTTTAGAAATTTAAAAGGAATTTTTAATGGATAATGTATGCATTTTCCTAATTCAAGCAATTAAAAGTGAACCCCCCACACCCACTCTGTTTTTAACTTCTGTTTAAAAGGTCTTTGTGTTCCCGAGATATTTTATAACTATATGTATAATCATTTGTCCCCTCCCTACACTTCTTAACACAGATGCTATAGCCTGCTTTTTTCTACTTAAAAAAAGTATTTTAAACATCTTTCCTTATTAGTTTATATAGATCTGCAACATTCTTTTCTCTTTTAATAATTTTCCATTACCGAGAATTAACAGTTAATAACACTGTCATATTTGCTTCTTTTTTAAAAAAAAATTAATACATTACAAATTAAGCTCGAGTTCCTTGAGTCACCTCCTCCCTCCTCTCCCAGTCCCCTGATCAAAGGCATTCACTGTTGTAAATTTGGTACTGTGTCCTTTTAGTCTATTACCCTCTTTAACACACACAATAGTATGTATAATACACATATGCACACAGCACTTATGTATTGTTACACTCAGAACTGCGAGAGTCACAATATATAGAAATCTCTAGACACACAGTATCACAAAGCTGTTAAGATACTGGGCTCAGGAGCCAGACTGCCTAGGATCAGATTCTGGCTTTTCATCTAAGCTTAGGCTAGTTATTTAGTCTCTCTGTACCTCAGTTTATTCATCTGTAAAATAAGACAAATGATAGTACCTATCTCATAGGGTGGTTGTGAAGATCAAATGAGATATGCCCTGAATAGTGCTTAAAATGCATATTATCTATTCAATAGATGTTTTAAAATGTATACTATCCAATAGATGTTAGCACTACTGTTTTGATCCACTTCTCTCCTCTTGACTGGTGTTTGGTGTTCCTTTGAATGAGCCATATCCATTTCCCTATTGGGAACATTCAGGTTATTTCTATTATAGTGTTTCACAATTACAAACAATGCTGCAGTGAATATGCTGCCTTGTATACTACACAACTTCTCTGGGCAGATGCATTTGTTTATTGATTTTGGATGGGCGATAAATGTCGTTGGAATAAATTCAACAGGTTTGAAGTAGACCTGGACACGAATACTTCTTAAATCTCCCAGGCATTTCTCACTTGCACCCAAGATATCAAGCCATGGGTCTCCCAGTACTTACCTAAAAGAGTCAAGGGTATGTGCATTTTAAATTATAAAAGATGTAAGTGTGCTTATTTGTGAACACCTTTAACAACACAATGTTGGTAATTTTGATAGCATTGTATTTTCAATCTGTGTAAATGAGGAGGCTGAGCATCTTTTCTTTTGCCTAAGAGCAATTTGTAAACTGTCTATTGCAATTTTGAGTTTATGCTACTAAGAATTTAAAAATTTTTTTGATTGACAAATAATTGTATATATTTATGGGATATAATATAATATTTTGATATCTGTGTACATGTGGAAAGATTAAATCAAGCTAATTAACATACCTGTCACCTCACCTACTTACCACCTTTTAGTGGTGAGAGCTTTTAAAACCTACTCACTGTAATTTCTAGGCTCCAGCAATCCTGCCACTCAACCTCCTGAGTAGCTGGGACTACAGGTGTGCACCACCCTGCCCAACTAATTTTTTAAAAATTTTTTTTAGAGACGGGGTCTTGGTATGTTGCCCAGACTGGTCTTGAACTCCTGAGCTCAAGTGATTCCTCCACCTGCGCCTCCCAAAGTGCTGGGATTATAGGTGTGAGCCACCACGCCTGGCCTCTTTTAGTGGTTTAAAAATACACAGTCCATTATTATTAACTGTGCTCACTATGCATTGCAATAGATCACTGAAACTTATTCCACCTGCCTAACTGAATCTTTGCACCCTTTGACTATCATCTCCCCTTTCTTCTCCCCCCTGCCTGCCAAGCCTCTAGTAACTACCATTCTACTCTCTCTGCTACTGAGTTGAGCTTTTTTAGATCCTACATATTAAGTGAGATCATGAAGTTTTTGTCTTTCTGTGCTTGGCTTATTTCAGTTAGCATAAAGACCTCCATGTTCACCCATGTTGTCAAAAATGACAGAATTCCGTTGTTTTTAAAGGCTGGATAGTGTTTCATTCTGTATATATACCACATTTTCTTTATCCATTGATGAATATGAGAGTGCAGATGTCTCTTCAACAGACTGTTTTCAGTTTCTTTGGCTGTATACCCAGAAGTGGGATTACTGGATCAAACGGTAGTTCTATTTTTAGTTTTTTGAGCAACCTCCATAGTCTTTTCCAAAATGGCTATACTAATTTACATTCCCACCAACAGTGAACCAGGATTCCCTTTTCTCCACATCCTCACCAACACTTGTTATCTTTTGTCTTTTTGTTAAATAATAGCTATTCTAACAGATATCCAGATACTGCTTTGGGTAGTATGGACATGTTAACAATATTAATGGCAGTGGCTATTCACAGGCACAATCATGGCACGCTACAGCCTCAAACTCCTGGCCTCAAGCAGTCCTCTCACCGCAGCCTCTTGAGCAGCTGGAACTACAGGCTGGTGTCGCCATGCCCTGCTGCCCATTTCTAAATTGGGTTGTATTCTCGCTATTTAGTTGTTTGAGTTCCTTATCAAATGTATAGTTTCCAAATATTTTCTCCCATTTCATGGGTTGTCTCTTCATTCTTAATTGTTTCCTTTGCCATGCAGAAGCTTTTTAATTTGATGCATTTGTCTATTTTTGCTTTTGTTACCTGTGCTTTTGGGGGTTCTATTTAGGAAATCAATGCCCAGACTAGTGTTGCAGAGCTTTTCCCTGTTTTCTTCCAGTAGTTTTACAGTTCCGGTCTTACGTTTAAGTCTTTCATTTTGAGTTGATTTTTGTATGTGAGTGTGAGATAAGGGTCAAATTGTATTCTTCCGCAAATGGATATCCAGCTTTCCTTTGTTAAAAATCAATTGACTGTAAATGCAGGTTCCCTATCCTGTTCCATTGGTATATGTGTCTGTTTTTATGCCGATAACATGCTATTTCATTACAGTAGCTTTGTAGTAATACACAGTCATGTGTCACATAACAATGTTTCAGTCAGCAGTAGATCACATAGACAACAGTGGTCCCATAAAGTTAGAATGGAGCTAAAAAATTCCTAATGCCTAGTGATGTCACAACCATTGTAACATCATAGCATAACATATTACTCATGTGTTTATGGTTATGCTGGTATAAACAAACCTACTGCACTGCCAATCATATAAAAGTATAGCACAGACAATTATATACATTACAGGACAGAATACTTGATAATAAACGACTGTTAACTAAAAATAGAAAAAAGCTTATAGAATAAGGATTTAAAGAAAAAATACTTTCATATAGTTGTACAATGTGTTTTACTTAAGTACTATTACAAAAGAGTAAGAAAGTTTATCAAGTAAAAAAGTTACAGTAAGCAAAGGTTAATTTATTATTAAAGAAAGAAAAATAGGTTTTTAATTTAGTGTAGCCTAAGTGTAGAGTGTTTATAAAGTCTACAGTAGTGTACAGTAATGTCCTAGGCCTTCACATTTACTCACCACTCACTGACTCACCCAGAGCAACTTCCAGTTCTGCAGACTCCAACCATGGTAACTGCCCCATACAGGTGTACCATTTTTTATCTTTTATACTGTATGTTTACCATGCCTTTTCTATGCTTAGATGTGTTTAGATATACAAATACTTACCATCGTGTTACAATTGCCTACAGTATTCAGAATAGTAACATGCTATACAATTTTGTAGCCTATGAGCAATAGGCTGTACCATAGCGCTTAAATGTGTGGTAGGCTATACTATCTGGGTTTGTGTAAGTGCACTCTGTTATTTGCACAACAATGAAATTGCCTAACACCCCAATTCTCAGAACATGTCGTTAACTGATATATGACTATACTTTGAAATCAAGGAGTGTGATGCCTCTAGCTTTGTTGTTTTTGCTCAAGGTGCTTTGGCTATTTGGGGTCTTTTTGTGGTTCCATACATTTTTTTAGGATTATTTTTTCTATTTCTATGAAAAATACCATTGAAATTTTGATAGAGATTGCATTGAATCTGTAGATTGCTTTGGGTAGTATGGACATATTAACAATATTAATTCTTCCAATCCATGAACACAGGATATCTTACCATTTTTTTGTATCATCTTCAATTCCTTTCATTAATGTTTTACAGCTTTCAGGGTGCTACTAAGATTTTTTCTTCACATTTTTAAGTGCTACAACTATACTACATTGCTATAAACAGTGGTCTATGGCAGAAATCTTTTTTAAAGGCATTTTGATTTATTCAAGTGAAAGAATAAAGGAACAGCAGCCTCCTGGAGTAACTGGGGACCTTTACTCACTTACATAGATTGTCAAACTCAGCAATATTACAAAACAATTATAAAGACAAAATTATCTATAGACTTGCCCTGTTCAATAGAGTAGCCACTGATCACATATGAATATTGAGCACTTGGATGCAGTCAGTCCAAACTCAGGTGTGCTGTAATGATACACAAACTAGATTTCAATGACTTAGTACAAAAAATGTAAAATATCCCATTAATAACTTGCTATATTGATTATATGTTGAAATGATAATATTTTAGGTATGTTGAGTCAAGTAAAATATTAAAATTTCACCTGTTTCTTTTTTTTCTTTTTTATATGGCTACTAGAAAATTTAAAATGACATGGCTCAAATTTTATTTCTTTCAGACAGTGCTGCTCTAGACTGATCTTAATAGATATATACGTTGCAGTCTGTCTAGAGCTGCAGTGACATGAAAGGAGGCCGTGGAGGTCCAAAGGAATTATGAGAAAGGTTAGAAACTTAAGCAACAGAAAAGTTGTTTCCCACTTCTCCCATACGGCCTACATCTATAGCTCTCATGCGTGTACTTCAGAAAGCATTTTCCATCATACCATCGATGGGCTCATTACTGACCTGAATCAGTAATGATTGAGAGCAAAGAGAGCATTACACCTTTCTAATCCTGCGAAGTAAAGCCCATTTTAAAAAATGGAGAGCTGGATGTGGTGATACATGCCTGTAGTCCCAGCTACTCAGGAGGAGGCTGCAGTGGGAGGAATGCTGGAGTCCAGGAGTTCGAGTCCAGCCTGGGCAAACTAGTGAGACACTGTCTCTTTAAAAAAAAAAAGTGGAGAATAGAAGCAATGGTCATTGGGTGACAAGTAGTAAACTTATGCATAAGACAAGAGTTAACCTAATAGAGTTTTTCAGTTTGAACTATTACCTACAAAGACTTCTTTGGTTTCTCTTTAGGGGTAAGCTGTGTGTGATTGATTGGAAGACATCGGAGAAACCAAAACCTTTGATCCGAAATACATTTGACAACCCACTGCAAGTTGTGGCATACATAGGTGCCATGAACCATGATGCCAACTACAGCTTTCAGGTCAGGACACTGAGCCTCTACTTACTTAAAGCTTTGCTCAGTGCTTGCAGCTACTTAAGTCCTTGTGGTTTTTACTCCATTTTTTATCCCACTGCTTACTCTGTCCCTTGTCCATCTCCCACTTTAAAAAGCATCTTCCCCCCTATTCGTGGGCTTTGTTTTTTTTTTTAATAGTTCTCTAATGATCACAATCCATTCTTTTATCTGTCATCTTTGTGTTCTTGTGTGTCCTAGTGCAGTCTTTCATCAACCCACCTTAATTTCTAAGTTAGGAGATACTACTGTAGATTATTTTGTACTGACTGAGTTTGCCCTGGAGTAAGAAGGAAATGAACCTAAACTCTGGACCTACTGTAATAATACTAGAATTGCCTTTTGTTTCTTCCAGGTTCAGTGTGGCTTAATTGTGGTGGCCTACAAAGACGGATCACCTGCCCACTCACACCTCATGGATGCAGAGCTTTGTTCCCAGTACTGGGCCAAGTGGCTTCTTCGACTAGAAGAATACACAGAAAAGAAAAAGAATCAGAATATTCAGAAATCAGATAAGGGAGCAGATGCTATTTGAGAACATTCAGCAGTTTGGGAAGATATATTGCTGTTTACTGTAACCTAAAAACGTTCGTAGGTGCTACCAGATCTGAGTGCTACGTTAATGCAAGCAGAAGTATTAATGTATTTGCTACCAAAAATTCTGAAAAGCCAGGAAAGCTAGATTTAAAGAGCTGGACTTCAGCACATAGAATACCAACTATTCTACATCTATTATTTACCTGAAAATAGGGCAAGCAGGATGGGCAGTCATGCTGGTGACTCTTACATTCCCTTGGTAGACCGTTTTGTGTCCTGGGCAGGATGCCCAGTCTTTGACCTGAGATTGGAAGGCACTGAGGCTGGGTGTGCCAAGCCTTTCCCCAGGGTTCACCAGGAGGAAAGAGGCCACACACCCCTAGGGTGTGTGGAAGGAGAAGACATTGGCCAACCACCACTACCAGTGCAGTTTCCTAAAACTTGTTTTATATGTTGGGGTTGTCTGTATATTTCAGTTGGGGAGAAAAACTAACATTTAACCTTTTTAAAAAATAAATATGTGATTATTCAGCCTCATGTAAATGTTGCTGTCTGGAAAGATGGACATATTCCAAGCCATTGGCAATATGCCTTGGCATACCACCAAATAACCCCCAGAAGTAGCCAGACCCCTGTTTGCAAATCATAATTGTGGGTGTTTTAGTAGCTATTTCTGGTGTGAGTCAAAGGATCATGTACATGGAGAAAATTTATGGTATGTAGAATTTTTCAGCTATAGGGGAACAATAATATCCATTTTTTTCTGTGTTCGATAGGTAATGAAAATTATTGTGATTTGGTTTGGGAAACTTAAATAAATGCCCGTTATAGCCTTGGGGGAGGGTTTCCTGTTTTATGGAGTGAGTCTGTTAGCATTTAAGTTAAAGTTGCTGCTTTAAAATAATAGGGTGCTACAATGACTTTTTATTAGCCATTATTTGTGAGAAATAAAATACAAGAAATAAGTAACGAGGCTTTGGTTCTTTTTATTTCAATTTGTGTGTTTATAGGATAATTTCATAAACCTACAAATGGTTTGGACTTTGTGGTTTGGTTTTGATTTTGGGTTTATGTGTTTGTTTGTTTGTTTTTTCATCTCATTCTGTCACCCACCCAGGTTGGAGTGCAGTGGTGCAGCCATAGCTCACTGCAGCTTCAAACTCTTGGGCCTAAGATTCTCCTACCTTAATTAGCCTACCCAGTCGCTAGGACTATAGGTGTGTGCCGCTATACCGGCTAAGTTTTTTTTTTTCTGTAGAGACGGAGGTCTCACTATGTTGCCCAGGCTGTGGACTTTGTTTTTAAATTCAAAATTTTACCACTGACCCAGTGGCTTTGGTATGTGTTCTGTGTAAATGCATAAAAGAAGGTGTCCTCGCTAAGCTCTCAACCATGGTCACCTGGCAAAGAAAGCAAGGTTGAGGTAGGAGGCAGGAACATCAGGGAGACCTTTGTATCAATTCTATATAGTTCTGAATTTATGTGGGTTTCTTTTTTTTTTGAGCAGCATATATTCCTGTAGTCTGTAATTTCCAAAGTCAAAAATGAAGTGAGACAGTTAAAAGTTGTACTAACAGATTTTGCCACTTTGCTCTGATAAGCCTCACTAACCCTTAAAATTTAGGAGACTAGACCCAGCAAAATTTCATTTTAATAGAGTTGTTCTATTGTGTTAATACAAATTCAAGTCAGACCTGTCACTTCGTACCATGAGTCTCCTAAGCTAACGGTGGCCTGAAGAGTTCCTCAGAAGAATCTGACCAGGAAGATGTGGTTGGTGTGAGAAGGATGAAGGTAAATCCCAGGCAGGTTTTCTTGAACCACTCAAGGGCTCACCACTTTCTCATGAGAATCCTGATACTCCTCAGATTTCACCAAATAAAGAAGTATCAATCTCCTGAGAGGTAAATGTCAATGAAAAAAAGTTACTGTCATGACAGAGACATAGGAGGAGAAAGTCAAATTTGAGCTCCTCAATGAGTTGAAATTTTTCAAGAATTGACACGTATATTACTAATTATCAGATAGCACGGCTTCCCCTAAGTGATATATGGCTTATTAGACTCCAGTGACATGAAACTGAGGATTCACAGTAAGAAGAGATTCTAATTAAGTATAATTACAGTTTTTAAAAAGGAGGCCTATATTGCTCTTCTGAGGAGGCTTCCTCACAGAAGTGCAGAACAGGCTTATAGTATTTAGTTTGAGACACTCCACTAGATTCAAAGCTAACTGCATTCCATTTCCTCTGCTGTGCTGCCCATCCTTATTGATGCATTTAGCAGCTGACAAAAGCTCCATGCTGACACAAAACCAATTTTCACCTTTCCCCCCACCAAATTATGGCTTCCCCCCTCTCATACTTGGCCTCTTCTTCAGAGCCTGATAATCTAAGAACATTAACCTCTATAAATGTATTATAATTCTGGGAAAACATGTCACCATATGACCCATGGTTTCATATGTGTTGACCCAGGTAAATACAGGAAGAGGTTTTGTCAAGTCACTGTGTTTCTAGGTAACCAATTTGCCTACCTGCTTTAAAAAGGAGTTAGGGGTAATTCGTTTTAATCACTGCAGCTTTCCACCTGAGCAATTAAACATTTGATTATAACCTACCCTATCCTCTCACCTCCCCACCCTGA